>NC_090265.1:838258537-838863954 GCF_040414725.1 Anabrus simplex
TGACTTCATTAGATACTTATATCACTAGTGTATTTACTTAAGTACGTAGAAATTATTTGTTATGTTTGTAATTATAGTGTACGTATCTTCTTCTTCTGCTTTTCTTCATGGGGACCTCTAAATATTAGTTCCTGATTAGCGTCGACCTCTAAGATCTCTTGCTACCATGTTTTTCCTTCATTCCCACCCAGATATGCCGGTACCTGCTACCTTCACAATGCTGCAGGTTTAGTGTAAGTATACTTCCGCTAGATAGTACCACAAATATAAATATTATTGAATGAATTTGTTTGATCCGACATTTCCTAACTATTACAAATGATCAAGGAAATACGCGATGCATAAAAACTACTATAATTATCGAGAATTATAATTCTCAGGGCTTGTCACTCATGTCGCACATCATATAATGAATCTATGTATAAATGTTGTTTTCATGGTTACAATGATCGTAAAAGTGGACCAAGATATCGGCACTACTAACATCAGTGATACTACTACTCCATGATTTGATAAAAATAGTTTAAACTATAGGTAAGAGACTCCGCAAAATGCTGAAACCTAAACCAGTACGTAAAAACGGAGGCCCGTCGGCAACCGCTGGTCGCTGTACTACGAAGATCTCCGGGGCTATTATTTTTATACTTCACTCCTTTTCCATCCCCGCCCAAAGGAGTGCTATGAGGTCTTACACAACAGTTTGCTTTTTCCAGACAGTAAGTCATATGTGCATCAATTTTGGTTGGCAGCTATGCCCAAACGTATATGCACAATCTAGCTGCTGTAGAATCCTGGAGCAGACGTTGCCATGGTTACGGCCGTTCGTTTCTTTATCCGATTCCTAGAACAGGGGTAGTGTGGTTCCAATATCTCCATAACGGTTGGTTTTAGGGCCTTAAAACATGGTTTTCGGACCCGTAGGGTTTGCCGAGTTTTGTTTTTTGCGTCAAGGGGCTTAAAATGAGCTTTGTCTCGTCTTTGTACGACAAATTCGATTTCACTTATAATAGCCTAGTATTTTAATATTTTTATATCTCCTCCCGTCGCCCCCCCTCGAATTGTTTTGAAAATGAAACACAGCCCATGTTATTCATTGGCAATGTAGCTTTCTATGGGTGAAGTAAATTTTAAAATCGGTTCAGTAGTTTTTGATTCTATCCGTTACAAATAAATATACAAATTTTTCCCCTACACATATGGTTGCCGTCAGGAAGGGCATCCAGCCGTAAACAGGATCAAATCCACATGTGCGACACAGTTCGTACCCGCAACCCGTGGGTAAGGCGATAGAAGAAAAAGATACTCATTTAAAAAATTCACCCGCTTTTTTTATTCTTTTTACCCCCTAATGTGGATTTTCCAAAAAAAGTGTATTTATTTTAAAAGGAGATTCCAAGTACCAATTTTAAAGTCTGTAACATCTTCATTTTTTTAGATATATGTATCCTCATATAAATAATTCAACTCCTTCCTGACTTCTTTTCACCCCCCCCCCCCCTTAAGTGCATTTTCTGAAAACGAATATTTGTGTTCTTTTATTTTTAAAGGGGATTACAAATATCAATTTTCATGTCTATAACATGTTAGGTTTTGCGTTTTATTGTAGATAATTTCGTTGCTGTAGAATCCTGGAGCTGACGTTGCCATGGTTACGGCAGTTCATTACTTTATCCGAATCCTAGAGCAGGGGTAGTGTAGTCCCAATATCTCCGTAACGGTTGGTTTTAGGGCCTTAAAACATGGTTTTCGGGCCCGGGCAAACTGAGTTTTGTTCTTTGCGTCAAGAGGATTAAATTGAGCTTTGTCTCGTCCTTATACGACAAATTCGATATTTTGCCTATATTAGCCTATTATTTTTATATCTCCCCCCGTACCCCCACCTCGAATTGTTTTTAAAATAAAATACAGCCCATGTTACTCATTGGCAATGTAGCTTTCTGCAGGTGAAGTAATTTTTAAAATCGGTTCAGTAGTTTTTGAGTCTATTCGTTACAAACAAACAAATTTTTCCTCTTCATAATGTTAGTATAGACTAAACTGCTTATTCATTGTCATAATTTCCATTTTCCACCAGTGTGTGTGCGGTGGCCCTGAAAATAATGTACCGCACTTCTTCTCAGCCCTCAACAGTGGTACGAATACGAAACTTTAGATATGAATTCTTTGAAGTTTTCAGTGTGCGTACGCAAAGTTTCCGTACTTGCAGTAATGGTTCAACATGGCGCCTGTAAGTGATGCACGTTATAAACAGCGTGTCGTCATTGAATTTATCACTGTGGAGCAAGAAACGGTTGGATACATTCACAAACGTTTATGTGCAGTTTATGGAGCATGAGTAGACGACAGAAATACGGTTAGTCACTGGGCACAGAGGGTGAGGTAATCTAGATGCGGTTCAGCAGAGTTCCAAGATTTGCAGTGTCCGGGGAGACCACCCACGGCCGTTGCACCTGACAAGATGGAGCGCGCTGATGTGCTCATTCGCGAGGACCAACGCAGAATGACTTGGCAGTTGGCGTGGGAGGTTTCAATCAGCAAAGGAAGTGTGGATGTAATCATCAGTGAACTTGATTAAGCAAAGAAAGTATTCACGATGGGTTTCGCGCCGTCTTACGGAGGAACACAACACTCTCAGAAAAGATCTTCTGAGTTGCTAAAACGTTTTGAAGCTGAGGGGGAAGCCTTATTGTCCCGGAATGTGACATTGGATGAAACCTGGGTTCACCATTTGGAGCCCGCAACAAAACGGCAATCGATGGAGTGGCTCCATCCTGACTCTCCTCAGAAGAAAAAGTTCAAAGCAACTGCTTCCGCTGGTAAGGTCAAGATAATTGTGTTTTGGGACTGTGATGGTGTCATACTCATTGATGTGATGCCAAGAGGCACTTCCATTAATTCTGAGGCATATGTGAACACATTGATCAAACTCAAGAAGCACGTCCATTATAACACAGCCCTCACACAAGTTTGAGGGCGTTGGAACACATCACGAAACAAGGTTGGAGATTGTTACCCCATCCACCCTATAACCCTGATCTAGCTCCCTCAGACTTTTACTTGTTGGGTTATTGGAGAATGCCATTCGCGGGAGACATTTTGAGGATGATGAAGACGTGATTCGCACAGTGAAGAAATGACTTCGTGTACAGAACAAGGAGTGGTACAGCCAGTGCATACACGCTCTGGTGTTTCCCTGGAGGATGGCCATAGAATGGGAAGTAGATTACGTGGAAAAATAGGGGGTGTAGAAGAAACGTCGTTATTTCTTGTGTTTATAGTGTTCAATAAATAATTGTTGAAGAAAAAATGTGGTGCACTAGTTCCTGGGCTCTTATATATATATATAGACTGACTGACTAACTGACAGATTCATCACCACCCAACTAAAACTAATGGACTTACAGAAATGAAATTCTGGGGATACATTTATATTAGAGCGTAGGTGCTCGCTAAGGGAGGTTTTTGGATATTTCGTCGCTAAGGCGGTGAAAAGTGGGAGGGGGATTGTTTAAATTAGCATAATTATACCTCAAAACTTAAAAGATTACAGACGTAAAAATTGGTATTTATAATCTCCTTCATAAATAAAGAAATACGTATTTTTTATTTTTGGAAAATCCCCTTAAGGGAGGTGGTAAAAAGGTGCAAAAGTGTTTAGTAACTTTTATGAGGATATTTATATCTCAAAAATTGAAGTCACAGACATGAACATTGGTATTTGGAATTTACTTTAAAAATAAAGGAATACGCATTTTTTGGTTTCTGTACAATCCAATTAATGGGGGATGAACATGAGTGATAAATGGGATGAATAAAAAAAAGACTGTCTACAGTATATCTCAGAATCTTAAATTGCTACAGACGTAAAAATGGGTATTTAGAATCTCCTTTAAAAATAAACATCCATTTTTGTGTTCGGAAAATACCCTTAAGGTGGGGGGAGGGGGTGAAAATGGGCCTCAGTACCTTTTATGAGGATACTTATATCTCAAAAACTGAAGTTGCTACAGACGTGAAAATTGATATTTTTAATCTTTTAAAAATAAGGAAACACGTATTTTTTGTTTTCGGGAAAACCACATCAGTGGGGCGGGGGGTGTTTGTGGAAAGTACTGAAAAGGGGATTGAATTCTTTTTATTAGGGTACCGGTATTGATATTGAACCCTTGAGCCTACCATTCCATCGTTGGTCGGCCACAGCTGCTGCATTAGAGCAATATCGAACTCTTAAATCTTGGGGTCGTAGCGGGAATATTTCGGTCACGACCTTAACCAAACGATGGGGTTCAGAAGATAGCCTAACTACTTGAAATGAGGAGTAAATATGTGCTTACTAACTTTTATTGAATCAATTAACTGCACAAAAAATTTATTGATATAAAATCCTTGATCAAAAAGAAATTTAATTATTTAAATTTTCAAACGCAGTCACATTGCATGGCGTTAGTTTTATTAGTTACATTATCGAAGAATTTTCTTCGGAGAAAAGTAGAAATATCACAGATTAGTGGACAGCGAAAACTAGAAAAATGAAATGTAACCTGAAAATCGGGCATCTATTGATCCAAGCGATAACTGAGAAATAATCCACACGATCCGTGGAAAATCTGACCTTCAACAAGTAGAATTCCAGATTTTCTCTTAATTAAGGTTATCCACCAGTCAAATACCCTGTCGGATATGGGAACATCCGCCGAATGGACCCTTAATCGAACCAAATTGACTATCAGTTGCTTTGGATAGGTTGCAAAATACTATTGGAAAGCATGGTGTTCACTACAAGTTAACAGCAGCATTCATAATTGAAAATAAAATTCCACCATGTATTGTCATCTCTTGACACCCTTTTTTTTGCTGGTTGCTTTACGTCGCACCGACACAGATAGGTCTTATGGCGACGATGGGACAGGAAAGGGCTAGGAGTGGGAAGGAAGCGGTCGTGGCCTTAATTAAGGTATAGCCCCAGCATTTTCCTGCTGTGAAAATGGGAAACCACGGAAACCATTTTCAGGGCTGCCGACAGTGGGGTTCGAACTTACTATCTCCCGAATACTGGATACAGGCCGCACTTAAGCGACTGCAACTATCGAGCTCGGTGTTGACACCCTTAAGTTATAGACCAATCCCGATGCTGAAACTGACATCACCCAAACAGCTGTTCAGAAGGAACCAATAACAACACGATCCAAGAGGATTTTACGTTACGTCGTTCTGAAGGAACAAAACTGCGAAATGCAGGAAACACTTATTCATCACGCATTTGGAAGAAATGCCAAACACTGAAAAATAACAAGTGGGAAATCACTTGAAATATATTATTATAAAACCAACTTTCAGGTTATAAACGGTTATGTTACGCTTAACAAAATTACAAGTCCACATGGCAAAATAAAATCAAAATATACGAATTCTTTCCTTTACACAACGATGACTACCATTACAGATCGATCTACTTATGATTTGTCCCAACAAACTAGCTACAAAGTTATTGATCGACCACAATCAACTATTATGCAAATGAAACGACAAAATTTGAAAATAAAATATATTACCGGCTGACGAATCGAACCCGCATTCGTAACTCAAGTCTCACACAAATAAGCTGAGTGTCAACACGCCCACTAGCAAAGGAAACGGACGTCAGAACGGCAAAACAATTAAGTCCGTAACTAAAATAAAATACTGAAGTTCAATGAACTCAAACACGCGTAGCAAACTGCAATAATATTCAATCACCGTTGGCTCAGTACCCAATAGTGGACAACCCTCGCGTTCAGGCCACTAGTAGTTCCATAATCTTAGATAAACACCTTCCAGCTGGTAAGGGCTGTGCGCAAAACATGGCCTCAATATTACTTAGCTAACACTCTTCGCATTGCACACACCACTGCAGACACTACCATCGCTCAATTCACTTCGCAAAAACGTCTAATCTAAGACTTGAGTATATAAAGCCGACACCCTAAACCTATCGTCGGGCCTACATAATGTCCGCACACCCTAACACTGATCTCTATGTACATACACACACCTTCCTAAACCTATCGTCGAGCGTGAACTAGGACGTCTCATCATCAGTATACTCCTAGGATAACATGTGACGTCCTAAATCTATTGTCGAGCGGAAACTGGGTTGTCTACGCTTCCTCTATATTGTCAGGCGAAATCGTAACTTCAAACACACTCTTTGATATTTTAGCTGTAAACCTTGTCGAAACTAATAGCACACAATGAAACAAATTTTGCCACAGAATGAACGCAAGTCGGGAAATGCAACTAAGCTTCTATCTTGTTAATAAAACGTGAAATTGAAAATAAATAACGCGCGGCAAGCAATCCACAACTCAAACACGATCTCGACATACACAATGAAGTTTGGAAAAATAATAATGACTTTCAACACACGTATAACATTACGAGAATATCGCCAAAACAGTAATCATCACCACCGCAAAAATCCACGACGTAACTCTAGGGTGAGGCCCTCAAATCGCCTACCATCTTACTATTCCAAATATCCATATCCATTAACTATCCAGTGAAGCGAAATTCAATGAATCTACACGGCCAAACTATCGCTTTAATAAAGTTCAATATCTCATCCCACAATGTTTCCGATTTAATGATAAATTATCGTCTTGTAATATATGAAATTTACTGATTCGAAATTTGTTATAACAGTCAAATAACACCAACCGTGTATTCAGAATGCTCTTCTACCCTCGAGGTCGTATAACATAATATTCATTGGCCTGACATTACGTAGACTCGTCACTTGGACTTAACTGCCATGACCTACAATCTTTGACAGAAATTGTTTTTCACTGGGGATCTTAACTTGAAATCATAATGTGCGTCAGAGAGCAGTCACTTCGAACCAACCTTCGCCCGGTCAGCTGTTCCGGATTGTAAGCGGAATATACTACAGCCTGCCTCAGATATATCACATTTAATTTACAGCCTGTCTCAAAAATTCTTCGCCATCAGCAAATATAGCCTGTCTCAAAAATTCATCCTCATCGCCTCCCACGGCGGCATTACATATGAAATACAGGCTTCGTCTCCCTTCAATATCTATACAACTCTTACCTCAACATATCATTCCGGCAAAATCCGTTTCTTCCGTTTCAAGACTTTTCAAACCTCAATCCTCCCGTGACAAACAACTTTTATAAAAATCTTTTTTCGTTTATTTTTACTACAACTTTCGGACCTCAGGAATACAACAACACACCGTGATTTCCTATATCACCGACATACACGATGTCACAAAATTTAACTTCCCATGAATAAAACATAACTTTATCAGACTTCACTGGATTTCGAGACATACGCAAACCTTATTGAACATAACTGTTAAATACACTTTTAACATAGAAAATTTTTATCCCGCGGTAATTATTATTATTATTATTATTATTATTTCGACAAAAATTTTATGATCTCATACGATATTCGAAATTAAGACATTCACCACGACTACATGATCGTTATCACCATCCTAATTTTACATAATTTGATCAATATCTCAAAGAATATTAACACATTATTTAAACTTCGCATTTTATACTCTCTCGACGTGAATTTTACAGCCCTGAAGAGTTTCACACGACGACCAGAAATGTAGTACATTCGCCTGGTCATTGTTAAATATAAATGCGACGCACGCACTGAAAATTTATTGGAACAAACAAATTCTAACTACAACATTGTTAAAAATATATTTACAGACCTGTAATCATAGTCGTCATCCTCGATTTCTGGCTTCATTTAGCCAGCTGGCCTCGTGCTTAGCCTTCCATGGCTACATTTGACATCATCTTCATATATATATAACTTAAGCTATAGATTTTTACACTCGGTGTCGATTAACACCGCGAACACCGCATTTTCTTCACGTTTAACATACGACGAGCACGCTTCTCAAATGGCGACTGCCACAGTTTCCCAAGATCTTGCTTCCGTTCAAGCTACTGCTGGCCAGGTGTTCCAAACAGATAAGAAAATCAGACCTCACTGCTAACCTCCAGACTTCCCTTTTACAAATATCAAACGCGCACAATTGTAATACAGAGAGAAGCTCAGCTACGTATTTTAACCAAATCTGTAAACCTTCAAAGTTTTCATCGGCGGCAGTTCAGGAAAATTTCTATCACCTTCCACTTAATATTCTACTGGAACCATTGACGCGAATAAAACTCCGTACTTTCTTGCAGACGAGCGGCGTGGGTTTCACCATCCAGAAAATCAGACAGAATGTGTAAAATAGTTGGAGGGAGGTTTCTTTTATACCCTCTGGGTGGGACGCCACCCTCTCCACGAGGCTCGGTTATATAATCTGCTAATTCCACATCCACTAGACCAATTTTCTTGAAATTTATTTCACACATTCGGACAGATTTATAATTCATTATGGTGTTAAATTTATATTTTTTCCATACTTGCAACGGGCGAAATGAATTATTTTTTCCGTGGAGTTTCGCGGCATTTTCTTCACGAAATGACCTCGCCACGTATCGCAGAATCCGCGAGCAGGACGCACTCTTCTCCAGGTTTAACTGCATTTACCCTGGGTATTCTATCTTCACATACGGTTTATAAATAATTTAGGTCCTTTATTCCTGGATTTATCATGTCGCCAAAATCTCTCGTTATGGAGGATTTTTCGAAATTGGTAGATTATTCGTTATTCGAGGTCCACCGAAGTATCCCGGCATTTCACAAGCTCGCGGCTCGCTTGTCACGGAGAGTTCGTTCCCACGAGACAGAGAGGCTCTTGAAATAAAAACATGGCTACTCTCAAAAAAGTTGTTTGTAGCTGAAATAAATATTTGGAATTAATTTTCCTTTTCATCGTAGAATTATGGGTTCAATATCTCAAAAGATGTTACAGAGGTGAAAATTGGAATTTGTAGTCTCTTTTAAAAATAAAAAATTCGTATTTCTTTGTTTTCCGAAAAAACACTTGGGGGAGGAGGGTAAGAAGGACTGAAAAGCGGTATTGAATTGTTTTTATTTGGATGTTTGTATCTCAAAAACTGAAGGTGTTACAGAGGTGAAAGTTAGTGTTTGGGACCTCCTTGAAAGTAAAGAAACATGCATTCTTTTGTTTTCGGAATATGTACTAAAGGGGGCTGAAAGAATTGAAAAATTAATGAGTTATTTGTTTGAGGATACTTATATCTAAAGAACTAAAGATGTTACAGACGTGCAAAGTGATATTTAGAATCTCTTTTAAAATAAAGAAACCCAAATGTTTGGGGAAAATTCACCTTAGGGAGGATGATATGTGAATAAAGGAGTTGAATTATTTTTTATGGAGATACTTATATCTCAAAAACTTAAAGTTACAGACCTGAAAATTGGTATTTTCAATCTCCTTGACAAATAAAGATATACTTCTAGGGCGGGAGGAGGGGTGAGTGGGACGACCAACTTAACGGGTGGTGAGGAGTGAGAAAGGAGTTGAATTCTTTTTATGAGACATCCAATTGTCTCAAAAACAAAAGATGTTATAGACATGAAAACTGGTGTTTGGAATCCCCTTTAAAAGTGAAGGAACTCACATTCTTTTGTTTTTGGAAAATTACTTAAGGGAGGGGGTTTAAGGTATTGAACTATAAGTTGAATATTATTTGTGTGATGATACTTATATCTAAATATCTAAAGATATTACAGACGTGGAAGTATGTATTTGGAATTTCTTGTAAAAATTAAGCAAACCTGTAGGTTTTTTCTCCGACTTGAGAAGACTGTTTCTCACATGTACAGGTCTATTGCGCATGGTCACCTTAGTCCAGAAAAGCCAATACCACAAACGTGGTTTGTAAAGAGTTTCTGGGGGTAAATGAAACTAAATTTTTCGGTGAGTTTTAACACTTTAGGGATTTTCAGATAATGCCTTAGTACCGTACCGAGGAATGATTACTTTTAACAAATTACGAAATCCTCGCGAGTGAAGCTGCTGATAACAGCTAGTATATATATATATATATATATATATATATATATATATATATATATATATATATATTTGTATAATTAATGTTAACTTCATAATTGATCTTAACTGAAATAACTTCATTTTTCTAACTTTTTAGTTTAGTTAGGTATAAATAGTTTAGTCGTTAATTACTTACTCAATAATTACTTATTTTATATTATTAATACTAATACTAATACTAATACTAATACTAATACTAATACTAATACTAATACTAATACTAATACTAATACTAATACTAATATTTTAAATTGTTTAGTACTGTAAGTAAGACACTCGCTATTCGTGTACGTACAGGAATTCTTTGAAAAAACATTTCAATATTCATAGAGGAGGCAGCACGCAACAAACGAAGGGAAAAAAGGTCCTATACACATTGGTCGCAAATCCAATATCTTCGGAGTTACAGTCCGCTACCACTACTGTCAATGATTAGGATGTTCCAATAATTTACGAAGGGTCTTATGCAATAAAAAATGGAAATACGTTCCTACCTAAACAGTGAAAGGGCCGTATCTTGCACTGCGAGCACTTTATCAGGAGACAAATGCGAAACCATTGTACGTAGACAATATTGATGCCGTGCACCGTGTATCGTATGTGTGCATTTCTTCTGTATTAAGCAATGACGAAACACTCTAGCCAACGTGCAATATTCCACTGCAGTTGCAGAACGTATTGCTCTCGCACTAATGTAGGTTAGTTTCGTGAGGTGGTAGTGGAAACTCCGAAGAAACTGAGTTTTCGACCAATGTTTATAAGACCGTTTTTCCTTTCTTTGTTGTTTGCTGTATTCTCTGTAAATATTGGAACCTTCTTCAAGGACATTGTGTATAAATGTTATTTTAATAATGTAATTTTAATGTAGGTATCTACATACGTTGTCGAGAACAATTTAGTAAATAATGCATTAAAGTGGTTAGATGTAAGATAAGGCCATCTGATCTTAATCTTAAGTAAGTAAGTAAGTAAGTAAGTAAGTAAGTAAGTAAGTAAGTAAGTAAGTAAGTAAGTAAGTAAGTAAGTAAGTAAGTAAGTAAGTAATCAATCAATCAATCAATCAATCAATCAATCAATCAATCAATCAATCAATCAATCAATCAATCAATCAATCAATCAATCAATCAATCAATCAATCAATCAATCAATCAATCAATCAATCAATCAATCAATCAATCAATCAATCAATCAATCAATCAATCAATCAATCAATCAATCAATCAATCAATCAATCAATCAATCAATCAATCAATCAATCAATCAATCAATCAATCAATCAATCAATCAATCAATCAATCAATCAATCAATCAAGGTGTTGTTAAACTTTTCTTATTATATGAATGAGTGATTATATATTTTATTTATACAGATGTTATTACCAATGTAAAGTACTCCATTGCTGTAATGAAAGAATGTATTACATTTGACGTGTTTCTAGGAGAATACTCCTTGGAAGAGGCGCCAGAAATAATGTAACTTTGCTCATGAAAGCCTTGTGTAAGAAATATTTCAGTTAGGTAACACCATTACTCAAAAACTTTCAGTGACCCCTTATACAAAACGAACGTCAGAAATCACCTAATGAAAACAGTGACTTTTATGGACCAGTAAGTTAGTAAGATAATTATTGTCAGCCACATTTTACCATTTATCGCAGGGAAAATTGAAGGAAGACGATCTGTGGGGAGACGGAGAAATTCATGGCTTAAAGACCTGGACAAATTTTCATCTAAATCCTTTGTACCACTGCTTGGAGAGTTATGGTAATTATCACAAGGCGTCACTCAATATGAGCACTGCGAAGAGATTGAGAATTGAACCCTGTGCTTTTGCACGCGGTCTAGTTTCAGAGAATTGTATACCACCACGTTTAATACCTTGCCGGCTAACAGTCTGATAGAGACAAATTCCACTCCACCCTCTTAACAGAATTAGAATAGACTAAGCACGATGGTAGACTGTAAAAAGTTGACGTATTAACAATGATGACTACCTGGCGGCCTAGTATAAGTGAACGTACTTGAGTTTAAGTACCATGTTTCCTTAGTAGGTGTAATGTTATCTCAAATTTGTATTGAGATTTATTACGATAATTTCCGCAATCAGTGAAGGTGAAATCACTCCATAAGTACTTCTATATGCTTTGTGTCATAATAATATCAGAATCAAGATAGCGTGTAGTAGTAGGCCTGTTAAGATTGAACTTGGCATTCATCACATATAGTATCAGAAGATGGGTGTGACACAGTGGCAAGCGAAACACCATAGTGCCCAGAATTATCTCGTCTGCCCATCCAATATCTGTTCTTCGTCAACTTATCCAAGTTATTCCACAATAAGACAGGATTTCACAAGCATTTAGCATGGTGACACGGAATCCCTGACCACAATGCAGATAGATACCTAATAGTTTGTCTGTGAAATATAAATGAAAAATAATCTTTGATTATTCTGAGGAGAAACAGTGGGAAAAACTCATCTGTTGAGAGTATTTAGTGATAATGAATGACATAGGGTTAAATATCTGGGTAGTGAATATAAAGAAATAGAAAGAGAGAAATAATTATTGAATAAAGAGTGGGTAGCACTGCAAAGATCAGCAAACTATATATTTAAAATGTTTACTAAAAACAGATTTGTCCAGTCCGTACGGTCGTTCTACTGGACGTATTTTCTTCAGATTTCCTTTTTTCTCTCCGGAATTACCTGCCAGTGAATCATATGGCATTGATAGGATTCGAAGTTCAGTCAACTTTGAATAGCCTCATCAGACCACTCCAATAATTGTAGGCGAAGGCTTACCCTAGCCCGCAATACATTCTTTAGTTAGCGGGTTAATAACTGTTAAGAAGTAATATCTTTATATAGGTGAAACTAAACGATTAAAAATGTCGGTGTCTTTAGGCAAATCTCCAATTTCAAACAATCTTGGTACACATATGACTCAATACTATCTGGAGAGAAATACTGTGGGAGTAAGGCACACCGAGCACCTTTAGTGGCGGAGTGGGGAGGGACTGGCATGCAAACATAATCGGAAACGTTCTATATTAGTGTTGAATACATAGTGTTTAGGGTCACCGAGATGAATAGTGACATACCGTATAACATTATTTTATCCACCTCTCACGCCGATGTCCAAAATAACCGAGATTATATATATATATATGTGGTACGTTCCAGCATAGCACTCAACCAAACTTGATAAACAGATGACTTACTAAAACTAAACCAAACCCCATGGCGCAATGGCCCCGATTGCTGCTCAGTCCGAAGGCCTGCAGATTACGAGGTGTCGTGTGGTTAGCACTACGGACCCTCTCGGCCGTTATTCTTGGCTTTCTAGACCGGGACAGCCATCTCACCGTCAGATAGCTCCTCAATTGTAATTACGTAGCCTGAGTAGACCTCGAACCCGTCCTCAGACGCAGATAAAAATCTCTGACCCGGCGCGGAATCGAACGAGGGGCCTCCGGGTAAGAGACAGACACGCTACCCCTACACCGCGGGGCCGACCAGATGACTTACGATAAGCAGAAAAATAATTTAGGAAAGAGTGGCATGTGAAAATCATCGAAAACGAGCAATATTAGTATCGAATTCATAATTTTCGGGGTCACTGAGATGATTTGTAACATTCTGGATGCCGTTTAAGTTCAAGTTCAGCCTCCATAGACATGCGGGTCTGAAGAAATGAGAAATAAAATGCCCAAAATGACCGAGATTAGTGTTGAATTCACAGTTTCCATGTTCGCTATGTTAATAGGTGACAGCCCCAGTGACAGTAGGAGTCGCGTACATCATATCAACTACTTCCCACACAATGTGGGCTGCTACAATGGCAAAGTTCCAAGCGAAACGAAATAATCTAAAACTAAATATTGACATTAGACAAACAACAAAAAACGCTAAAACTATAAAATACTTCGTAAAATATCAATCAACTAATAATGTCCGTCTCCTTGGCTAAGTGGTTAGCGTGCTGGCCTTTGGTCACAGGGGTCCCGGGTTCTATTCCCGGCATGGTCGGGAATTTTAACCATCATTGGTTAATTCCCCTGGCACGGGGGCTGGGTGTATGTGTTGTCTTCATCACCATTTCATCCCCATCATGACGCGCAGGTCGTCCTGGGATCTCCCGGCACTAAAAGCCATACGCCATTTCATTTCAACTAACAATTCGTTTCATACATAATAAACAGACAATACAAATCCTAAGGGTAAAGGTTCAAAAAAGTACCCGGGCAGAGCATGGAACGATTTTACAACAAGGCACGATACCTGACGTGTTTATAACGAATGCTGCGGAGCGCACAGTCTCTCTAGTATTGTTTTATATGTTAAAGATATGTAGCATAGGAAAATATGAGAGGAAAACTAAGCTCTAACTTAACCAATGAAGGATAGCCTAGAATATGTACCATCTAGGACAAAAATAAAAGGCGTAATAATGCGCAGAATAGATATAAACATTACTATGTTTAAGTATGATATTCAAGGTAGTAACAGACAAATAGTAACACGGAAAATCTAATGCATAATCCTATATCTGTATTTATTGATGAAGAACATTACAGGATTTCGGCCCAAATACATGTCCACTTACAAAGAAGAAGAAATGTAAAATAAAAAAGGAAAAAATGAACTAATTCTACCATGTGGACGCTCACATGGGCGGAAAACCGTGCCAAATTCAAACTCCACCCTTACAACTACCTAGTTCCCGTTACAATAAAAAGAAAGACTACAAAATAAAAATAAACTAATTCTTCTATATGGGGGCTCTCATGAGCGGAAAAGCAAGCGCCGCCCTTATCTATACTAATATTATAAAGAGGAAACATTTGTTTATTTGTTTGTAACGGATAGACTCAAAAACTACTGAACCGATTTTAAAAATTACTTCACCTATAGAAAGCTACATTGCCACTGAGTAACATGGGCTGTATTTTATTTTGAAAACAATTCGACAGGGGGTGTGGGCACGGAGGGCGAAAACCATGTTATAAGGCCCTAAAACCAACCGTTACGGAGATATTGGTACCACACTACCCCTGCTCTAGAAACTGGATAAAGAAATGAACTGCTTTAACCATGGCAACGTCAGCTCCAAGATTCTTAAAGCAGCGAGATTATCTACAATATATCACAAAAACCTAACGTGATACAGGCATGAAAACTGGTATCTAGAATCTACTTTAAAAATAAATGAACACTGTTTTTGTTCAGAAAATCCACTTAAGAATTGATGGGGGGAGGGCGGAGGTCAGAAGAAGTGAGGAAAGATTTGAATTATTTATATAAAGATGTTACCGGCGTTAAAATTGGTACTTGAAATCTCCTTAAAAATAAATGACACACTTTTTCGAAAAATCCACGTAAGGGGGTGAAATAATAAAGAAAGCGGGTGAATTTTTAAAATGAGTATCTTCTTCTTCTACCTCTTTTCCCATACCTGTGGGGTCGCGGGTGTGAACTGTGTCGCAAATGTGAATTTGACGCCTTTTTACGGCTGGATGCCCTTCCTGGCGCCAACCCTACGTCTAGGGATGTAATTGATAGGTTAGAGTGTCAAATAAGACACTTCCACCGAGAGAGCTCACCTTGCGTTTAAGGTCCCGCAGCTGTGAGATCGCGTTCGGGAGATACTGGGTTCGAATTCCACCGTTGGCAGCCACTGAGATGGTTTATTTATTTATTTATTTATTTATTTATTTATTTATTTATTTATTTATTTATTTATTTATTTATTTAATTATTAGATACGGCCAATAGAGGACCATGTTCCACCGATAATATAACAAATATAAGTATTATATCAATAGTAAGTTAACAACAATGACAATGTAACACGAATGGCAACGATAACTTGCAAGGGTCGGTTATAGAGTTAGCACGAGGAAAGTTCATTGTTGGGAAGGACGGAAGAAAATGGAAAAATGGAGAGGAATTCAGTGGAGTTTTAATTTTGTGTTTCAAGGATGCAAAGTGTGTGAATACGTCGATGTTGGGTAGTGAGTAATCAAGAGTTGGGAGACGGTGGAAGATAGAGCATTTTTATAAGGTTTGACGCAGGCGGGACTCACAATGAATATGCCGGTGACGTGTTGGGTGGTTAAGGGGATGTGTATAAGGAAGAACGTTGGAGGTGTACTGCATTTGGTATAGCTATTCATTATTTTATGTAAGTTACTCTATTTGGAGAACTGTGGACTGTTTCTCAAGTCAAATATACCTAGATAGTTCAAGATGTTAGATTTAGTTGGGTTCCTAAAAATAGGATTGCGAGTCTTAATAGTGAAAGGGAAAAGTTACAAATACTATTTAATTGAGATATATTTCAGATAGTAGATGCGGGCTAAATACTGGAACAAAAGTCAATAATTGGGATCACATAGGAAACGAAGTATAATTTTAGGCTATGATATAATTAATTTCAGTGAATCTGTAAAGAATACCTAGGCTATGTATAGGTGCAAATTTTATTGACACGATATGAGCAGAGAAAGGCAGTTTACAGTCCATTATAACACCTATATCTCTTAGCAGAGAGTATTTCAGTGTATTTCCCTGGATTGTACAGGCAGCGTTTATTCCTTGCTTAACCGGAACTGCCTTCTATCGAACCAGTTATTAATTTCGCAAACAAGTCTAATATAATAAAAAAGAATGCTTTCCAAATGCTTACATGCATTACATGTGAAAATGACTGACCTGAAATTTTCAGCTCTATACCTATCATCCTTTCGTTTATACACAGGGGCTACTATAGCATCTCTCCATTCATTTGGTATACTTCCTTCATGCAAACAATAATCATATAAGTACTTCAGATACGGTATTACTGTATATCCCAACCCATTGTCAATATATCCCCAGAAATCTTATCAATTCCAGCCACTTTTTCTTGTTTTCGACTTTTGTATCTTATTGTAAATGTCGTTGGTATCACAGATAAATTTAATTCTTCCTTAGTATTAGTTACTTCCTCTATCTGGACATTATCCTTGTAACCAAGAATCTCTGCATACTGCTGACTGAATACTTCTGCCTTTTGAATATCCTCACATACACACTCCCCTTGTTCATTAATGATTCCTGGAATGTCCTTCTTGGAAACTGTTCCTACCTTAAAGTACCTATACAAACCCTTCAATTTTTCATTAAATTTGTATGACTGCCAATTATGCTTGCCATCATATTATCCTTAGCTGACTTCTTTGCTAGATTCAGTTTCCTTACGTCAACAGCAATTTCTAACTCTATTCCTTTCCAATCTACACCTCCCTTTACTATTTTATAATATAGTGGGTATTAGCATTCCTTACCATCTTTAAAGGAACAAATTGTTTTTACAACCATCATTTATTGCGTTAAACCCGCCCCAGAATCAGGTTACTTTTTACATTTTTATTTATTCGTTTTCCACTGATCCCTTTAAAAACTTCCTTATGCCTGTTTCATCAGCCATATGATACTGCCTAATAGTACTACTATTAAGACCTTCCTTTCTATCGCATTTATTTTTAACTACGACAAAAACAGCTCGTGATCACTAATACCATCTATTTTTTTGGTTTCTCTATAGAGCTCATCTGGTTTTATCAGCACCATGTTCAGGATATTCTTCCCTCTAGTTGGTTCCATCACTTTCTGCATCAGTTGTCCTTCCCATATTAACTTATTTGTAATTTGCTGGTAATGCTTCCTGTCGTTCACATTACCTTTCCAATTGACATTTGGTAAAATGAGATCTCCCCTACAACCACATTCCTTTCCATGTCGTTTCTCACATACCTGATTATCTTATCAAATAATTCTGAATCAGCGTCAGCGCTACCCTTTCCCGGTCTGTACCTTCCAAAGGCATCAAGTTGCCTATTATCATTCCAAATGAACCTTACACAGAGAATGTCATGTTTGTCACCTTTAACTTTTCCGTACCTTACAAATTCTTCTTTCACCAGAATGAATACTCCCCCTTCTACCATTCCCAACCTATCTCTACGATACACACTGCAGTTCTGTGAGAAAATTTCTGCATCCATGAAATAACTTCTCAACCACGATTCAAATCCTATATTTTTATGTCATCCCTACTTGACTTCCAGATCCTTGAACACTTATCACCGTTCCCTAGATTACCCCGTTTCCCTGAATGTACGTACCTCCCAATAACCCTTGTAAACAAATTTCCTAACTTATATGTACCACTGCGGTTTAAGTGAAGGCCATCTGAGCATAGATCCCTATCTCCTACCCACTCACTAGGATCTAGAAATCTCACTCCCAGTTTCCCACATACCCACTCCATAGTCTAATTTAAATCGCCAATCACCTTCCAGTCAATATACCTCCTACACTGTATTCCACTTATAACAATCTCCGCTTCTTTAAACTTCACCTGTGATGCATTTACCAGATCCCACACATCTCCAACTATATCGGCACTCATACCTGCTTGTCTTACGTTGTTAGTATCAACTTGAAACACTACCACCTTATCCTTTCTCTCCTTGTCATATTCTACTTTCCTCAACATCTGCCTTAACCTAACTCCTGGATACCCTGGTTCCATTTCCCCCCACACACTTTCCCCACATGTCTAACAAAGGAATCCCCCATGACATTACCCTCAACACTACTCACATCATTTGATCCCCTCCCTTACTGGTCAGCCCAATCTTTTCTGACAGCTGCAGAAACTTCTTCCTCCTTTTTTTCCTCCCATGGCCCTGTTCCACCTGCCTTTTCCTATCCTTTACTCTACATTTCCCTTTCATACATTTTCCTTTCCTCCTGCTTCCACACTTCTCAGCAACAGTTCCCTGTTCCTCATTTTCCCTCTGTTGTTCTACGTGCAGTGACACATACCGATTTCTCACAGACACCTGTCCTGAATTCTGATGCTGAATAGAGCCCTTAGCCTGCAATGTCCTTCCCCTAAACACATTAGACCACCTGTCATCTACAATTTCCCCCATCCCTCTTTTACACCTACTGTATCCTGTACATTGTTTGAGGGAGGCCTACCTTCTTGCTTCCTGTCTTCTGAGAGAATCCTAATTATCTCCCTCAAACTCTCTAACTCCTCCCTCATACTCCTTAATGCCTGGCGACACCCACAGTTCTTACATTTGCAGTGCTCAGCCATTCTTTACGGAGAAACGAAAAGGAAAAATAACTTATTCTGTGCAAAATAATGAAAGGAAAGTAATATTGTCTAGGACAGTACACAAGGATCACACGACAATAAGGTAATTAATATAATGCTACTCTACAATACTGCTTATTCGTGCTATATTTTTACTCTAAAACACTCTAACACGATAAAAACTGCCCCTAATTACTGAATACCGAAAGGAATACACAATAATTACATAATTCTAAACTGCAGTTAAGCATATCCTAATTACTACAACAGAATTCTAGTAAGTGAGTTTCTACAGATACTTCTACTATACTACACAAATATTTTAAAATAATAGAATAATCACGCTAATTTCTAGTACGATACTACAATACACTACAATAATTTTAAATGATGTTCAGACCTATCCTAATTACAATATGTTATTACTAAGCACATACAATAATGAAAATTGCAAGTATTAAATTTGCAAGAACTACTCAAAGATTACCAGCAAAGCTAAATGCGTAGACAGATTGTTATTAGTACTATTTTATCCTACTATGCTCTAATAGATACGCATGAAAGATACACACACAAAAGTACACACGAATATAGGAGGCAAGATGATATCTATTATACCTTATCTACATTAAAATTCTCAACCGAAAAGTGGTTATATGATTTTTACAGCTGGTGGATTACTATTATTTTTCCTACTACGTAGTACGCGGGACGGAGAATAAAAGTATCCTTAAATGCTGAAAAATGAGAGGTTGTCCACAGTATTAAAAAAACTTCTATCAAAACTACGCCGAGGACTTGGAATTGCAATATTATTGGGATATAGGAATTTGAATATTAACTTCTACTCGATGAATAAACGACGGTGCAAAGGACTTAGAACTACAAATTATCGGAATACAGTAAACAGCTGATTCTTGTATTAGTTTACACGAATTCGGAATGCAACAAACAATTGTCAACAATCCAAAAGACTGTTGAGTAATTCTCCAGTGAAATACCGTATATTCTCTTTAACTTCTTCTTTTCTAAATCGAAGTTTACAGGCGTGCCGTGTTATTTAATTGAATAAATTATTATCTTCGTGATAGTTTGAACTGATATCTATACGCAATTCCGAGTCTATTGTCTGCACGAATGTAGAAGTTGCGGAAGTTACAACTCCTTACGAACCTACAGATATTAAAAAGTTAATATTATAACGTAAATTATTTCCTAAACCTAAATTCGAAACAAAGTGCACCTAGCTAGCCTACTTAACCCATAAAACGTAATCTACTGAATACCAACTGAACTACTTGATATAAAATTCAAGTAAATATCACTACTCCCAATTTCTACCAACAATCACAAAACGCCAATATACAAATAGCACTGAATGGATCACACACACAAAAAATTAAACAATTTCAATAGGTTTAACTACTTTTTCATTAAGATAATGCAAGAGCACTCTCAACAGCCGACCATTCACAAAGGCGTCCAACAATGGAAGATTTTAGAAATAATGTATGAATTGGAAGTGACACAACGGAAAATAATCAGCAAGTGTGCCCTGTACATGCACTTCGAACACACATGCTAGCAAATTCTATTGGTGTAATAATAAAAATAACAACGATAAAATGCTCAAGAAAATATTTCACGCCGGGCTGAGTGGCTCAGACGGTTAAGGCGCTGGCCTTCTAACCCCAACTTGGCAGGTTCGATCCTGGCTCAGTCCGGTGGTATCTGAAGGTACTTAATACGACAGCCCCGTGTCGGTAGATTTACTGGCACGTAAAAGAACTCCCGCGGGACTGAATTCCGGCACCTCGGCGTCTCCGAAAACCTCAAAAAGTAGTTAGTGGGACGTAAAACAAATAACATTATTATTATTATTATTATTATTATTATTATTATTAACATATTTCATATATAAATGTGATTTCGTCTATGGCTTTTATTTGAATGATCTATTGCACCTGGTAAAGAAAGTGAAATGGCGTACGGCTATTACTAGCGGGGGTGTCCTGGGAGAATTTCGGCTCGCAAGATGCAGGTCTTTTGATTTGACGCCGTTAGGCGACCTGCGCGTCATGATGATGAGGAGATAACGATGATGAAGACAACGCATACACCCAGTCCTCACGCCGGCGTAATTAACCAATTATGGTTAAAATACCGGATCCTGCCGGGAATCGAACCCGGGACCCCTGTGAACAAAGGCCAGCACGCTAACCATTTAGCCATTGAACCATTACCACGTGGTGATGAACAATCACAAGCACTGTTCACCATCTTGACTGTTGTTCCATCCTTACACCTACCAAGCTCGATAGCTGCAGTCGCTTAAGTGCGGCCAGTATCCAGTAATCGGGAGATAATGGGTTCGAGCCCCACTGTTAGCAGCCCTGAAGATGGTTTTCCGTGGTTTCCCATTTTCACACCAGGCAAATGCCGGGGCTGTACCTGAATTAAGGCCACGGCCGCTTCCTTCCACTTCCTAGGCCTTTCCTATCCCATCGTCGCCATAAGACCTATCTGTGTCGGTGCGACGTAATGCAAATAGCATCCTTACACCAAGTAAGACAAGGTTCTGCTGGCTGTAAACCAGCTTGAAGTTCAAATGTAAGACCTAAAATGATACCACAGTATAGAGGCGTGTTGATTGCAGCCTATATCAATTGAAATCTCACTCCTCAAAAATGTGTTGGTTACATCCTTATTCCGGGGATGTCTTCAAATATAAACAATTATGAAAAACAATTAGTAAGGCTGAAAGTTGCAAAAACTTTTGAAATATTTAAAAAGTTATGAGAACAGCTTCAGAAATAATTCATACAAAACTTTAGGTATAAGTATGGATCGGATTTGAGGCCCATTTCCGTCTTACCTGGACCCAAACCTGCACCAACTTAAACTCACTCCACACACAGCCATCCAAGTTCTGGTCAAACTCAACAGTCACCTTGGTCAAAAATCCACACCCCGATACCCAATTATACATCACGGCGTCGCTCCAGCTAACACCACGGATAAACGCCGAGATCTTCGCCCGGCATTTCCACCACCTTTTCAACACACATGGTGATCCTCACTTTGACAACACTGACACACAACTTTACAGAAACCTAGGATCCTCCTCCACTCTCACCCAATCCAACACCCTCCCCAACCAATCAACGATACTCCCATCACCTCATCCGAAATTAAATCAGTCCCATCCTACACCTTTATAACAGCTCCCAGACCCGACAAAACCCGATACCGACATACCCGACACACGCCACTAGCCCTCCTAACAATTGTAGCTGAACTTTCCACCTTCATTTTTCCCACCGGTTTTTACTGCTTCTCTTGAAAACACACTGCAATGCTCCTATTTTCCAAATCCGGAAGACCACTTTCCGAACTAGACTCCTACCGTCCCGTAATACTCATACTACTGATACAAGCCAAAATTCTTTACGAAAATCTCCTCCAAAAACTCCACCCCTACCTACAGTCCATCCATCTTCTATCACCCTCCCAGTTTGGCTTCCACCCGAAACATTCCACTTCAGACCAACTGCTTCACTTTTTCCAGACCACCTCCAACAACGTCAACGGAACCCGTCCTACCCTATTAATCACCCTGATTTTTAGCTTGCTTTTGATTCCATCTGGCATCCCGTCCTCCTTTTCAAACTCATCTTCGCTCTTCCACTCTCCTATACCTGTCTCATATCCTCACACCTAACTGACGGCTCTAAGCAGATCTCTATCAACCAACATTTATCCTCCTCCTTTCCCCTTACTCAAGGCGTCGCATAAGGCTCCTCCCTCCTCTTCATAATTTTCGTTGCCGAAATCCCACAACCCCCACGACACATCCAACTCCTTCAAATCGCTGATGACACCGCAATCATAGCTCCCCTCTATTCCATTCAGTCCGTTAACTGTAGCGTCCAACCGTACCTCAATTCATTGCTCTCCTTGTGGGACCGCTGTCATCTCAAACTCAAACTCCACAAGACCCAATAAGTACTCTTCCGTCGTAAACGAAGAAACAACCGTACTACCCGCAACCCCAACCTGCTGAAGCTCCAGATCCGAAACACCACGATCTGCGCCCAACCCACCCTGAAATATTTCAGCATCCTCTTCGATCAGCATCTAACATTCTGTCCCCATTTCCTTGACCTAAAATTCAAGACTGATACCCTTGGCCGACTGGTTCGGTGGGGTCTTAACTCTTCCTTCCTCCTCTTCACCTACGAAACCTTCGTCAGACCTCCTATTACCTATGGCCTCACCACCTCTCCTGTCCATTGAACGCTGTACCGTACGCCATGCGCTCCGGCTCCCACTCCGTTTACATACCTCCGAATTGTATGGTATCTTTCCCTTCTCTAAACTTGACTCATATGGCCTAACCCACTTCCAACGTGCCTTCCTTCGAGCCCTCAACTGAGATCACCCCTCCCTTAACCAACTTGTACGTGGTCCACATCCACCTTCCCTACACTTTATCCAAACTCCTCTTCATCTTTACCGGTCCCTTCCCCCACCCGAAGATGATGCTTAACTGTGATCTGTGACGGAACATTCTCAACCCTAGTATCCTCCCATCTCATACACAAATAAAAATAATTTTCACAATATGATCAACAATAACAATTTTATGGGAAAACATTAACAACTGTAAACAGACACTTAAAACCAAATTCTGTATCTATTACGTAGAGTATCTTGAAAAACTTACATTGTAAATATCCCAAACTATCCACTATGAGAAAACATTAGGACATTTAAGAAAGTAAAAGAAGATCGAATACAATTACCCAATAGGCCAAACCCCTTCTATCTATTAATTTCTACACATCCCATACCCAACTCCTAAATTCCTCACTCCAGCTTTAGCCCGTCTGAATCTCCTGCCCAGAGAGAAGGCGTTACCTTCTAGATGGCCCACCTCTCCATTCAAGGGAGGAGTGAAAACCTGCTTAAACACATTTCTAGAGTCCAGTTGATGAACAACAGAAAATAACATGTTATCATGAAGATCTCACAATGCACCTAAGGCGACTGTAGTAACGGGAAGATAGATGAATTGTTATTCGTTCCATAGAGAATTTGAGTAGTAGAGTAACCAGCCTGTAGCACAAACCACTCACTAGGAGGACCAAAGGAATTTCCGTAGGTTCTGCAAAATTTAGCTAAGACGACACAGACTTAAGTGACCAGGAATTGGTCCTCAACCACTCTCTGAACGGTTAACATTTGTTCGATGCATTGACGGCTCAGGCTGTCAACTTAAACATTTCCAGTGAGTGAGTTAGTTAGTTTTGCGGTTAGGGTCTGCAGCTGTGACCTTGCATTCGGGACATAGTGGGTTCGAATTCCACCGTCGGCAGCCCTGAAGACGGTTTACTTATTTATTTAAACATTAGATACAGCCGATGGAGGACCATATTCCACTAATAACATAACAAATTTAAATAAGTATAATAAGGTAACATTCAGCATAAACAAGTACCAAGAGTAAATTAATAATGGCAACAATAACTGGCAAGGGTCGGTAACATAGTTAGCAAGAGGAAAGGTCATAGATTCGAAGGAGGGAAAAAATGGAAATCTGGAGAGTACTTCAAAGGAATTTTTAAATTTTTAAATTTTGCGTTTGAAGTATGCGAAGGCTGTGAGGATGTCAATATCGGGTAGTGAGTTATCAAGATTAGAGGGACGGTTGAAGATAGAGGATTGTTGTAAGGTTAGACGCTGTCGGAACACATGATGAATATGCCGGTTGTGTGTTAGGCGTCGGAGGGGGTAGGGCGGGACATGTATAGGGAAGTACGTTGGAAGAGAACTGCATTTGGTAAAGCTATTGCTTATTTTATGTATGTAATTAAGATCGGAGGACTGTAAACGGCTTTTCAGGTGAGGTATACCCAGGTAGTTCAAGATGTTATATTTAGTTGTGTTCCTAAAAGCAGCATTGTGAGTTCTGACAAAGAAACTGAAAAAGTTAAAAATACTATTTAGGGTTATGTTTGTCATAGTAGATAAGGACCAAACAGGGGAACAAAAGTCAATAATGGGGAAAACATAGGAGAACAAACCAAACCAAACCCCATGGCACTACAGCCCTTGAAGGGTCTTGGCCTACCAAGCGACCGCAGCTCAGCCAGAAGGCCTGCAGATTACGAGGTGTCGTGTGGTCAGCACGACGAATCCTCTCGGCCGTTATTCCTGGATTTCTAGACCGGGGCCGCTATCACGCCGTTAAATAGCTTCTCAATTCTAATCACGTAGGCTGAGTGGACCTCGAACCAGCCGTCAGGTCCAGGTAAAAATCCCTGACCTGGCCGGGGATCGAACCCGGGACCTCCGGGTAAGAGGCAGGTACGCTATATCTACACCAAAGGGCCGGCAGAACATAGGAGACGAAGTATAATTTTAAGGCGCTAATATAATTTCAGTGAACCTGTAAAGAATACCTTTGCCACGTATAGCTCTGGATTTTATTGATTCGATATGAGCAGAGATCAGTTTATAGTCAATTATAACACCTAGTCTCTTATCCGAGAAGCAGGTTGCAATGTACTTTTCCTGGATGGTACATGCCGCGTTCATTCCTTGCTTTAGCAGTGAAAAGGATATTGTGTTCCACTTATTAACATAGGTAGAAAGATTCGACTTCTTAAACCGGTCACTATACGAATTTAGAATTGTTTGTGGCTCATAACAGTCATCAGGCCTTAATATCTTCGGATCGTCGGCATACAGGAGAAGGGAACACTGACTGTTTTTTTTTTTTTTTTTTTTTTTGCTAGGGGCTTTACGTCGCACCGACACAGATAGGTCTTATGGCGACGATGGGATGGGAAAGGCCTAGGAGTTGGAAGGAAGCGGCCGTGGCCTTAATTAAGGTACAGCCCCAGCATTTGCCTGGTGTGAAAATGGGAAACCACGGAAAACCATCTTCAGGGCTGCCGATAGTGGGATTCGAACCTACTATCTCCCGGATGCAAGCTCACAGCCGCGCGCCTCTACGCGCACGGCCAACTCGCCCGGTACTGACTGTTGTGAGAGCAAAGAATTATGTCATCGATATAGAGACCAAAGAGTAGTGGTCCAAGAATACTGCCATGAGACACACCTGATAACATATATAACCACTGTGAGGAAGATTCAAGGAGTAACACTCTTTGTTTCCTGCCCGAGAGGAAAATAATTATCAATAACAAAACGGGCCCATGGACATTAAATCTGGTAGCGAGTTTCCCGCGGTTACCGATTTTCACACCAGGCAAATACTGGGGCTTTAACTTAATTAAGATTATGGCTGCTACCTTTCCAATCCTAGCCTTTCCCCATCCTCGGCCGAAGAACTTCAATGTGCTAGTGTGACGTTAAACCAGTAGATAAAAGTGCCCTGAGTTCTAACTTAATGTTGCATCTCGTAAGATGCTATGTTTATCCGTTAGCTGGTTAGGGACCAGCACTATTAAATCCAAGTCACTTCTAGCGGTTAACACCGTCACTTTCTACAGAAGGGCTTGGTATCGCCATGAATCTAGAATGGATGATATTTGAATTCCGTCTAAGATACTGAACAAACGTATAAATCCATTGGAAATGGAAGGACGTGAAGACCCTTGAACATAAGGAAAGACCAGGTGAAAAGCGAGACAGAGCAGATCTAGAGGAATTACCCCATTATTTTATGACGATGATTATAATGATGATTCGTAATTTTTCAAGTCAGACTTTAAGAGTACACTACGGCAACACACATGATTTATAAACAAAGAATACAAATGCATTATAAAATTTCGATTTTATTGACCAAGAGGTTTACTGTAACAGGACATTCATTTCATTTTTGTAAACTTTCTTGTTGTGAATTGCTGGTTGGTAATCACAGATTAAGCGTAAGCACAGACTTGGATGGCGGGGTTGAAAACGAGACCTGATGGACAGGTGAAGACTGTACCTTTCCCTGTGGTCAGGTCACACTTGACGAACTTGTGTGTGTCCTTTGGGTAGGGCAAGTGCCACCTGTCAGCCCTGGCGGCTGCGCACAAGTTGGCTGGATCAGGCTGGTTGTTGTCATTATCATCGTGATGGTGATGGCCGTTATTATGATCATCATGATGGTGGTGATGATCCCAGTCATCACTGTGGTGGTTGTGGTGGTCCCAGTCATGGTTGTGGTGGTTAGGATGGTGATGTTTTCCTACATCTTGAGCATCGCTTACAGCAGGGGTGTCGACAACCTTGTTATCTTCGGAAGCTGCCCCTTGTTCCACAGCGTAGGCCGTAGCCAACACTACCAACACAGTCACTAGAAGAAGACCTGAAACAAGAATAAATCTAATGATTTCTGTCTTTGCAATTAGAGTGAAATTCTTGAGAAATCTAGTGAAATACTTGTGACGTGCCCTAAAGTATCAGGTCTCCACAATATTCTCCTTTCTGAGAAAATTGCAATAACTAACATTTCATGTTATATTTATGGAAGTCATAATTGAAGTTTGGAACTTCCGCAATTTACCACGTATCATAACCAAACATAAACACAAGCATATGTATTAATACGATATAGCCCCACACAATATTTGGAGTTGATTGGCAACTTTGTTGCGAAGTTATTAAAAATAATATTAATTTTTTATATGTTGCATGAAAAATGCTCTTTGCGACACATTTTTCATTATTTTTGGATTATAATTTGACTGCCTTTTCAAAAATACTCATGTACTTAATAATGAATCTGGTTTTTTTAGTTAAGTATAAACTGTTGTAGATATAAGTTTTTCATTTTTTCATTATTCACACAATAGGCAAAACTCTAGTTTGGTGCTATTGAAGGTAACATTCGACATATAATAAAGTTCAGAAATCATTTTTATTGAAACTTTATCACAAAATTTCAGGTGAATCTGAAAACAAAGCTCTTTCGCATGGAGCATTTTATACAAGACAATGACCTGATGATATTTTAAGCTAGTGAAATGCAATTGAATGTATTAGGAAACGTACTTGCATTAAAAATTCTCTGGACTGTTATTTCCTCAGACTTCTGTCTATTTTTATAGCATAGCCTCAGCCTACTACAAGATAAATATATTCCAGCGGAATTAATGAAACTTTAGTTTGAAAGAACTTTGAAGCCAATATTGTCTGACAGCGTGAGAGAAAGGGGCGTGGACTTGCTCTGTATACACCTCTACCCTTTAAACCCGGCAATTAGTATAAGTCTAATCAACTTATATTAATCCCTGATCAGATTATATAATACTCAACCTTGATCCAAGATGAGAAAGTTGTCGGGAACGTAAAGCCTACTCCACATTCTCGTTGCCTTTCGCCGATAAAATCAAAGTAACAGTCCGAAATGTCATATGTCTATGAGTTTTCTATATTGCCAGGGAGTTAATGTTTGTTGTTGATAGGTTTTTCTGTGAATGCATTCATCTTAAAATAAATGAACTACTAGGTCGTAAGGAGATAAAAAATAAGTGAGAAAAAGAAGACTCGTAGAAGGTTATAAGTTACCTGTATACTTCTATTGCAAACGGAACCTAAGTAGCTAGTTAAAGTCAGTAACGCAAATTTAGATGTATGTTGACCATTTTTCTACTTAATGCATCCTCTATAAGCTTCGATCTTATAAGAAAACCTTAATATCTATTCAACGTAATTTTCTCCGCCTAGTGCCCCTCTTATGAGCATGGAAATCCAAAGGAAACTTAAATAGATATTCCATTTCTATAATCCTAATTTAGACCTAAGAAATACATTTTCCTCATTTATGAACTTGGATGTTAGAAGGCTATTCGAATTCAGTAACTCAAATTTAGACGTAAGATAATTTTCCCCAGTTTTTGCATCCTCTAAAAACTTCAATGGGCTAAGAAAACCTAATTAGCTCTTCAAAGTCATTAATTAAAATGTGTAACCAATAAACGCATTTGCATCATTTAGCTCATCTTCTGTGATCATCAATCTACTTGTAGATTTATGCTGTACTGTATGTGTCGGTGCCTTACCTTTCATGTTGATGTACAGTTTTCTATACTGCTTGGAGGCAGTGCCGGTTAATCATCCTTATATACCCACACGTTATCAAGTTTATTCTTTTACCTCGTCATCTATCGCTTCATTCGATCATGACATATTACTGATATTTATCAACCCGCAGAAGTGTCACTCATTAATCTCATCAGTTCCACGATAAGGTCAAAGATTCGCACGTCCTTAAATTCGTCCTATTTCATCTTTAAAATGTATTTTATGATATACTTCCTCTCATTCAGAGGCTGCCTTGCGACAAAGTACACTTTTATATTGGTTTTTGGTGTAGATGAGAAATAGGTATACTTGATAAATGTTAATGATAACCTAACTGTAACAACGATTTCTTAGAATTATCATTGAACCCCTTAAGGATATGATGGCAATATCCCATAACGTAGTAACTGGCAGAGATATCTGTTTCCAAAAATTGGCGGCAAAAAAAAAGGGAACTGTTCCCCTCGCTCCAATCATCAGACCCCACTGTGTCGATTTCATCTAGCTGGTATTTCTCGCTGTAGTAAGGAATTGTTGGTAGGTGGATAGGTTGACATCTGAGGGCTGCGAATTATGGCTTTCAAAGCGGCCAGTGGGGTCGACAATGTAACCTCTTTTCTTACTCTTGAAGGCAATGATGTCGACCCTTCTGTAGTTTCCGTTGTCCGCTAAGCCATGAACATATTAAAATACCTGGAAACTACGGTATTTCAGCGTTGTCGCAATTAACGGGCCGATGTTTTGATGACGCGTATTCTTTAAAAGTTCACATGAGGGCAAGATATCAGAACATGCACAAGAGTTTCAATCTCCTTGAGGCAGCGCTTACAAAGGGAATCGTTCTGAGATCTTCCTGGTACCGATCTAACTGCTGAAATGTTTGCCGTCATCTTAACTGCCTCACACCATTCACTACATGACAAGCCTTGATGATCTTGAATCCAGGATTTGGCAGCAGTATATTCATTGTATGAAAATACAACTCTTCCTTTCTGCTGCAAGTTACACCACTCACTGAAAGCCCTTTCTCTCAGTACACTTCTCACTTTTTTGGAATCAGTCTATTATTTCTGAGCAAGGATGTAGCAAATTGTTAGATGGAGGGACATTGAGGGATTGTAGTGAGAGAGTTATTTCTTCTTTCAGATTTCTTGTAGCATGGATGTATTCACCATCTGAGCTTAATAGTACCTTACAGATGTTAATGAGCTGAAGATGCGCTTCACTAGTGGTGCATAAAAGTCCCAACCACTTATACTTTTTCTCAGTGTAGGCCATTCCATTAGGAATGTCTGCAGGTATTTGAAGAATTTAAGAGTACTTCGTATTAGTATGTCTGTATCATCAAGGAACTTTTCCGAAATTTTCTCTGGTTTGATAGTGTGGAACTGGTGTAGGAGAGATGGACATATAACTGTGTATATTACTTTAAATTCCTGATCATCATGTAATAGTAGAGAAATAAATAAATTTATCCATTATGTAATTTTTTAAGTTCCTCTTTAGGTTGAAAAATGATTTCATTCGGAAAGTTAACTCCCAGATAGCGGATTGTTTCTCCATGATGCAAACTTGATATATCATAGATCTAAAATTCAGCTGGGTCTTCGATGCAGATTACCGTAGATTTCATTGGGTTGATATAAAGTCCTATTTAATGAAATCTCCTTGCGACTCTTTTCGAGAGCTCAAGTCCTGCTGTTCGACTATTGCCTATGACAATCAAGTCAACAGCGAAACCCATGATCGTTAAAGGTGGAAGATGTGGTACTAAAGAATATCCATAGCGGCTTTTGAGAGAGTCTTCAGTTAATTCGTCTAAAATATGATCCGTCGCTAGAGGGTAGAGACAGGGAGAAAGAGCTGAGCACTATATAATACCACTTTTTAGACTTAAGGTGGCTGTCTTTCCAGTTACAGTTTCTATTTTTGTAGTGTTTCCTGTTTGGAGATTAATTATTCCTTTAATTCCTCAGGAATTGCTAATTTCCTCAACGCCTTGTGTAAATTATGGTGTCCAACATTGTCAAACGCCTTTCTGACGTCTAGAAAAATCACTGTTAGGGTATATCATTTTTTTCAGTTTCGCGGAATTAAAAACCGAATCGAGAGTAGAATTATTGATATGTGTACCTGATGAACATACAAGTACCCGTTGTTGTGGATTAAAAGCAACGTTTTCTCTTAGGCGTTTATCAAGAGCTCACTCGATTATTCTCCTAACAATAGGAAAGATTGTGATTGGTCTCCAGTTTGCAATGTCAACAGCGGCACTTCCCTTGTGAACAAGAACGGTTCTTGCCTTTCTAAAACACGGTGATACATGACCCGCTTGAAGCATACGAGTGGCTATTGCAGCAATTATCTCGGAAGCTATGCCAATTTTAATAGATCTAGCGATGACATAATCAGGTCTAGGTGAAATGCCCACCGCGATTTTACTTGTTGCAAGCTGTATTTCATCCTTAGATATAATATCATTAAACGTGTCATTGTGAACCGTTTGTGTAGCTGCATTCACTTTTGGGGGATAATTTTCTCTCACTGAATTATTTCCATGTCCTAATATTTCATGGAAATAGCCATATACGTGTTGAGAATTAATCAGACGTCTTTCATTGTTTCATGAAGGACCCTTCTAACTGCATTCCTACGTTGATTGTGGAACTGAAATTGAGATAATTGATATAAATATATACTTTGTGGATTTGAACATTTTTATATCCCTTTTCCTATTAACGTACGATTTCTTTTTACTCGCGTCGAAAAAATCCTTCCTGGGGTATTAAGGCCCAGGCAAAAAATCAATAGCAGTGGACAGAAACTGTATACAGTCTTTTACAAATAAGAACAATTCAGAATCATTTATGCCACTTTGTAGTTTTCCCCTCCATATCACCATTTGCTCTTGGTACTATGAGTTATGCGTTTTGTTTTCTTATTTCTCGATTGATGCGCTTGTTCTTTAGATGTACCTAAATTTATTTCAGCACTATTCACTAACTGTGTTCGGTGCTCATTCGGATGTGCTTTTGAGGTAATATGAATATTGGCCCCCCGCATGGACTTAAAGAGTTGCCCGCAATGATTACATTCAGGTTGAGAGGAATTTCTTTGTCATTAACCGAAGCATTATTTCTATTTGAATCATCCATTTCAATACATGAATTTTTATCACAGGTAGATGAACTTCGGTTAACCTCACTTACGTGATCACCAGGTGACCATTCGAGCGCTATGGTAACTAAGCACTGTAAGCAAATCAATAAATGTGGCTTCCCAGACTGAAGATGTATACGCATTCAACTTGAATAGATTATATAAAAAAATATGGTAATGAAAAGACAGATAATATAGTATCGTACAAAAATCAATATAAATAACCACAATCTCAATCACATTATGCTCAAGAATACATCACTTAAAAGAATAACCCTATAAAGATTACATGCAATATCCTTGGCTAATACATTCTCGATGGTCTTCTAGACTAATGACTAAGCTGCCTTATTTCTTCGCCCACAATAAAATAAGTACTTTAAGAGCAGTCGTGTTCGATTTTGGTTCATTTCTAAAGTCGTGAAAAGACGTCTTCAGCGATTTCTCTCGTTCCACACGTCATATGCACAAATGCTATCGTATCTCTTATTACGGTTCGTTAAAGATCAAATTTAGAAAAAAAAAACACTGTACGTACAAGAATTATCAAGATATCCCAAGCAACTTTGGGAACATCTCTTTCGTCTTATACCATTCTAAGGAAATTCAGCCTGCATTACTAGAACAATCCTGAGCAAATAAATGGAATTTGTTGGTGAAATCTCGTGGATTTGATGATGCAAGGAAGAAAGTCACAAAGAGGCTATCAGATCTTTCAGAAATTGAATGCAGGGAAGTAGAATAGGATTAGCACCATGAAGAATAAGGATCAATCAATCACCACTGATCTGCATCTAGGACAGTCGCCCATGTGGCAGTTTCCTTATCTGTTTTTTACCTAGTCTTATGTAATTACAAAGAATATGGAGATTTATTGATCCTCTCCTTTTGTGAATTATTCCATTCCATAACTCTTCTTCCTATAAACGAATATTTACCTCAATGTGTCCCCTTGAAATCCAAATTTATCTTTCTCGCTTTTAAAACACCACTCAAACTTATTCGTCTACTAATATCTCTCCACTGACATACATCCATACATTCTTTCTATTTCATCTTTAAAATCGATTATTATGAGAGGTCACCAAAATGTTCTTATCATTTTTCAAATATGGTCAGTTTTCTCAGCGTCATATATTTAGTCTTACAGCTAGTTTGTCGCTACGGTGAGTCTTTTCCAAATTAACCTATCTTGTATTGTTCTTTTAGTTTCTTAATTATATACCAGACCAGCACAACTGAAGAAAGTCTTCAGAAATGTGTTCTTTTGGCCTCCCGTGAAGGGGTATTCCAGGCGTTTTGCCGTGAAGTATTTCAGTGATTAAGCCTTCATCTCATTATCTATGTCCCAGTTATGTTGATATTCTTTTGTTGTTTTTATCAATTGGATGTCGCTTCAAGTTAACGCGCTTGAGTACATCCACATTGGTCATCTTCTTCACCCAGTTTACTTTTTCCAAACCTCACCAGTGCGACATCTCAAAGGCTTCTAGTGATTTTATGTAACCTTTTATCGCATCTGGCCAAACATTTAAACATTGCAGTAGGTCTGACAAGTAGTTAAAATGGCACATGCAGTTCCTCTCCACTTGCATTGTGCCTCATAAGAATTGCACCACCTAAGGATGAGGACACGGGTGTGCATTTTACCTGTAAGGTGTACTTTGAAGTTCGACGTGTGATATCAGGACAGCCGCGAATGGTGTACTGTAACTGTACCCCCGGACATAACATAACATAACATAACATAACATAACATAACATAACATAACATAACATAACATAACATAACATAACATAACATAACATAACATAACATAACATAACATAACATAACATAACATAACATAACATAACATAACATAACATAACATAACATAACATAACATAACATAACATAACATAACATAACATAACATAACATAACATAACATAACATAACATAACATAACATAACATAACATAACATAACATAACATAACATAACATAACATAACATAACATAACATAACATAACATAACATAACATAACATAACATAACATAACATAACATAACATAACATAACATAACATAACATAACATAACATAACACAACACAACACAACACAACACAACACAACGTCACGTCACGTAACGTAACGTCACGTAACGTAACGTCACGTCACGTAACGTAACGTAACGTAACGTAACATAACATAACATAACATAACATAACATAACATAACATAACATAACATAACATAACATAACATAACATAACATAACATAACATAACATAACATAACATAACATAACATAACATAACATAACATAACATAACATAACATAACATAACATAACATAACATAACATAACATAACATAACATAACATAACATAACATAACATAACATAACATAACATAACATAACATAACATAACATAACATAACATAACACAACACAACACAACACAACACAACGTCACGTCACGTAACGTAACGTCACGTAACGTAACGTAACGTAACGTAACGTAACGTAACATAACATAACATAACATAACATAACATAACATAACATAACATAACATAACATAACATAACATAACATAACATAACATAACATAACATAACATAACATAACATAACATAACATAACATAACATAACATAACATAACATAACATAACATAACATAACATAACATAACATAACATAACATAACATAACATAACATAACATAACATAACATAACATAACATAACATAACATAACATAACATAACATAACATAACATAACATAACATAACATAACATAACATAACATAACATGCGCTGGTGTTTTTGCTTGCCTCGTCGTTTCATTATCGTATTTGATGGTACGTACATTGGTGCAATGCGTCAGCAAGGCTTCTTTGTGACGATAATTGCCCACCTTGCAGGACGTAAAGCCGTTAACGTATGGTAGAAAATGTTCAGAATCTTTCTCGCAATTATCACCCGCGGTCAACAACAGGTGATGCCTACTGCTTAAGAACCTTGCCCCTAAGGATCCTAGAAGACTCTTTTACAAGTGTGCTTCATACCTGGGAGTGCTGTATCTACTAAGACAGTCCAAAATCCTCTCCAGAGGGCCCACCTGCACTCCGGAGGTTCTTGGAAATCATCTTCAAGTAGAATACACCTCACAGTGATGCCAGGTGCAGATGGGTAGGGGAGATTTGGACTGGAACTTGGCATCATGGCGTCAGATCTTCTTCAATAATCAGTAGTGCCCGGATTGTTATGTAATTACGCATTCCATTCGTTTACTTGTGGGCAACTGAAAATGAAAAATGTTGGCGAAGTGTAGTTCTGATATGGTTATACCCGTGTTTCATTTTACATATTTTTATATATTCTTAGTAATATTACGTATTTTTACGTCCGACTCGCTGGCTGAATGGTCAGGGTCCCGGGTTCTATTCCCGGCCGGATCGGAGATTTCAATCGCTTCTGATTAATTTTTCCGGCTCAGGGACTGGGTATATGTGTCTGCTCCAACACTCTCCTCATCATATTCAGACAACATACCACAGAAACACGCAATAGTGATTACATCCCTCCATAAGGGTTGGCGTCAAGAAGGGCATCCGGCCGTAAAACAGGGCCAAATCCACATGTGCCACGCAGTTCGCACCCGCGACCCTACAGATGTGGGAAAAGCGGTAGGAAAAGAAGACGAAGATTACGTGTTTTTACATATTATGTCAAGAATGTTACATTTTATACATATCTACAGTACGTAATTATTGAAAATTTTTAAAAAACTTGTGTTAGATCGTTTAATTTTCAGACTATAGTAAATTCATTGGCGAGTTTCATCTCATATAGAATACGTTGCAATTGCTAAAGTTCACTTTAATATTCCTTTAAAATGAAGGTTTCAGATCCTTTATTTTCTGTGAAATGCAGTAGGTCTGCCGGCCTCATCTGACGTACAGCAACACTAATCATTTGTCAGAATCTGGGGTAGCTAGGTGCCTTTCATTGACCATTCTAACAAAATTCATGCAGCCTTGAAACGAAATCTAGGTTATTGAAGCTCTGTATCTGCTAGATCGTTGGTGGCGAACAAGAAGAGACCCCAGAAGATATTTCACCCAGCTAGTTTTATGTTTTAAAATGTGCATCCCTGACGTCCTGTGATAGTGAACGCTCCCTCTTAGCCTAGAAAAGAATTTTATCCGATCAGCGCTAGAACATCACAATGGAGAAGTACTTGATGACAAAGTGCGCAATGCGGTTAAAATGTTACTATTTGTGTTAACTTAATAGAGGTTTAAGAACAGATTCTATATTAACTTTATTTAGTAACTTTTTTTTCATTTTCAATACACGAGGGCAACAATACATTGTATAATATACTGCGAGATTTACAGTGCATAACATTATCTTTAAATATTTGAAGTATTTTGATTATGTCTTTATTATTTTAATTAATAGTGTACGAATCAGAAAGCAGTAGACTGTATAAATTATCTAAAGCAACAAGGACTGTATAAATTATCTAAAGCAACAAGGACTGTATAAATTATCTAAAGCAACAAGGACTGTATAAATTATCTAAAGCAACAAGGACTGTATAAATTATCTAAAGCAACAAGGACTGTATAAATTATCTAAAGCAACAAGGACTGTATAAATTATCTAAAGCAACAAGGACTGTATAAATTATCTAAAGCAACAAGGACTGTATAAATTATCTAAAGCAACAAGGACTGTATAAATTATCTAAAGCAACAAGGACTGTATAAATTATCTAAAGCAACAAGGACTGTATAAATTATCTAAAGCAACAAGGACTGTATAAATTATCTAAAGCAACAAGGACTGTATAAATTATCTAAAGCAACAAGGACTGTATAAATTATCTAAAGCAACAAGGACTGTATAAATTATCTAAAGCAACAAGGACTGTATAAATTATCTAAAGCAACAAGGACTGTATAAATTATCTAAAGCAACAAGGACTGTATAAATTATCTAAAGCAACAAGGACTGTATAAATTATCTAAAGCAACAAGGACTGTATAAATTATCTAAAGCAACAAGGACTGTATAAATTATCTAAAGCAACAAGGACTGTATAAATTATCTAAAGCAACAAGGACTGTATAAATTATCTAAAGCAACAAGGACGATATTGTCAGAAAATATGTGGGTATTGAAAACAATTTCATTGTCTCATATCATAACTCATAATGTCATAATAAAAGGAGTGCATTTATCTTGCTGAAATGATCAATGTCATTGTTTGGACAAACTGAAGCACGTGTTTGGATAGAGTGATAATGCAGATGGTGGAACGAATGAAGTGCTTGAAAACGCATCGGCAATATCCAACTTGTGTCAAGCAAGAAACGTTCCCTGCGAGACAGAGAACTTCATTCGAAGTGAAGAGCGACTTATGACACAGCCCTTCTAGAAGTGAGAAAGTGGAGAGGGAAGGAGAGGAGCAAGAAGATGGAGATCGAAGCAATATTCGAACCCACGAACAGGCCCACAGTGATTTTGTAACGTAAAGCAATTTGCTAATGTACAAAGCCCAAGACTGCATTCAGAAAGACAGAATTAGAAAGAGGAGGAAATAAGCTTCTTTGTTTGATCTGTGCAAGAAAGCTTAGTGTTGTGAAGTGCTGTACAGAGTTTTATGTTGGAAATAAATTTAAGGAGCGTATATCCAATGTTCGGAAATAGTATAGTGTTGTGATAGTGCCCAAATGATATAGTGTGTAGCATTCTGTATGTAATAAAAAAGTGAGCAATAATAATAATTAACAAATCAGTGTAGGCTACTACAGTACTACGTACATCAATGTGGATAGCCAAGGGTAACGCGTAGACAGATAGAGGTAAGATATAAATAATACTTAAAATTACTGTTTATTGTTTTAAGGCAAAAATACGATGTTTCGTGTATGCAAAATCTTGTCTAATTCGGAAAAGAATTGGTCCCTTCCGATTCCACTTTGAGCAAGTTTTACTGTACGAAATATTTTTTGTGAATTTATTGCATTAATATTTCTACATATTTTCTGATTTTTATGTATTTAATTACATATTTCACTGATACTACATTTTTATGTACCAAACCAACCCCCATAGCTCAACAGTCCCGAAGGACCTTGGCCTACCAAGCGACTAATGCTCAGCCCGAAGGCTTGCAGATGATCAGGTGCGTGTGGTCAGCACATTTTTATGTACCGGGTGTCCATAATTAAAGCGGTACAGAATTTGGAACTAATAATTTTTGTGGCATAATTCGCGAGCGCATTGCTTAGTTAGCGTATCTACGAAATTTCAAACTCCTACGAACATAACACTCCGTGCTGTACTGCGATGCATACCATAACTTTAATTGTGGACACCCGATACATACTTTGATATTACCCACAAAGCCATGTCCAACTGATGAGTGCAAAATTTGTCTGACGCCTGATAATCGTGTAGGAAGGCGAGACAGCGTGAAGTAAGCCAGACGAGCCATACACACCATACCACGCGTTCAGCATGGATGCGGATTGATCATGTTTAACACCAGCATTATCTATGGAGGTCGGAAGTCTATGTACGAAATGTTCATCAATTCGCCCATTGCCGTCTTGAAGCTCCTGTCATGTAATTCTTCACTGGTTATCGAGTTATATCAGTGTCCAAAGTTAAAGCGAAAAACAGAAATCCTTTCCTGCTGTCGTTTTTTTAAAATCAAATGTGATAGTCAAATTTAAAGTATAAACAAAGTAACACTGCTAATGTTTGCGTTGTTCGATCTCTTCGTGGCCGGTCCAGGAATGGAAACCTCTGCTGGCATTCCCGAAGAGAGATAGAAACACTTCCTCATGTTTTGGAATCTTGCCCTCATGGAGAGATGCTGCGGAACACCAGGTATAACAAGATTCGGTCCTTTCATAGCAAATACCCTCAGAGAGAAAAATATAGGGCCACCGAAGAGGTATTCGGACTAGCCGACAACGTTAGCAGAAGGAGAATTGACATCATAGAGCCTACAAGGAATCAGAGGGTGTGGGATATATAATATACCCCACAGTTCGTTTTGTAATCTCCACAGACCAGCCAGAAGACTTTGATAGGGAAAAGAAGCTGATCTATGAACCGACTATAATTTATTATAAAAAATTAAATTTGAATTGAAGGACATTAAAGTGATAGGATTAATGATAGGAGCTCGAGAGACTTTTCCTCGATTGTGAATAATTGGAAGCAGTTTAATTTAGTGGTTCCGGAACTGCAGAAAATGTCTAAATTATCTTTACGAGATTTCATTTCATTACTGAGAAATCATTGCTACGTTTTGTAATACTTATAGTTTAAAGACATTACGAAAATAATTAATCAACAAAATTATTTTAAATCAAAATTATAATTTAATTTGTTTCGTCATGCTTTGCCCATTGTTAAAACCTTCGACCGAGGGAAGTTTTGTAATTAAAAAAGTTATTGATTTGTTGGTGATGAAGGAACAGCCCCAGACCACGATTGTCTGCTCTGCTACAAAATGCATCCACCGTCACAAATGCCAGAACGGCGGTGCTTGTTCCCAACAGGGCAAGTGATCACCTCTGGCAGTGATACAGGCCGGACAACTACATGGCATGCTGTCAATAAAGCCATCAATCTCATTTTACGTTATAAACACCATTCGTCCTGTACAGAAACTCTTAACTCCTGGAAAGTGCTTGGTGGAGTCGGACGTGAATCAATCCCACACGTGCTCTATCAGGGTCAGAGTCGGGAGAGCGTGCAGGCCAGTACATGCGAGAAGTGTCTTCAGTTTGCAGGAAACCATCAACGCTCTATGAAGGCGTGTATTATTGGCCATCAGTACGACATCTGGGCACAAAGCACGTCGAATGAAACGAAAATGAAGTACTACGATTTCGTGACGATATCTGGCGGCCGTCAAACCTTGCAGATTTAGCCGTATAACCTCAGGGAGAGGTGTTTGAGTGGTTAACGTAAAACCTCCCCACACCATCATTGATCCGTCTCAATACTGGTTCATTTACACAATGGTTGAGAGACAAACCGTGTTCCAAGTTCTCATAACATACATACAGAGAGACGTTGAGCTTTACGTACAGTAGAGACTTGCATACAAGCCGATTTTCGACAGTAAACATCAGTGTGTGAAATGTGATTGTTTTATGAATTGGTTACACTTTCCTTATGCCTGTCTTGTTGGATGAGTGGTCAGACTACTGGCCTTCTGTTCAGAGTGTCCCGGGTTCGATTCTCAGCCGGGTCGCGGATTTTAAGCTTCATTGGTTAATTAAAATGGCTCGGGGGCTGGGTGTTTGTGCTGTCCCCAACATCCCTGCCACTCACACACCACACATAACACTATCCTTCACCATAATAACACGCAGTTACCTACACATGGCAGATGCCGCCCACCCTCATCGGAGGGTCTGCCTTACAAGGGCTAGAAATAGCCATACGAAATTATTATTACTTTCCATGTTACATGCATGTCAACTGATTAAAAGTATAACAGATATTATAAAATTTCCTGATGAACCATGTTGAGTGTATTTGTAGATAGGAGTTGTACTTTGACGTCTATGGATCCGCGAATCTAAATGTACAGTATATATAAAATGCCCTATTCTGTCATTCACAGTGATATTGAGAAAACGGGAAGGTTTCAACAGTTGAAATTGGTACCAGTTATGTATTGTTACTCCTACTTTACAAGAAAAATATAATGAACCTCTTACGACCACGAATTTTGTACTAAAAAAAAAACAAAAAAAAACGCGTTTCTATCATCGAAGTTACTGTATCATCGCCATGATGACGTAGGTACACAGCTGTATCTATCGGCATCATGTGTAACTACGTCAGGCTTCTGTTGTCTTCCACAGATGTACTGAGAAAACGAAGACCTTTGAGAAACTTAAAATGGTACCAGATATGAATTAGAAGAACAATGCAATGATGACCATCATATTTGAACTGTTTAGTGAAATGGATTATTCTTTTTTCCATGTGGATCTGAGGGAGAATACAGAAGAAAAGTTGGGCTTAAAGGAAAAGCAATACCGAAGTCTTTAGAGAGAAAGGAGAAAAACATAATCTGACAACTGAAATTGAAAAACGGAAATTCAAATTTATTGGTCACATTCTGCGGCATGAGGAGTTCCATTGTAACGTAACTGAAGGAAGAGTTGCCGGAAAAAGTGGAAGAGGACGATCCAGAGTGTCTTATTCAAGAACCTGCTTCTGAGAATAGACTGCAAGACCTACACTAGTTGAAAATGGCTCGTGATGAACATGCATGGCTGCGGCGACAAAGCTTAGCCTTTAAAATAAGATGATGATGACTATATGTCATCTCCATCACTTCTCAGATATTGAAACGTTGGCGGGTATAATGATTATACAATCCCCATTGCTGTTTCCACAAGTATACAAAAACTTCCCATAAATATGCTATATTTACTTAAATATTTCAAATGTGTCAATATGTGGATTAACCCTGTTTAAATGTTCGAGGGAAACGATATACAATAATGAAAATGACCACCGACAGTGGTAGGCAGATGGTATTTTCTCTTCGAATCAAACAGACCGCACACTTCACTTACAATTCATGAGATCCGAGTGGTTCATTAATATCACTCCGTTAGCCATTTGAAGTGATAAATCAAGTAATCGTGATGATTGTGAACATACGTGAAAATGGACGTGATAATAGGAGAGCAGCTAGATTAGTGGTTTGGTTCAGAAACACAACTGGCTCAAAGGGGTACCGCGTGTACAGGAAACAATAGCCTTGCTGGATCAACATGTGGACTTAGCCGCTCGTGCTGACAATCAGTTACAGGAACAATAAACCTCCTGTCCTGTAAACCAGCGAGTAGCTGTCTTCATCAGGTAAAGCAGTGTTAGTCAAACACTGCTCGATGCGAGTAGCATCTTCACACAATTCGTTTCTGTGCTCCAAGCGGCCGATACACTTACTTAAAGTAATTTAACTCCATTGAATTAAGTCTAGCATCCAATATGGAGCATGCATTCTCCTCCAGATCCACATTTCAATTGCCTCTGGTCTTTTCTTTTCCAAACTTTTTCGAAGCGAAATATGGGAGCCATCTTTAAATCAGCCTGACCAACTTGATTGTCTACGATGTGGAAATTAATAAAATCTGAATTCTGGAGTCGCGTTTCGATTTAGAAGAGATAATTATACTTGGGTCATTTATTTAGAGTGTATAATGATAACTTACGGATGGAGAAAGAATACTTCGTTTTCTCTGCGTGGAAAATTACCAGGGGCCATCTGGATAGTATCAAGACACCTCCTTGATGCGGGAGTTACCCAGAGTAGAGGGGGAAAGGGGGAAAAACTTGAATTAATTGCAGAAGATCCTACGAAAAATAATCGCACGGGTGTGTTTCATTCACACCAGGTGAATACTAGTCACCTAATGGTTGCCCTATTTGACCTCTAGTGGGCCGTGGATAGGCCATATGCAGATTTTAGGTGGGGAAACTGCCTTCTTGTAAAAAGCAATACCGAGGGTGCAGCTAGTTATTCGGGACTCTCAGCTCACGAAGGGCGAAGTTATGTTTAGCTGAGCTCGTAGTAATTCTTTGTTTACTGATTTGAAACGTAAAATTCAAACGCAGGAGAGTAATCTGCGTGAACACTACATTGAGTTAACATACGTGACACTAGTAATTAAACATTTAAACTGTGTCGAGTCGCGCACACTCAGTTCGACTCATAAAGTTATTATTATTACTACTTCACAACGACCATGTCGGGTAGTAATAAATGAACAGTGGCTGAGAGGAATAAGATAATTTGATATTGAACCGCATACTACAAGGTACTAATCCGAAATCGTGGCCGGGCACCCGCGCTGAATGCAATCGAACGTATTGTGGAAATAAAATAGTGACGTGTTCTGTGCTTAGGATTATTTATTTATTTATTTATTTATTTATTTATTTATTTATTTATTTATTTATTTATTTATTTTTCGTATGGAAGGCATGTATATGTATGTATATATATACAGAAACAAGAAAGCAAGTACATTATATTTTAATGTCCAAATATGTTATCCATTCTAGAGCCTCTTTATTGGCCTCTAGAAAATCAAACCAATCTCCAGGGTAGGCTCTTCTGCTACACTCCTTTATAATATGTTCGATGGTTTGAAAAGGAGCGCCACAGTCACACTCGGGGGATTATATCTTTCCCCATTTATACAGGGACGCAGCACAGACACCATGACCACATCGAATCCTATTAAGGATGGCCCAAGTTCTTCTTGGGAGATCAGACCTCGAATTAGGTGGGAAGAAAGGCCTGAGATGTTCACCTGTTTTTGAGATCCAATCTTCCTTCCATTGGGCATAGGGGTTGAAGTTGTCTTCTGTGAGCTTCTGAGCGAACTTACCTGAAGGATGTCTAGATTTCAACCGGTTCCTCTGAAGGTCAGGAATATTGAAGTGGATGGGCAAGTCAGGGTTCTCATTTATCTTGGAGTATTCTCTCAACAGTGCTTGTGCTCTACGGAATGAAGGATGCATGATGTTGCTAAAGACAGGAAGCCAGTGGGTAGGAGTTGATCTTATTACACCTGAAATAATCCTCATTGTGTTGTTGAGTTGAGTGTCCACAAGTTTCACATGGCAGCTGTTGATCCACACAGGAGCACAATATTCTGCCGCAGAGAAAACTAAACCAAGGGCAGAACATCTCAAGGTAGTTGCAGAAGCACCCCAGGTTGTACCACACAACTTCTGCAGAATGTTGTTACGACTCCTAATCTTTGCTGCTGTATTTACTAGATGTTGCCTGAAGGAGAGTGTCCGATCTAATGTTATACCTAAGTACTTTGGGTAATTGTTGTGTCTGAGGACCTTACCGTTTAAAGATACTTGGAGAGTACAGTTTGCCATTTTGTTATTTAGATGAAAACAGGACACCTCAGTTTTGCTGGTGTTTGGTTGGAGTCTCCATTTCCGAAAATAGTCACTAAGAATGGAAAGGTCATCAGTTAATATGTTCTCCGTTTCTTTCAGGTTACTATGACTTGTAGCTAAAGCTATATCATCAGCAAAGCAAAATTTTCCAGATTTCGTTGGTGGCAAATCTGATACATACAGATTGAACAGAAGAGGAGCCAAGACTGATCCTTGAGGGAGACATTGTTCAATCTTCTGAGCTTGCTAGTCCTATTCTCTAGAACAACCTGAAAAAGCCTATTATTCAGCATGTTTCCAATTAATTCTACCGTGGTTTTGCATGGTAATACCTGAAGAAGTTTATACAGCAGCCCTTCTCTCCAAACCGTGTCATAAGCAGCAGGAAGATCCTGAAAAACAACAGAGGTTTTCAATTGTTGCTGAAAAACTGCTTCAATGCATGTTGTGAGTGCAAGGACTTGGTCACAACAGCTACGATTCTGCCTAAAACCAGCTTGGTCATTAGGAATTTGTTGATTAATTACAATGCTAATTCTGTTGTATAGTAGTCTTTCAAGGAGTTTATAGCAACAACTCAGGAGAGCGATTGGTCTGTAGCTTTGTGGTATATCTTTTGGTTTTCCAGGTTTCAATATGGCAAGGATTTTAGTCTTCTTAAACTCCTTAGGAAGAATACCTGTCTGAAGTATGTGGATAAAGAAGCACGTCAACCACCTTCTCACATCCCGTCCCACATTTACGATAAATTCAGGATGTATTCCATCAAAACATGGTGCCTTACGCACTTTCATGTCCTTTAACGCTGTGTCGACCTCATCAATCGTGAAGGCTTCAGAGTACACGGAAGAGGTTGGAGAGGTTCGTTTAAGCATCCTTAGGTTCTTTTTCACCGTTTTTGTATGTTTTTATCTTTAGTAACTCTTGAAGTTTAAACAATATGGGAGACTATTTTGTTTGGTGAGATAGTTAACTTCTCTCTACCACCTGTTGAGCTTCCTCCAAGTTGCCTAAATAGGCTCCAGGCTTCTCTACTGGAATGAGAGAAATCCAATTACTAACTGTTTCTGTCCATTTCTGTCTACGATTTCCATCCAGACTCCGTAATAGCTCCTCACCAGTCGTATGGGCACCTGTTTCAAGAAAATCTTTGTATAGGGCATCGCTCTGTTCACTCCATCCAGGAACGTATTCTTTCCTGTAGCCTCTTGGGATGTGCTTTTTGGCTACAGATTTCACAAGACCTACAAATCTCTGATGATTATCGCTGGTTGCCGGAATCCATCTGATGCATTTGTCCAGCTCTTCGGAGAATTTCGTCCAGTTTGCCTTTTTAAAGTTCCAGCGTGGGTTTGGGAAATATCTAATTAAGGGAACAGAGATGCCCATCTCAAGGAAGATTGGTCTGTGTTGACTATTTGGGAAGTCCCCCAAAACTTCTCTCATCATGGGTAGAGGGTTGCCAACAGAGTCACATGCTACGAAACAGAGGTCTGGGTTAGACTCTCGCTTCCAAGGAGTAGATCTAAACGTGCCTTTGTCTTTTGCATCAAATATAAGATGTACATTTTGGTCTTCTGACCATTCTACTAAAGTTATGCCGCAATGATCGTTTCTTGCATACTTCCAAGTTTCATGGTTTCTGTTGAAGTCGCCAGCACAGATAGTTGGATGATTTGCATCTGGAAGAGCTGGAGTTGGCCAGCAGATGGCTGGAGGTTTGTAGATATTTACGATGGTTACATCTTGCAGTTTTATTGTTACAGTATGAATATTATTAATTGTACTAGATGATATGAATTCAACCTGCTCCAAGTTGTTACGGGCATATGTAGCAATACCATATACATTGTCAGTGGTAGCACCTATAATACTATAAGCATAAATCTTCCCTCTCTTGGTTAGGTCATCTTCTGTAGCAGCATGTGTTTCTTGAATGAGTACCAGATCAATGTCATTATTACATAGCAATTTTGACAAAACATCACACTTATATCTACTGATACCTTCAATATTCAGTTGAAAAATTTTAATGCCATATCCAAGCTTTCGAGTCAATTGGATCTTAAAAGAGCCGTTGAGTGAATTACATTGTACAGTTTGCATATTTGCTGGGAGATCTTTAGAAGATAGGTCCAGCAGCCAATGTGCTTAGGAAACTACAAGTGACATCATCAATCGAGGACCATGGACTTCCGTCTTGATGGTGAAATGGAACTACCAGTGATCGCTTTGGTGCTCATGGATCAACACTAAACCCCGATATGGACCACCCCAGCTGACAAGATGTTACCAGATGATGGAGATGAGTATTGATCTAATTAAATGGCAAGGCTAGAAGGGGGCAATTATTTGTCATAAGCTGACGCTATAATGTTAGGGATGTAATCTTATTTGAATGTAGAAGTGCCAAAGATGAGCACGTAGTTTTTTATTTAATTAATAACAGGTCTGAGTGATTTTAATTGTAACTAGGGGAAATGTTTAATTCTGAGAAATTTGCATGCAGGAGAAGATTCACTTATTTGCTTAATTTTCTGGAAGACCGTAGTTAGTTAATGCATCATGAGACCGTTAGTTTAGTAAATTCAAGGATTGATAATTTAAGATAGGTGTTAGTTAATCCATTATCGGTAATTGCATGAATAGTAAGTATTGTAATATAAGGTACGTAATGAGTTCCAGAACTTCGAGAGATGCCTACAGGACTGATACCCAACCTCTCTATTGAAATATTTTGCTAGGGATTGTTTCAATTTAAGTTGGGTTGTTTTGATCAGTTTATTTACAACTTAATTATGATTTAATTAGCGTGTGAATATTTAATGATGATTTAGTTACCGTGTGACAATTTAATTATGGATTAATTATGAGTTAATTGGCGTGTGAATATTTAATGATGATTTAATTACCGTGTGACAATTTAATTATGGTATAATTATGAGTTAATTAGAGCGTGAAAATTTAATGATGATTTAATTACCGTGTGACAATTTAATTACGGTGTGATTATGAGTTAATTAGCGTGTGAATATCTAATTATGAGTTGATTACCGCGTGATAATTGAATTATGGTTTAACTATGAGTTGATTACCGTGTGACAATTGAATTACTATTTAATTATGAGTAATTACCATGTGAATATTTAATTATGAGTTGATTACCGTGTGACAGGTTAATTGTAAATTAATTATGAGTTAATTATCGTGTGATTATTTAATTACGTTGTAATTATGAGGAAGTTACCATGTGATGGTTTGATATGATTTAATTACCAGGTAAATCACGTAAGGAAATCAGTGGACAGCTGAAACCAATAATAATAATAATAATAATAATAATAATAATAATAATAATAATAATAATAATAATAATAATACTGACGATAATGATAATAATGATTATGCAAATGTTAGTATCATAAAACGATGTCGTGATGCGAGATAGGTGTGATATGTGAAGTCATGGGTTCGGCCATGAGCAAAATACGTGTTGATTTGAGGTTCTTTAAATGGAAGTCGAGGCGGTTTGATTAATGAGGAATAGACTTCAGTATTATCGAGTGTGTACCTCGGAACGAGGTGTCTTTAAAGAGACGGTTTGTTTGTCCGTAAGGGGCGAAGTTAATGACCGTCCTAGCAAGGGGAGAGTCGCTCGACCTTGTGACAGATGTGTTTTTTGTGTGAGTCCAGCTCCAAGAAGGAGAATGGCCGAGGAGGGAGGCCTGACTGATGTGGCTAATAGTTGAAAATATTCAACACGGCAGAATATATATTTGCTAATAAGCGACACGGTAATTTGTACTGATATTTGTTATATTATTATTATTTATTTGAGTATAAATTAGGTAGAGTTTTCAGCGCCAAATGTTCATCTTTGGGGTTGTGAGATCAGTCCTGATCCAAGACAATGGTATTCCACAATGGTAAGATGAAGGAGCTGTGCCTCACGTGATTCTTATATATAATGTGTGACTATTTTTATGCTTTGTGTAACATGAGGTGCATATTCCAATGAGGGTTCTGTTAAAACCCGGGTGTTTGATCCATGTCAATATAATTTATCTCATGGTATTCCGTTGGGGAAATGATTCGTGTGTTTTAGAATAGGCGTCACTCAGACTTGTTGTATGAGTGTCAATTTCATTTGTCTAATAATATGAGATAGCTTCAGTGTTTATGTAAGTGTTTCCGTTCACGTTGGGCCATGGCATCTCGCATCGCGATAGACAGTACTCGGCTCTATCACACACGACTAAGAGTCAATAAATAATCCACAACAGATGTAAAATCAATTATGTACTTCATTTGTGTATATATGCGTCATTCCCTTAATCATCAGGATTTAATAAACCGTTTGCATTAATTTAAACTCTACAGGAATGTGTACTCATCATAGTTATGTATGCCCTGTTTCTCCTACACTGTATGCCGCTAAGTTAATTTAAGATGTGCGCCTATTTGTTTTTACCCAGTAACGCCCTGTAAATTTCTCGCCGGAGCCTCTTAGGGTAGGGGGCGGGTACATTAGGATTAGAAAATTCGGAGATTTTCACGGAAAATACAGAAAGCGACCAACTGTCTGGGCGGATGGAAAGAAAAAAGCGAAAGAATGAAGAAGAACTGCAGAAAAAATTAAGGAGACAAAACCACGTGGAAGTTATTTTACGTGTTCCATCGATGGCCGAAATCGAACCCCACTGTCGGCAGCCCTAAAGACTGTTTTCCGTGGTTTCCCATTTTCACACCAAGAAAATGCTGGGACTGTACCTTAATTAAGACCACGGCCGCTTCCTTCCCACTCCTAACCCTTTCCTATCATATCGTCCCCATAAGACCTATCTGTGTTGGTGCGACATAAAGTAAATAATAATAAATAATAACATCAGACAGAGGACATTGCCTTAGTTACGGTCGTAGTTGATTGCTTATCCATCTTGCCCACATTAACGATACTGAGAACATTTTGACTGACTGTGTATTTTGACGTACTGTTCAAACTCACTAACCCCTGTCACATTGGACCTTGAGGATTTTAATATGTAAATAAATGACACCGTGGTTACCTGGTTCGAGTACCGTTGGTCGAAAATATTTTCATCATCAGAATGTTGGCCAGACAGCTTATTTAACAAGCCCATGCAGTGTTATTACGATGTGTTAATTTATCACCCTACCAAGTCTTATTGCAATCGGTCTTGTCCAGCTCAAACTTTTCCCTTGTGAACTACATTTTCCATGTTCGTCTCCGTAAGCTGCGCAATTGAAGGCATTGAAAGAGGTATTGTCTCAGAAAAATATGATCAAATTTACTTATATCGTATCAGAAGCAGAGTAACATATAGATACAGATAAACAATAAATTTCTATAAAACGATGAAAAAATAAAATGAGCACCAAAGGCTTATATTTTCGTGCACCAGGAATTAGCGACGTCGAGTTTATTCCTTGTCGCATCAAGCAGCTCATTCTTCCTACATATGGCAGGACAGAGATTACAATCTGGCAGATGAGCTGTAATCTCCACTTAATCACAGTCACAAAAAACAGAATTCACCAAATATTTCCACTTTTTAGGTAAGTCTGGCACCTCGTAACACCCAAGCGCAACCTATTTAAAGATCTCCATGTCGCCCAGTACTCCATATGTCTAGTTTCACGAGGTGATTTCCATTCTTCAAGATATTCAACCATAGCTCTGAACAACGTGAGTCATACTTGATGTTGTGTTCCTTCAAGTTCCTGTGTGGTCTTAAGAAACGTTTACGTGCACTTAACCCCGGTGGTGCTGGTTGGAGTCTATTCGGTGGATGAACTTGGGATTTTAATCTAATGGTCTTCTCCATGCGAGCTGCTACCTCAAGTCGGATATGAGGAAATGCGATGCCAGCGGAGTAGATTTTAGACAGCCTATGATGATACCACACATTGAATTAATTGCCACGTCTACTTCTTTGGTATAGCATGATCTGTTCTATACGGTGCAAGCGTAGTCTGCTGACAAGTAACATAATGTCAGTGCTGAGGTTCTCACTGTGTCTGGCTGTGCTTTCTGGGTTGTTTCAACTTCCGTACCAGATTATTTCTGGCAACTAGTTTGTTCTTGGTGTTCAGGCAATGCTTCCTATCAGAAATATATTCCGGGGTCTCATGATGTGCCACCATGAACCCTCCCCATATGATGTTCATGTTTCTAGCAAATAAAAAGTTCATTACTGACTACGGTATTGAAGCTTATTCATTGAAGTAATTGGAAGGGTACAGGTATCATTTTATGTTTGTAAATAACAAGAATAAATTCCTAGCCTTCTTTATTTATTAGGATATTAATCCTTAACAAAAGAACATTCAGCACAACAGTCAGTACAGAATAATTGCTATTTAGGCGTAAGCACAGACTTGGATGGCAGGGTTGAAGACGAGACCTGATGGACAGGTGAAGACTGTACCTTTCCCTGTGGTCAGGTCACACTTGACGAACTTGTGTGTGTCCTTAGGGTAGGGCAAGTGCCACCTGTCAGCTCTAGCTGATGCGCACAAGCTGGATGGGTCAGGCTGGTGGTTGTCATTGTCACCATCATTGTGGTGATGGTCGTTACTATGATCATCATGGTGATGGTGGTGGTGATTCCAATCATCATTGTGGTGGTTGTGGTGATCCCAGCCTTGGTCGTGATGACCATGGGGGTGATGTTTTCCTACTTCTTGAGCATTCTCAGGGATTACGGCAGGGGTTTCGACAACCTTGTTATCTTCGGAAGCTGCCCCTTGTTCCACAGCATAGGCCGTAGCCAACACAACCAACACAGTCACTACAAGAAGACCTGAAACAAGAGAAAATGGAATGATTTCTATTTTTGTAGTTACGATTAAATACTTGTGACAAGTGTTGCAATTTTATAACTTCACCCAAGTTTCCATCTCACACCTCACACTTACTCTCTTTTCTGGAAAAGTGTAATAATAAAAATTTCGCGTGGCTATTTAAGCGCAACAATCAAGTTTGCAATTTGGCGTGACTGTCGATATCGTGATCATAATCACAGGACTTTCAGTTTTAAGTGGAATCCAAGCCAGAGAGGAGTGAGGTCTCATTTTAAGAACCCAGCATGCATTGATTGATATAGTAATGTTTTATTTTACCTGGCAAGATTAAGGACTTCGAGCTCTAAAACCATAGCATGAAACCAGTGAAAATGTCGCTCAGCTATCACTATTATTAAGGTTCGGATTCTAAGGAAATGTCAAATTAATTTCGGGAGGTCGTTTTACCCGAAATCTGAAAATTAACGGGCTATGACCGCTCCCTGACCCTGTTTAAAGCAATTTTATGCTGCATATAAATGCATATTACGGCCATTTTTATTGCTTTGATCATATTTAGCTCGTTTTACTGGTAGAAGAGCATTCTTTTATGTTCAAGGGCCGTTTTTGAGAAGGTACGGGTTATTTGCGTCGATTTTAAATCAGAGGATTTCAAAATACTGCGATAAATGTATTTTACTTCGTTTTCTCGATAAAGACAGGTAGTAGGTTTAGAAGACATAATTCCGGGAAAGAGATACTGTACGAACGCACGCCGACAGATATCAAAACGCATGCTAATACTTCATTTTTCGTTCCTTTTTTGGAAAACAGAATGAGAACTGCAATTCATGGCTATGATAATGCATGAAGTATAAAGTTTTAATTTACCTACAGTAGCTCCGTCAGCTTGCATGATTAAATGTGTCTGCTGTATCATCACTAATATCTTTCTGACACGTTAAATTTTAGTAATACTCTAATACTTGCTACCTGTCTCTAAAATGCTTAAATCATATGTTTTTAGGTCACATTTAGCTAGTTTTTATGGCATATTTGCTTTCATACTCTGCACTTCTTTAGGTCATAAACTTCCAAACCGGTGTCGGAATTTAGTTTCGCAGGAGTTATTTTACGTGCCAGTAAATCTACCGACACGAGGCTGAAGTATTTGACGCCTTCAAATACGAACGAACTGAGCCAGGATCGAACCTGCCAAGTTGGGGTCAGAAGGCCAGAGCCCCAGCCGTATGAACCACTCAGGCCAGCAAGGAACAAAGAAGAAGTCCACGACAGACATAGTGACAGCACTATGGCAGAGATGCTGTTAATCGTAAATTTGAATTATAACAAGACACAAAAAGACTTCAACAAGGGAGGACGTTAATTTCATCCTCCAGCATCGACGGTCTACACCGATATTTGCTTGTGTGAAGAACTACCGTGAACAGCTTGAATAATACAGAAGACCGTATACAATACGCACCGTTGTTGACGGGTAAGTAGTGGTGGTGATTATTGATTTAAGAGGAAGTACAACTGGGCAACCATCCTCTATTAACACTAATCAAAGAGAAAAAATGGAAGGGATCCTACACTTCGAAAAATGAAGATACTGGCCAAAGAAAATCAAGGGCCACGAAGGGCATGAAAATGAGACTCCCTAGGCCTTGTTACCTAATAGCGTTGGGGTCGGAAAACAACAAGAGTTGACCAAGGGAGGTCAGAGAGGATAGATGAAAGTGTGGAGGTTTTTTGCTATTTGCTTAACGTCGCACCAACACAAAAAGGTCTAATGGCGACGTTGTGACAGGAAAGGCCTAGGAATGGGAAGGAAGCGGCCGTGGCCTTTAAAGTATAGCCCCAGTATTTTCCTGGTGTGAAAATGGGAAACCACGGAAAACCATCTTCAGGTCTGCCGACAGTGGGATTCGAACCCACTATCTCCGTTATACGAGCTCACAGTTGCGAGCCCCTAACCGGACGGCTAATAAACATTTACATTCAGACCACCGGCTAATCCATCTTATTATTATTATTATTATTATTATTATTATTATTATTATTATTATTATTTCGGTTTCGGTCTTATATGGACTACGCTATTTCAACTGATTTCTCCTACTATCTTTCACATTTGCCCAGTGTTCCCGCATTCTTCTTCGGTGAGCATCCCTCCGTGCTTCCGTCTACTTCTTGCCGGTTTTCATTTTGGGTTTTGGCAGAAAACTCTTTACTTACCCAAGTTTCTTCTTCAAATAGTCACGTTCCAAGATGTGCTCATGTGAGATTCCCAGTTCTTGCAGGTCTTTTTCCACTTCTATAAAACAGATCCCCTTGGTTTTATTTCCCACAAATTAGGCGCAGATTCGATTGGACAATCTTCCAGAGCTCATTCATGTCAAGTGGCCATGGAAAGAGATTCTATTTTTGCGTATGATACCCGTTAACTTCCCCACGTGTAGATACAGTTTATCGTTGTGTCGTCTTCTGTACTCTCCTTGTTCTTTGATCTGGACCAAGATCTTTCTTAAAATCTTCCTCTCATTGGCTTCCAGTTGTTTTGCCAGGCCTTTCTTATTCATCGCAAGGCATTCTGATTTTTATAGCGCCTCCGGTCAAATAACGGTACAAAAGTGCCTGAGTTTGGCCTTGAAGGACACTGATCGTTTATTGTGTCTTCGGTTAGATGGTAAGACATTTCCATTTTGTTGATCCTTGACACGAAACCCTCCTTTCCGCGAATGTTGGACTCTATCCACTCACCCAGGTATTTGAATTTCTCTGTCTTCTTTATTTTTCCTTCGTTCACCTTAAGTTCTCTGGGTGCTGACTCGATGTTCTTTACGAACTGTGTTTTCTCAAATGAAATCTGAAGCCCTGTCTTTGCTGTTTGCAACTATATGTGACTTATTTGTTGTATGCCAGTAGTGTCAAGAGAATTAGAGACAATTTCAAGGTCATCTGCGAAGGCTAAACTGTCGATTGTCAGGTCCTTGTTCTTACAACCTAGTCTGACCCCATACTCTACACCTATTATTATTATTATTATTATTATTATTATTATTATTATTATTAACGAGGAAGAGATAGGAGATTATAAAGTTTACTTGACGGGTGTTAAAAACGGAAAGGCAGAGTCTGAGGTAAAACTGTTCATCAGTAATGCTATTGCACGCAACATAGTTTCTGTTAGGCACGTAAATGAGCGAATGATGTGGGTAGATTTGGTAATTGGAGTAATTAGGACGAGAATTGTCTCAGTGTATTCACCACGAGATGGTGCAAATGAGGATGAAGTTGACAAGTTTTATGAAGCATTGAGTGACATCCTAGTCAGGGTCAACAGCGAGGATAGGATAGTGTCAATGGGCGATTTCAGTGCGAGAGTTGGAAATAGAACTGAAGGATACGAAAGGGTGATTGGTAAATGTGGGGAAGATATGAAAGCTAATGGGAATGGGAAGCGTTTGCTGGACTTCTGTGCTAGTATGGGTTTATCAGTTACGAATACATTCTTCAAGCATAAGGCTATTCACCGCTACACATGGCAGGCTAGGGGTACCAGATCCATAATAGACTATATCTTAACCGACTTCGAGTTCAGGAAGTCTGTTAGGAATGTACGCGATTTAGGGAGTTTCCGATGATACAGACCACTATCTGATCTGTAGTGAACTAAGTATCTCTAGGTCTAGGATAGAGAAAGTGAAATCAGTCTGCAAACGAATAAGGGTAGAAAATCTCCAGGACAAGGAAATTAGACAGAAATACATGGGTATGATTAGTGAGAAGTTTCGAACAGTGGACATTAAGCAGGTTCAGGATATAGAAAGTGAATGGGTGGCACACAAGGATGAGGTAGTAGAAACAGCAAGGGAATGCCCAGGAACGACTGTGTGTAAAGATGGGAAAAGGCGAACATCTTGGTGGAATGATGAAGTGAGAGCAGCTTGTAAACGTGAAAAGAAGGCTTATCAGAAATGGCTCCAAACAAGGGGCGATGCAGACAGGGAATTGTACGTAGATGAAAGAAACAGAGCGAAACAAATATTTGTTGAATCCAAAAAGAAGTCGTGGGAAGATTTTGGAAATAACCTGGAAAGGCTAGGTCAATCAGCAGGGAAAACTTTCTGGACAGTAATATCTCAGGAAGGGAGGGAAAAGGGAAATGAACAGTGGGTAATTCAGGTAAACTCATAATAGATCCCAGGGAATCAATGGACAGGTGGAGGGAATATTTTGAAAATCTTCTCAACGTAAAAGGAAATCTTCGTGGTGGTGTCGCGAACATCCAAGCTCTTGGGGAGGAGGAAAATGATATTGGTGAAATTACGCTTGAGGAAGTGGAAAGGGTGGTAAATAAACTTCACTGTTATAAAGCAGCAGGAATAGTTGAAATTTGACCTGAAATGGTGAAGTATGGTGGAAAGGCAGGGATGAAATTGTTTCACAGAATAAAAAGATTAGCATGGAGTATTGGTAAGGTACCTTCTGATTGGACAAAGGCAGTAATTGCACCTATCTATAAGCAAGGGAACAGGAAGTATCGAGGTATCTCATTGATTAGTATACCAGGCAAAGCATTCACTGGCATCTTGGAAGGGAGGGTGCGATCAGTGGTGGAGAGGAAGTTGGATGAAAACCAGTGTGGCTTCAGACCACAGAGGGGCTGTCAGGATCAGATTTTCATTATGCGCCAGGTAACTGGAAAATGCAACGAGAGGTATAGACAGTTATGTTTATGTTTCGTAGATCTAGAGAAAGCATATAACAGGGCACCGAGGGAAAATGTGTTCACCATATTGAGGGAGTATGGAATTAAGTGTAAAAGCATAGCAAAGCTAAGCAAAGTCATCTCCGTACAGGCCATGAAGGCCCTTGGAGGGGCGGAAGGTAAAGGCTTCCACTATAAGTAACCTCGGCACTTGATGGGGTAGAGTGGTCAGCTCTACGCCCGGACGCATTTACCCCCAGGAATTAGCCTGGTACTCATTTGTGGTGTAGGCTGCGTGAACCTCAGGGCCATGTGCACCTCCGGAAGTGGAAATCTCATTTATTAAATGTTACGACTTCATGGCGGGGGTTCGAACCCACGTCCTTCCGGGCGAACCGAGCACGCTTTACCGCCTCAGCCAGGCAGCCCCTGTGGAATTAAGGGTAGATCATTAAAATAAATCAAAGGGCATTTATGTTGACAATTGGGCTGCAGTGAAAAATGATGGTAGTTTGACTTCTTGGTTCAGGGTACTTACAGGGGTTAGACAAGGCTGTAATCTTTCACCTTTGCTGTTCGTAGTTTACATGGATCATCTGCTGAAAGGTGTAAAATGACAGGGAGGGATTCAGTTAGGTGGAAATGTAGCAAGCAGTCTGGCCTATGTTGGCGACTTGGTCTTAATGGCAGATTGTGCCGAAAGCCTGCAGTCTAATATCTTGGAACTTGAAAATAGGTGCATGAATATGGTATGGAAATTAGCCTTTCGAAGACTAAACTGATGTCAGTAGGTAAGAAATTCAACAGAATTGAATGTCAGATTGGTGATACAAAGCTGGAACAGGTAGATAATTTCAAGTATTTCGGTTGTGTGTTCTCCCAGGATGGGAATATTGTGAGAAGGAATCAAGGTGTGGTAAAACTAATGCAGTGAGTTCGCAGTTGCGATCAACAGTGTTCTGTAAGAAGGAAGTCAACTCCCGGACGAAACTATCTTTACGTCGGTCTGTTTTCTGACCAATTTTGCTTTACGGGAGCGAAAGCTGGGTGGACTCAGGATATCTTTTTCACGAGTTAGAAGTGTGTATGTACGTTTAGTCCTCAGCCCGAAGGCTGGTTGGATCCTCAACAGGTCTGCCATCACCTGTCATAGATGGCCTAGGCATCACGGAGGAGGATAAGCTACCTAGGAGAATAATGGACTCTGTTACGGATGGGAAAAGAAGTAGGGGGAGGCCAAGACGACGATTGTTAGACTCAGTTTCTAACGATTTAAAGATAAGAGGTATAGAACTAATTGAGGCCACAGAACTATTTGCAAATAGAGTATTGTGGCGGGGTTCAGTAAGTTCACAGATACTTGCAGACTGAACGTTGAAAGGCATAACGGTCTATAAGGATAATGTATGTAAAGTATGTTCTTATTACTCTGTTACAATCTCCGCAATCTGCTGCTTGGATTTGAAAGATTTTTCTGGGATTTCCTGGATACGATCTGGAATTATATCTGATACGTCTATGTCTATGGAGCTTTCTGTTTCTAAAATTATCTAGTATAGGTCTGTTTAACTTGTATTAACCAATGTTCTGAAAATACAACACTCAGTCCTGATCCAAGTAAAGTACATTGCCAGAGTCTGATATTCTCTTTTCTTATCGCTCGTTAGATCACACTAGCTATCACATGGCAACTGACTATAGTGCCATGGAGTACGGAGGTATTGTTTATTTGGTTTTCTAGGGATCAGCCAGTCTTCAGATATATCAACTCTAAGCAGGAGTGAATTAAGCGAGAAAATGTGACTGTTGGTAGGTAACAAATATACTTCTATTGCAAAGAGAATATAAATTAATCAAAGACAGCCATCCAAATTTGTACGCATAAAAAGCACTTCTCTGTCTTAGTGCTAACGTTACGATCTTCAATAGCTATTCAAAGTTAATAATTCAAAATTTACCGAGCGAGTCGGCTGTGCGGTTAGGGGCGTGGAGCTGTGAACTTTCATTCCGGAGGCAGTGATTTCGAACCCCACTGTCGGCAGCTCTGCTGAAGATGGTTTTCCATAGTTTCCCATTTTTACACCAGGAAAATCCTGGTGCTGTACCTTAATTAAGGCCACGGACGATTCCTTCCCACTCCTAGTCCTTTCCTATGCAATCGTTGCCATGAGACCTATCTGTGTCAAAGCAAGTTGTAAAGAATTCCAAAATTTAAATAATATAATTTTCTCCTCTTCAGTTCAGAGCCACAGGGGTATTGGGGCTATAGAATAGCTGATATTAGGGAAAAGTAAAAGGAACAAGGACCGAAGGAAGAGTTCCAGCAAAGTGGATTGACTAGATCAGGGATGGCGAACCTATGCCACGCGTGTCACTTGGTGACACGCGAACACGATTTCGGTGGCACACCACATGCACATAATAACGTTTTTATGTACGTCTTGTACTGTAGACTAAACATATCTCATGCATGGTATAGTTACAATGTTTCAGGTTTAAGAAATATATACCGAAAATCTAAATTCTAGTTCCATTCAGACGTACATTATGGCAACACTTCAACACTGATAGGTCCGGAAGTCAAGTGAGATAAATGTCAGAGGCGTCCGACGAACCATTCGCTCACCCACATCAGCCAATTAGCGAAGTTTGGCTCATGTGTGGTTGCCAGAATCGCGTAATTATTCGTAGTGCATAACTGTTAATTGTTTCGAATTTTGTAAGAAAAATAGTTGCCAAGAGATTATCTCAACTTCGAGATTTGGAGAAACTATCGCACTTTATTTCAAAACCTTATAGTGCACAAATGAGTGCTATTAAGGCCATTTTTTGCGTGGTTATATATTGACAGTTTAGAAATGAAGTTGACTGAATTTCAAGTAAGCAGTACAGTACATCGGCAAACAAATTCCTACAACTTGGTGAAGAACTGTTGAAAATCGGGTGTGCTGTTGGTGATGAATATTCTTTCCAGAAGCCACAGAGCTTAATACTTGAACAGCGGAACAGCCTCCCAGAGATGTTTTCGGCCATGAGGAAAGTTGCTACAGCGTTTGTTACTTTCTTTGGTTCATCATACGCCTGCGAACAGCTATTTTATGCAATAAACATGTGAAGTCAACTGTTAGAAACAGTCTTAGTTCAGACCTAAGAGCTTCTTGTGTGTTATCGAAGACAAGTTAAGACCCTAACATAAATGACATGGCTACTAAGATTCAGCAACAAGTTTCACACTAAAGTTGAGAACGACATTTCATTTAAAGTCCTTCGGCAATATTAGTATTTTTGATTGCTATGTCCAATAATACTCAATGACGAAGTGTGTTACAATGGGCGCTTATTATATTAAAACAAAAATAATGTTAGGTATTCTTAAAACTTACATATTAAAATGTATTTTTGCGGTATTGGCAAAATACTACCACGGAACATGCAATGAAATGTATTATTTTACGGTGTATGTGTAATTACGTATTATCAAACATAATTTGGAATTAGGGATGGAAGTCGGTGGTGGATTGTGGGGGCGGGGATTGTAGCCATTCCATAAGAAAACAACAAGTGGCACAGTATACAGTTGAGAAAAATAAATCAGACATAAAATGGCACACTAGTTGGGAAAGGTTCGCCATCCCTGGACTAGATGATGGTGTTGGTTGGGAGATCTATACGTCAAGCGACGCGTCTAGCACAGGATAGATAAGCACGGCGAAAATTCTGCAACGAACCATGACACGCCACCACATTCTGTTAAGGGTACACGGATAGCGGAGAGAGAGAGAGAGAGAGAGAGAGAGAGAGAGAGAGAGAGAGAGAGAGAGAGAGAGCACCCTTTATGAGCCTGAATCCCGAAAGGAAACGTAAGTGTCTATTCAAAATCAGTAACCAAAATGTATGCTTACAACGTACAGTACTTTCGTCTGTCAGTCTTGTGTCTGACAAGCAAGCCTAAATGTCTGTTTATTGACCAAAATGTGGATCTATGATGTACATTTTCCACATTTAGTGTTCTTTCCATAAATCTGGACATCCAAAGGAAACATAAATGATTATTCAAATCAATAATCTAAATGTATACACATAAAATGCGTTTTCCCTTTTAAGAACACTCTCTATTAGCTTCTATCTGCTCGGAAAATGTAAATCACTATTCAAAGTCAGACTTGAGAAATGAATTTTCACATTTGGTGAATTTTCTATGAGATTGGGCGTACTAAAACATTTAGATTAGGAAATTTATCCCCCCCCTTACTACTTACCCGATCCTACAGTACCACGTGTTTATCCCTTCCAGTACACGGAACAACAATCGAAGCGAAATCATTCACTGTTACCGCAGCGCGACAATGGAATCTCTTACCAGTGGACGACAGACGCATGTCCAGCAACTCAACTTTAAAACATGCATGTTACGAAAAACTAGGTAAACATGCAAGTATCATCAAGTTTTGACCTCAAAATACCTCCTCCTACTTCCTTTCAATGATCATTTTTCTTCTTTTTCTTACTATTCCTTCTCTTCGCCTCTCAATTGAAGGTGATATTTCAATATCTTCTTGCAAGGTATACATACATTTTTGAAATGTTTTTTTAATCAGTAGGCTAGTACTTATTATTCATATGATTTTTTTATGTACGTACGATGTGTTTTATACAGATGATATGATTTTCTGTATATATGATATGTTTCTTCCTTAATATCACTAGGTTAGATTATTTTGTTAATATTTTATGAAATACTTCCTCTCATGCAGAGGCTGCTTTGCGACAATGTATACTTTTTGTCATCAGTACTTATTATTAACAGTGTTAAGAAAGTGCAAGAAATGGAGCACATCCCTAACGTTGCCAGAATAAACAAAACATTATTATTATTATTATTATTATTATTATTATTATTATTATTATTATTATTATAGAATACTATATGTATTTGGATATCCTAAGAAACCAAAATTTGCTATACAAACTCAATCATTCAAATTTAGACCTAAAAGTAATCATTTAACCTAGTTAGTGCCCCCTGTGCGAGCTTGGAAGTCCTAGCAGGTTTAAACAGAGGTGTAGAAACTTGATTTGCTTACCTTTCATTTTGATGCTCGGTTCTCAGTACTGTTTGGAGGCAGTGTCTATTATCCATCCTTATATACTCCACTCTTTATCAAGTCAAATCTTGTACCTCGTCATCTATCGCTTCGTTTGATCAAGAATTCTTATCGAAACTTTTGTGGCACATTGCTTATATTTATCAACCCGTAGATGTGTCACTCATTAAACTCATCAATTTCACTACAAGGTGAAATGTTCACATATCCTTATATTCTTTCTGTTTCATCTCTAAAAATAGAATAGTGTAGGGGGCCCTATATCTGGACAATTCAGATTCTTTTTGGATATAGCACATAGCAGTGAATATTTCTACTACTGAAATACGTACACTTTCATATAATATGCTTTAATGATACTAGTGGGTTTAATAACATTTAGATAATATTATACACTTACACACAGACAATATTTTAAAAATTAATTGAAACGTCCGATAATAAGAGCAGATGCTCTTAAATCCGGACGTGACTGAAACATAGTGTGCCATTTTCCGGACATCATATTTTTGCCAGTTACGACGGTTCCCCACTATTCAACTTAACACATGCACAGTACATTACTATTTACATTTCATATTGTTTTACAACACATTCGCCACACACAAAATCACGCTTTCATGCCGTTCCCACACAAAGTTCGTGAGATCCCTGAAGTGACTGGGGGCCGAAACCGCAACCTTGATTTTGCAATCCTACAAAATATATACACCATGCTAAATGGAAGTTCTACCTGTCTTAATGGAAATCAATTTCTAAAATGTTTTCTCATGTGCAACATTTCGATACGAGGATTAAGGAACCGTATTCCTCTCTAAGTTCGAGCGGACTTAGTCTAAAAGCGAGTGCGCGTAAAGCCTAATTCATATAACTGCCAAACTACTGTAAATATTTTAACAACACTTCATATGTACCATCCCCCTGTCCAGGGGTAGCTTTTAAGTTCCATAGAATTTCAAATACCGGAAGTGGACTGGGAATTTATTTTGAAACCGAAACAGTGATTTTACTCTCCCACAAAATATAGCAGATCAACTTAGATTGGAATTAAACAACCTTGATGGAAATCCATTTCTAAAACGTTTTTACCTCATGTGCTATTTTTCGGTAGGATGATTAATAAGGGAGGTATCATTAACGGACGGTTTTACATGCTAGTCCAGTGGACATAGCCCAAAAGGTGTTGTACGCGGAGCAGATTCCTTATCTTCTATATAAATAAAATTGTAACGACCGTGTGACTGTACATTGACTATTTTGCCAAAATCTTCATCCAGTTATCCGTTTCAGGTGTAATAATGACCATCTGCATATTTTTTTAGCTTTCGTGTCTGTTTCTCCGTTTGTTTGTCTGAGTTCTTGTAACTTGTAAACTACTGGATATATTTCTACCAAACTTCCTATTTAGAATCCACCTGTCCTTGGATAGGTTTTAGGGCCAATATTGTTTCTAAATCCCTGAAATGACTAGGGGTTTATACGCAAACTAACCTTGATTTTGTACTCCCACAAAATAGACACTACCAGACTTAATGGAAATCTACCTGTCTTAACTGAAATCAATTTTTAAAACTTTTTCCTCTTGTGCATCATTTCGATACGAGGATTGATAAGAGAGATATCATTAACCGACAGTTTTCCACTCTAAGGTCGAGCGGACTTTTTTTTAGCTTTCATTTGTCTGTTCTTCCGTTTGTTGAGTTCTTACAACTTGAAAACTCTATATATTTTTCTAGCAAACTTTATGTCTATCCTTGGGTAGGTATTTGGGTCAATATTATTTCTAAATCCTGGATTGCTTTGGGAGTTTATTGGAAGTCGAAGCAGTTATTTTAACCTCCCACAAAATATACATGACCGATCTTAATGGAAAACTACGAGCTTTAATTAATGGAAATTAATTTCTAAAACGTTTTCCTCATGTGTACATTTTCGATAGGAGGATAACAGGGGAGTTATCATTAATGGACTGTCTTACAGGTTGTCGTGTCATTTCAAGTTGAATTACGTGGTTTAATCATAGAGCCATTTTACTTTTTTTCGATAGAACAGATAATAAGAGAGGTTATCGTCAACGATTGGTTTCTTGATTGTTCAGCCACAGTGCCACTCCCGGTTTCAGATGAACAACAGTATGTAACTAAGGAATAGGGAGAATTACGCACAATGTCGGATCAGGAACTGCATCTTTCAATAAACTCCGTAATCTACCCCATTCTGTCTCCACTTTGTTCACCTTTATCGTCCTTCACGTTACTGCCACGTGCTTTAGTAGAAGAATATCAGTTTTAACATGCCGTATTTTTTTCTTTTTTTGGTATGGGCTTTACGTCGCACCAACACAGATAGGTCTTATGGCGACGATGGGAGAGGAAAGGCCTAGGAGATGGAAGGAAGCGGCCGTGGCCTTAATTAAGGTACAGCCCCAGCATTTGCCTGGTGTGAAAATGGGAAACCACGGAAAACCATTTTCAGGGCTGCCGATAGTGGGATTCGAACCTACTATCTCCCGGATGCAAGCTCACAGCCGCGCGCCTCTACACGCACGGCCAACTCGCCCGGTAACATGCCGTATTAAACGTTGGAATACAGGCATGTAACTTCGCATAAATTCATTAAGGAGTCATGAAATCGATTACCAATTCTCGTGCGAAGAATGGGTACATATGCTAATAAATAAATAAATAAATAAATAAATAAATAAATAAATAAATAAACTCCATGCAGTTAATAATTGCATATACTTTGCCAACGAAGTGATCGACTTCTCTAGTTATAAACGTTGTGTAATATTTTCCGATCGTTTATGTTTTACTAGCAAATGTACGCGTGCTTCGCTCACGGTATTCTACATTGTATAAGGATTTCTTCATAAATTACTGTAAAGGCAGTGAGTAAGATTATATTAAATTGCATGTCTCTTAGCGCTACCCGAGAAACAAAGCATGGAGGACACCATACGTTATGTCCGATGTACGGTGAGCATTGGGGAAGTTTTGTTGATAATGGCAGGCTACATTTTCTGCTGCCAATCACAGTCGAATTAGGAAGATTCTACTATAACACCTGGCTCACTTGGCAACTGCCATTCACAGTAGAACTGGAGAGTTTTCATTATAAAGACAGGCCACTTTTCCTAATGCCAGTCACAATCGAGCTAAAGAGATTTGATTATAATCGAGAAATGCAGCGCTGTCTAACGAATCAACAATCAAGACACGACAATAAATCATAAGACCAAAGTTGTAGATCTCTCCAGTTTGAAAGGCGAATGTGCTATCTGTTTTGTAATACGACTTACCGTTTAGCCACCAAGTATCACGAAACGAAGTTCTGTACCGTCATTAAATGCATCCATATTTCGATATTTTCTGGGGCCAAAAGTTATACATTTGAACAGTTTAGAATTTTTCCTTAAAGAAAAGAGTGTCTAGGTTTCGGGGTTAGCACTCGCCTACATAAGGACTAATTAAGGAAGAAAGTAATAGAGTTAAGGGAGTTGAAATTAATAGAAAATAGGATTACAACTGAGGATAGCAGTATAGGACAAATATGTAAATACCAAATGGATGTACTTGAAGAAAATGCCCCTCAGTAAATTGTGATGGTATGAGTTACGGATATAAGGAGGCGGTAACAGAGGAAAAATTTAGGTGCAGGGATTCTTAGGTAAACAGGTAAGAAGATGACTTATAGTGTTATTACTTAAGCCTTAAGAGGCAAGAAATTAAAGCGGAGAACAGAAGTAGAATACAAATAGAGTGAAAATTATAGCAAATGCCAGAAAACACCTAACGGTGCGAAATAATGGACTACACTCCGCGGTACTCTTCAAATATTAACAGCGCCCCTTAGTGCATCGCTGACCAGAACTGTAGTTCAGACGTCGTAATAATAAACTAACTGGGGATGATAACGGTTGTTGTGATAGTTTTTATAAGCTGAAAAACCGCGTGACCGTTATCCTTTATTAATTGGGAAGATACTGGCAGCACCACCACGGTTAAGGTCACGCAAACGTTCCTTAAGACCACACAGAAACTTGAAGGAACACAACAGCAAGTAGAACTAATCTTGAAGAATGGAAAACATCTCGTGAAGAATTACCAGCTGGACATATGGAGTACTTGACGAGACGGAGATTTAAATAGGCTGCGCTTGGGTGTTTCGAGGTGCCAGACTTACCTAAAAAGTGGTGATATTTGGTGAATTCGGTTTTCTGTGATCGTGGTTAAATGCAGACTACAGCTCATCTGCCGGATTGTCATTTCTGTCATGCCATATGTAGGAAGAATGAGCTGCCGGCACAGATGCATGTTATGACGACGATGGGTTAGGAAGGAGGCGGCCGTAGCCCTAATAAAGGTACAGCATCAGCATTTGCCTGGTGTGAAAATGATAAACCATCGTCACGTCTGCCGACAGTGAGGTTCTAAAACAATCTCTCCCGAGTGCAAGCTGACAGCTACGTGAGCCAAACTGCACAGCCACTCGCTCGGTGATTCACACACATCATGTGACACTACCAACCACCACAGAAAGACACCATAGTGAATAGAGCCCTCAGGAAGGGCATTCATAATACAAGAGTGGGGTAGTCACCGGCTTCCCACCAAGATGAGTCCATCTTAAGACGTAGACTTTCACGACAAATAAATAACTTTATAATACTTAATTTTAGGGATATTAGGTCGTGTAGTGCTTATAATATGCTGACGCTATTCGAACCTGCAACTTCTGTCATTTATAGTGAGAAACATTTTATACGTAGAATCATTCGCAAGGCCATAGAAATTCCTAAACACCCGAATAATTTTAACGGACATGGCGGCTATATACTGAGTAGATTATGGCTACCCTCCACAGTTAACTCGTCAACGTCTTTCTCCCGGACTCTGGAGCCCTGAAATGAACTCTATTTCTAAGAGGGTCTCTCTGATTGCTATGGAGTGACAGTTGCCATATTACATGCTTTGTTATTGCTCTGAAGACGATCCTGGTTACAGGTTAGAAACGCGTCAGCATATTATAAGCATTGTAGCACTTAATATCCCCGAAATTAAGTCTTAAAGTCACGTCGATATTGTTTGAATTCCGTGTGAAAAACTACAAGCTTGCTTTCTAGGAAGGGCACCCAGTCGTGAAAAAGTTACAAGTTCACATGTTCACACAGTTCTCACCTCTGACCTCAACTGAGTCCGGGAAAACCAATGGTAATGGGAAAGAAGAAGATGAGAAGAAAATCCCTGAATTACTTTTATTAATCACCCTCTCTTCTGCAATCCTGTAAACCTACAGACATAATTAACGTAATGAGAGAGCTTAACATGGAAAGGAAATGACTTAGGAAAAATGCTAATTTAAAAATAAAACACTTACAGATGTCAACGAGTCACTTGATAGACAAGCACGTATTATGCATATATTTTGACAGCCTCATGCTATTACTGACAAGATAATGAGATAATTTGATAACACGCTGTGTATATAAAGCTCATTAATTCAGTGCTACTATAGACAGTTGATTAAGTTCATCTTCATCATGAGAGGTAAGTGTCTTATTCTAAAAGAGCTCAACATTACTAAGGTATGTGCTGGTTTCTTCAAATAAGACATAAAAATTGAATTTCGTTGTCTCTGGTGGTTCTTGTGCTCTGACCACCAAGGAGATCATGCGATAGCGGGGTATCCAGGTGACAATGCCTGCTTACGATAGTATAGTAATGGAATTAAACATTGGCTATATATCGGCAAAAGAAAAATACATGGAAAAAAGGTTGCAGGAAATTATGTCAAGTAAGGAAGTTGTATGATACGAAAAGAGGTAGAAGAAGATATTAAGTATACATACATATTCAATAAAGACCCTTGTGCCTTTCAGCGTTCAGTCTTCAAGCCTCTTCCACAATTCTCTATTTGTAACTAGATCTGTGGCCTCGTTTAGTTCAATACCTCTTATCATTAAATCATTAGAAACTGAATCTAACCATCGTCATCTTGGTCTGCCTCTACTTCTCTTTCCCTCCATGCCTGAGTCCATTCTTGTCCTAGGTAACCCACCCTCTTCTATTCACCTCACATGATACGCACCACTGAAGCCGGTTTATAATTAACGCTTAAACTGTGGATTTCATTCCTAACTTGGGCTGTATCTGCTAATTTCGAATTGCCTCCTGCCATTATTCGCACCTGTCTGTACCAGCGACCATGTAAATTAGCAGTTACTCACATGATGTGTAACATAATAATAATAATAATAATAATAATAATAATAATAATAATAATAATAATAATAATAATAATAATAATAATAATAATAATAATAATAATAATAATTACAATCGAAATCGACTTTCAATCCATTAGGTCGTGTTACGTAAATATAGTACGTGTTGAAGAGGATTTTTAAAACTGGCCAACCGGATACCAGTGGCATCAGAACCCACAACCACCCGTGTTCACTTCGGTTGCTCTACCATTGAGCTATGGTGGCCTAGGTCGTATTTGTTCTGTTGAAAAGGATCTAAGCTACACTGGTATTACTGCCATCACACTGTAGAGTGCGTGCAAGTCGCCCGTTGTGGGACAAGTGAATGAATGAATGAATGAATGAATGAATGAATGAATGAACAGTGAATTTTCACGACGGCATTGTAATCAAAATCGAATTTCAACCTATCGATTTCGATTGCGATGCTGTCGTTAAAATTAAATAGTCAATAATAATTACAATCAGCTGCAGATGATTTCATATGCAGTTTAAAAACCACTTCAAGTATTCGATTACGAGTAGCATAACGTAGTTATTACAACCCAGTCACACAAGGATTGACACAAAATTCATAGGATATAACTAGGAAAATAATTTTTAGGCACTAATAGGTTACAGTGCAAACGTATTTACCAAGGCGCAAGTGTTTTCTACCCGCACAACGGATCTGTAGTGAGATTTGCGTAAATATTGGCGATCTGAACTCTCAGAATCGCTAAAATGTATGCAACTCACCTACATAACTGTAGAGAGCTTAGATGATATTTGCGCCTTGTTCAAATACGTTTACATTCTAACTATTAGTACCTAGGATATCCTTTCCCTACATTTAACTTCAAATATTCCATTGCAAGTAGAGTACCAGAAAAACTACAACGTATTCATGTAGTAATTCACAGTTACTAAATACTTTTATTATTTTCACACTACGACTTACAATAGGAGTGGTACGATGAGCCAGCTTAGCAAAAATACTCGAAAATAGAGATATTTACAAAATTAACAGGATGCGGGAGCATTTTATTGAAGCACCTAACATTTATCTGTAGAAAAGTAATTGAGTAATGAAAATAGAAATCAACATTAATGAATATATTCCAACCACGTCTGTTTCAGGTCTTCTAGTTCTTTGTGTACTTCTTGCTCTGGCTACGGCCTTCGCTGCTGAACAACAAGCCCAAGCTTCTGAAGAGAAGAAGGATGTCGACACACCAGCTCTAAGCTCTGAGGATGCTCAAGAAGTAGGCAAAAATCACCCCCATGGCCATCACGAGCACGACTGGGACCACCACAACCACCACAATGAAGACTGGAATCACCACCACCATCATCATGATAACCATAATAACGACCATCACCACAATGATGGTGACAATGACAACCACCAGCCTGACCCATCCAACTTGTGCGCAGCCGCCAGAGCTGACAGGTGGCACTTGCCCTACCCTAAGGACACACACAAGTTCGTCAAGTGTGACCTGACCACAGGGAAAGGTACAGTCTTTACCTGTCCTTCAGGTCTCGTCTTTAACCCTGCCATCCAAGTCTGTGCTTATGCCTAACAAGTGACCTTCAAGTAACTCCTGAAATCATTTATAACTTATGATTTTATCCCACACTAAATATAATGTGAGATACTTATCATTGGAAACATGAATATTATAAAATTTTATTGTATTCATTTTCATTGGATGAATAAAAAAGACTGAGAATTATGTTCCGTATATTCTATTTTAAATGAGTCTTGAGGCTACTATGGGTTTATACACGTCGAGCCAACGGGAAAATATAATAATTCCCTAAAATAACCTTACGTTTTTTTGTACAACTTCAACGTAATGTACTGTTCTTGTTAATAGAAAATCAATTACTCTTTGATTACGTGGAAACGCTAAAGATAAGTAGAGGCATATCAATGATTAAAAACCTAATGCAGGAGGAAATTCTGCCAAATCTGCACGTTTTCTTACGTATTGGCTAGAAAGTACCTGGAAGTGTAACTGTTGAATATATTCTTCTCATGGGAAATACAGAAAGTATTTTGATGATTTACATCACTTATATTAGTGTTATAAATAGTAAGAAAATAAAGAAGCTGATACTAACCAAATATGTTCGAATGGTGTCGTTGAATAATCAGACCGTAGACCGGTTTAATGCAACTCTCCATGCCACCCTATCCTGTGCTAATCTTTTCATTTCCACGTAACTACTACATCCTAAATCTGCTCTAATCTGTTTGTCTCATTCATATCTTGGTCTACTCCTAACATTCTTACAGCCTACACTTCCCTAAAAGCCAACTGAACAACTCCTGGGTGTCTTAAGGTGTGTTCTATAGTTCTGTCCCTTCTTTTTGTCAAATTTATCCAAATCGATCTCCTCTCAGCAACTCGATTCAGTATCTCTTCATTCATGATTAGCTCTATCCATATTACCTTTAGCATTATTCTGTAACACCAAAGTTCTAAATTCAAAAGCTTCTATTTTCTTGCTTCCTGAGCAAGTTATCGTCCATGTTTCACTTCCAAACAATGCAACGCCCCATCTTTCTAATTCCTCTATCAATGTTCGAGGTGAGCATGTTTCTTTTCTTAATAAAGGCATTCTTCGCTTGTGCTAGTCTGCATTTTATATCCTAATTACTTCTGCCATTGTTAGTTTCTCTACTACTCAATTAACAATGTTCATCTACTTCCTTTAAGACGTCATTTCCTTATCTGATATTTCCTGCATCACATGACTTCGTTCGACTGCACTCCATTACTTTTGTTTTGGATTTATTTATTTTCATCTTATACTCCTTCTCCAAGACTCTTTCCATACTATTCAGCAATTTCTCTAGATCTTCTGCAGTCTCACATAAAATAACAATATCGTCTGCAAATGTCAGGGTTTTAATTTCTTCTTCTTGTACTGTGATTCCATTTCCAGATTTCTCTTTGATTCCTTTACCGCCAGTTATATATAAACATTGAAAAGGAGGTGGGCAAACCGCAACCTTGCTTCACTCATTTCTGGATTGCTGCTTCTTTTTCAAAGCCCTTGATTCTTATCACTGCAAAATGATTTTTGTAAAATAAAAACCCCCATCGCACTACAGCCTTTGAAGGGCCTTGGCCTACCAAGCGACCGCTGCTCAGCCCGAAGGCCTGCAGATTACGAGGGGTCGTGTGGTCAGCACGACGAATCCTCTCGGCCGTTATTCTTGGCTTTCTAGACCGGGGCCGCTACCTCACCGTCAGATAGCTCCTCAATTCTAATCACGTAGGCTGAGTGGACCTCGAATCAGCCCTCAGGTCCAGGCAAAAATCCCTGACCTGCCCGGGAATAGAACTCGGGGCCTCCGGGTAAGAGGCAGGCACGCTACCCTTACACCACGGGGCCGGCATTTTTGTAAAGATTGTATATAATTCTTCGATCTCGGCATCTGATCCCGATCACCTTCAGAATCTTGGATAGCTTGATCCAATCAACTTTATCAAATGTGTTTCCTAGATCTATGAACGCTATGTACGTGGAATTGTCCTCCTTAATTTGGTCCTCTGACATCAGACGTAAAGTCCGGATTGCTTCACGTGTTTCCACATTTCTTCTGAAACAAAATTGATCTTCTCCCGACTCAGTTTCATCTTGTATTTCCTATGTTCGAATGAAAACGAAAACCTACAACCTGTTTTCCCGCCATTGACTGGGTCAGGGATGGAATGAATAAAACCCCCATCTTCCGGCAAGGATAGGAATTGTGCCGGCTGCCGAAGCCTGTCGCACTCCTCTGGGGGTAATGATTAATGGCTGACAGGTGAAGTGAAATGATAATGGGGAGTGTTGCTGGAATGCAAGATGACAAGGAAAACCGGAGTAACCGGAGAAAACCTGTCCCGCCTCCACTTTGTCCAGCACAAATTTCACATGGAGTGACTGGGATTTGAACGACGGGACCCAGCGATGAGAGGCCGGCGCACTGCCGCTTGAGCCACGAAGGCTCTTCTATGTTCGAATATAGCCATAAAATAAAGGTTAAGTATTTATACATTCTAAATGTTCCCACTCTTTTCAGAGCTAGGTTCAGATTTGAGGTGCAATGTCTGATTTAATTAGTTTGTTATAAAATATTAATTTGTTGTGTTATGATTTTCTGCGGCTCCTTGGCTGAATATTCAGCGCAGTAAACTTCGGTTCAGAGAGTCACTGGTTAGATTTCCGGTCGGATCGGGGATTTTATCCACACTGGGTTAACTTCTCTGGCTCGGGGAATGGGATTTTGTGGGTTACCTATCAATTAGACGCAACAAACTCACAAACACACTCGCTACAGTACATTGGCACTTCCTTTGTTGTTCGGTGATCTTAAGATCGCGAATTTAAACCTGGCAGAGGTAGTCAGAGTTTCGTAGGGTGGACTGGAGTCCATCGAGTGCACTATTGTGTGCGATTTCGGCAAGTAAAAGACCTAGAGTGAGGCATTTGGTATATAACCAAAACTAAATTAAAAACATAGCCATTAGTCGCCAGCAAAGTTACAATTTATCTACTGGCTCATGCGCCCATGAACGTACGATTTGTTGTCAATTTTTACTATTTTCGGTACCTCTCTTACTTGTCTAAATTTATGTTAGATGTTGTTCTTACCGTAATTGGTTTCGATTTGATTACTTTTCGTTGATTTATTATAAGTTCCCGTCGACGTGCAATAATGTCACTGATTATACGGATACTGTTTACCTATTTCTTTCTCTTGCTCCGCTGACTACGTCATTTTTCTTCTTGCTTGTTGATTGGTTACATCACATTGACATGACTGTTAGCGTCACCGGCAACTTCATTTCTAATTGGTACCGAGAATGTATTCTTCCGCGTCTTTCTATTTCTTCATTGGTCACTTTTGTTATTTTCCTTTTGCCTTTGTTATATTATTACCTAATTGAATATTATTAACATTCTTCCGGACTTCCTTTCTCCCGTTATTTTGAATTTTTTGATAAGATTTTTATGTACTTTTGACTAATCACCACCGTTAGTCTTACAGCACTACTTTATGTTGGATCTGGAACCTTCTGCAGTGCTTCTTAAGGACTGCCCTTCATCATGTTCTCCAGGATTCGGCTCCTCACTCTCACTGAGCAGCTCGCCATAATTGCCGCTCCGCGGCAGCTTGTATGCTGACTTATGTCCAGGCCGAATTTTCGCCACGCGCACTGGAGGCGGCATTTTGACGACATGCATTTCGCTTCGTCTTGCTTGAGGCCGTTGACCTGGGCCTAGCTCGCCTGCTTGAACCAAAGCATGTCAAGTCGAGCGCTCTCGACACTACTGCAGCTGGCCTGTCCGGCACTTCTGTTCTCTTACTGAATTCTACCAATGGCAGCCTGGATTTTGCATTCTGCACAAACTTGTCCATCACTCTTATGAATATTGTAATCTACGTTTTTGTCAGCATGTCTGTTTCTGTTTCTGGTTTGCCTTCGAAGGTTTCTCTATAGCACTGCAGTGTTGGACTATTTATTTACCAATTTAATGTTCGACAACCATTTCTTTCAATTGTTATCTCCCCGGTGGGGAATTTTGTTCTGCAAAGTCTTGTTTCAAGTTTTGTCATCAAATTTAGAGTCTTTGTTAAACTATTGTTCATGGAGGCCACTTTTATTTTCAAATTTGTCATTTTTATATCTTTAATATCTAGTCACGCTATTGAATTTCAATATTGGTCTGGCTTGGTCCAGCCTTCAAGTTAATATATATTTTTTCAGATATTCTGAATTTTGTCAGCTTCAATAAGACATCATTTATATTTATATTTATATTTATATTTATATTTATATTTATATTTATATTTATATTTATATTTATATTTATATTTATATTTATATTTATATTTATATTTATATTTATATTTATATTTATATTTATATTTATATTTATATTTATATTATGTGCACATCCGGTGGCCGGTTTTAGGCTCAAGGATAAGTGTTCGCTACCTGATTTTCAAGTTTAGCCATTGTTAAAATCATTCAAATTATTTATTGTTGCTTTCTTAAATATTATAATAAATTTTGTGACTGCTGATCCCTTACTTTTCTCATTTCCCGTAAAACTTTGGAAACCTCTCTGGCCTTTCCTAGTTTTCTCCATCTGGCAGAGTAGAGAAAAACGTCAAAATTGATACACAGGCAGCCGAAGTGACGTCATATTGCAATGCCTGCTCTCGGTAGCCATACAATGTTTTTTACCACACCACAACCACCGCAGAAACACACAATAGTGAATACATTTCCACACATCCGACTATAAAATTTGGTTAAGACCACATGCGGAACACGTGGGGCAGAGATTTCACGTACGACTCCAGCAAGTGGGAAAAGTGGCAGAGAAAGAAAGAAAATATTATATTATAGGCTGCACTGCTTCAAAGTGCAGTTTATAATGAAACTAAAAATACAGTAAAAAGGAAGAAACATTGTAGAGTTCTTAAATTTTACCTCTGTAAATTTTCTGTATACTTTAAGAAATTGACTGACCAGAATGGAATCGTTAAGAAAATTAAAAGTTTCACCTTTACAATACCATAAGTTTTTTTTTTAAATATAATGTAGGACATGTTTCGTCCTAATTAGGGACATCATCAGCTGATGAGCACAAGACAGGTAAACAAGGATAATATGACACATTTAAAAGAAGACCAATAACCATGCCTATTCTTTTATCAGTCTAAAATTATCCTCATCTACTGAACAAGTAGGCCACGTGGTTTGGTTCACTTAGCTATGGTATTGATTTCGGGAGGTGGTGGGTTCAAGAACCCCACTGTCGGAGTCCCTGAAGGTGGTAATCCGTCGTTTCTCATTTTCAAAACAAGCAAATACTGAGGCTGTTCCTTAATTATGGCCACGGCCATATGCCATCTTCGCCATAAGACTTAAAACAAGTATCAAGTGTATGTAGAGTATGCTCTGACATGATTCCGAAGGCTGGTTTGGTCCAAAACAGTTTTTCCATTTGTGTCATGGACGGCGTAGGCGTAATTGAAGAGGTGTAATAGGGAAGTGATGAGTAGTGTAGTTTCCTGTTGATTACCTCACTGACTCAGAAGGTGACATTACATTTCATTCTGCCAATCACACTGCAGTACACATAGTAACTGGTATTATAAGCGACACTTTAACACCATTCATGGCAGCTGCCTAAAGAGTGGAACTTCTAGCATCGCTCATACCTCAGCCACTTTCATATCGTCAAAGCCAAGGATGAGACTGAGTCAGGTTGGTGTAAGTAACAATGATCTTCTTGCCCACACCGGAAGATATGGTGCACTGTAAACACTATACCCTACGGAGAATTCATGTCGATAAGTGTATAAAATCTACCGTTTAAAAGCTATCGATCCTTATTAACAAATTCTAGTATTTAATCTAACTGCAGATTGCAAGCAAGGAGACTTATAACAAAACATGAAGTTCCTAAAAGGAAACCATAATTTTATGTCATCGATTGTAAATGAAAATGTTAAAACCGTTCCAGCCCTTTAGGCCTTTTCTATCGTGAAAGAAGCAGCATTTCGTCTTAGTGTAGGAATGGGCTCATTTGTTGGATTACCACACTTTTACACTGCCACATTCAGGCGAAACGCTGGTAAATACTCGATTAAAGAGGCCTAAAGCGAGACCTGCTCCAGTGCTTTGGGATCGGAGCATAGCAGGTGAGGCCACTTGGTCGAGGTTGTGATCCTTCTCCCCAGTTGTATTCCCGATCAAATATATAATGCTCCAGCACATGGTCCTTGAGGTGGTAGAGGTCGCTGAGTCCGGGGGAAAAGTCAACGCTGAAGGGAAGACGGATTAATAATAATAATAAATTATTATTAATGTTTATAATATATATTAATATATAATATTAATATATTATGATTATTATTATTATTATTATTATTATTATTATTATTATTATTATTATTATTATTATTATTAATGATAGTAATTGATCAAGCAAACTCTAACAGTAGAAAATTTTAGGAGAAATTTCAGAGCCATTCGAAATTACAACGGGGGTCAGACAAGGCGATGGATTATCACCACTACTACTAAATGTAGTTCAGGAAAAAGTGGTTCGAGAATGAAAAAATTGAAACTAAAGGGATCAGTATTGACAGACTTCTAAAGAAAAAGACTCTGATTGGCTTGCCTTTGCAGTTGACTTGGCAATCCTCTCCGATAACAAACAAGAAACACTCCAGTCCGTAGAAAAACTTCATGAAATAGCGGCAAGAACAGGTTTGCAAATTTCATATGAAAAGACAAAGTATATGGAAGGTACAAAATCAGTATTTAACTATCATCCTCTAATCACTAGATTTATCCCAAGTAGATAAATTCAAAAACCTAGGCGAATTTATACAACCAAACGGGATAAATCAGCAAGTAAAAAAAAAGAAAAATCAAAATTACAAAAAGCATAAAAAATTGTCTGGAGCAGATACAACAACAAAATCTATTTCCCAAAACGAAAAATACGACACTGTAACACAGTTGTCAAACCAGAAGCCCTTTATGCATCAGAGACCCTGTTAATTGGTGGCAGATCACAAATAAAAAAACATCGAAAAACAAGAGAGAAAAATTCTCAGAAAAATTCTAGGACGTAACTGCGAAAATTGTATTTGGATGAAAAGAAAATCACAGGAAATTTATCAAGTAACAGAAGAAATTAGACACCTCTAGAAAATTAAGATTAAAATTCTATGGCCACCTGATTAGGATGGATAACAATAGGCTAACAAAGAAAATACTAAATCCCGCAGTATCTCTAAGAATCACAACAGCTGGCTTACAGAAATAAACAAACACCTTCAGGAAACTGGTATAAGTGAAAAAAATTTGCAAAACAAAAAAAAATTCAGAAGTCTCATAAACAAACACAAATTTGCTGATCAACCAAAAAGACAAGCTACAGGATGGACGGAAGAACGCAAAAAGAAGCACGGCGAAAGGATGAAGAGGTTTTGAGAAGACAAGAAGAAACGTTGTGCTAAATAAGTTCATTCACGCTCCTGAGTTGGACATAACGAATCAAAATAATAGCAATAATAATAATAATAATAATAATAATAATAATAATAATAATAATAATAATAATAATAATAATAATAATAATAATAATAATAATAATAATAATAATAATAATAATAATAATGGCTGACATGAAAGACGCTCTTCGAAACTTCGAACGAAATACGAGGATATCAGCCGGGTAGGAAAATGTAAGTACCTGGGTGGGATCATCATGAAATATGAACTCGGCAAAGAAGCAGTTGGGGAGAGAATAGTAAACTTGAAATAGCCTATCAAACGTCATGCACGATATACAATAAGAAAAACCTTTCCCGAATCACGAAGATGCGTCACTATGGAACGTTCTGAAAGCATTAGTTATGTATGCAGTGGAAACCCTATCCTTAAATGCCAATAAATCACTTCTGGGAGAACTAAAGAAAAAAGAGCGCAAGATACATAGAGGAATCGTGGGATGCAATTACAAGAATGGCATCCACAAAGAAAATAGACACCGACAAGGAAGTCTTCAAAGCCCGCAAAGGACGGGCACGATTTTACGGTCACCTCAAACGAATGGATGGTAACCAAAAGGATCTTTCACATTTTTATTCAAAACCGCTATGCCTTTGTTTATAATCACGAAAGAAAATCTACAAATGCTGCAAATCAAACCCGAAGACCTCAAATAAGAATTCTGGGCTCAAACGAAGGCAAAGTTTACTTCCAAATGTAACTAGACGTAACGTGGTCTTCGAGGGCTCCATGGAATATATAATGTATATAATATAAAATATATTTTCCGAAGGAATATGCTTTCATGCTGTCTGGCAATATGCATTCATTGACAAGAAATAAACATTTGTGCAAATTTGATTTCTTGCTGTTACGCACCAAGAAATATTGTATAGTATACGCAAATGGTAATTATAAAGAGTAGTATCACAATCCCATCGTTCAAGTAATACAGACTTTTAAAAGACGATGTTCTCTGAGTAGATTGTGTCTTGAAATCACATCTGCACGATGCGGACAATTGAAATATTATCCTCGTCCTCGAGGGTACAACTTACCTCGATGGAATGTTCATGTTGCGCATATTTCGTTTTTCCCAATAGTTTCGTACTATAGACCACATTTCTCTAGGTAGAAAGTATATATGCAACGGAAAAGTGTATAATTATATTTTTGGGCTTAGAGGACGAGAGCGCGAGTTCATGTTATTTGGCTGTTTCCCTCTTAGTAGCCTCTTACGACACACACGAAATACAGATAACGCATCCTTGCACTAAAGCCACAGTGGAGATAAAGAATTCCGATCAATCAAAAGAAGTATGCAGCATCAAGATCTACGCCCAGCAACATGGCAGCTGATCCAGCACACAACATTCCCGTGCCATGTCACAAGATAGGCCCACTTATCTGATCTACGTCCAACAATATGGCAGCTGATCCAGCACACAACATTCCCGTGCCATGTCACAAGATAGGCCCACTTATCTGATCTACGTCCAACAATATAGCAGCTGATCCAGCACACAACATTCCCATGCCATGTCACAAGATAGGCCCACTTATCTGATCTACGTCCAACAATATGGCAGCTGATCCAGCACACAACATTCCCATGCCATGTCACAAGATAGGCCCACTTATCTGATCTACGTCCAACAATATGGCAGCTGATCCAGCACACATCTTTCCCATACCATGTCATAAAATAGGTCCACTTATCTGATCTACGCCGAATAATATGGTAGCTGATCTAGCACACATCCTTCCCATGCCATGTCACAAGATAGGCCCACTTATCTGATCTACGTTCAACAATATGGCATCTGATCCAGCACACAACATTCCCATGCCATGTCACAAGATAGGCCCACTTACCTGATCTACGTCCAACAATATGGCAGCTGATCGAACACACAACATTTCCATGCCATGTTACAAGATAGGCCCACTTATCTGATCTACGCCCAACAATATGGTAGCTGATCTAGCACACATCCTTCCCATGCCATGTCACAAGATAGGCCCACTTATCTGATCTACGTTCAACAATATGGCAGCTGATCCAGCACACAACATTCCCGTGCCATGTCACAAGATAGGCCCACTTATCTGATCTACGTCCAACAATATGGCAGCTGATCCAGCACACATCCTTTCCATGCCATGTCACAAGATAGGCCCACTTATCTGATCTACGTTCAACAATATGGCAGCTGATCCAGCACACAACATTCCCATGCCATGTCACAAGATAGGCCCACTTATCTGATCTACGCCCAACAATATGGTAGCTGATCTAGCACACATCCTTCCCATGCCATGACACAAGATAGGCCCACTTATCTGATCTACGTTCAACAATATGGCAGCTGATCCAGCACACAACATTCTCATGCCATGTCACAAGATAGGCCCACTTATCTGATCTACGCCCAACAATATGGTAGCTGATCTAGCACACATCCTTCCCATGCCATGTCACAAGATAGGCCCACTTATCTGATCTACGTCCAACAATATGGCAGCTGATCCAGCACCCAACAATCATGCCATGTCACAAGATAGCCCCACTTATCAAGATCTACATCCAGCAAAATGACAACTAATTTAGCATACAATTTTATGGCCATAAATATTCGCAAGATAAGTATTAATGAGAAAAATTCTGCTACCTTCTGTGACGTTACCGTGTGTAAGAGCCTTTGCTGTGACCTAGATGAAACTCTAGTCAAAGACAGTGGATACTTGCTTAAAACATGGCGCCATTTGCACCCACTGTATATAGAAGGCAGAGTTCTGGCACACGGTAATAATGTGAGAAAAAAGACGAAGACTTAGTGTAGATAATGAAATGACGAACTCTGGTTGCCTGGTGTCGATTCATGTCCTCGCTAAATTGATGACGCTAATTCCGGATGGAACCCTAGCCCAAAATCATATCCAGATTATTCAACATTTTTCTGCAAAAGTATGTTGATAATTGTATTTTTTATTAATCTATTTTTCCGCGTGTTGTCTAGCTGTCAAAGTAAAGGAAATTTTTGTTCACACAGAATGAAGTAATTCAATTTTCTACCAGATGGCGAAGAAATTTAGAAACTAAACGACTACTATTGAAGAGGTACATGACTGATATGTTAATTTCTTACGAGGGAGAGCCAGTCACAGTGTTAGCCACTCAACACCACTGAGGTGGAGGCAATTTTTCTCAATCCATTAGCTAGTAGCCACGATCCAGTTCCTAGGATAAATGTTCAGCGTACTAACTTTATGGGTTCGATTCCCGACCGTATCAGGTAATTTAATCTCCGTATGGTCAATTCCTCTGGCTAGGGAATTGTGTGTTTGTGTTTATCTTAACATATGTGTATAAATTGGGCGGCCAGAAATAAAATGGAAGTAAATCAGAAGAAAACAGTCCAGATGGTGTTCAAAAAGATGGGAAAAGTTCGAAGGAAGACATCATCTTGATAAAAAAGAAGCCATGGATAATTGTGAATTCCTTCAGGTACCTGGGGGTAACCCTGCAACCAACAACAAAATTGTTTGGAATCCACATTATGGAGAGAGCAATGGCAGCGACCAAGGGAATGTTTGACATCAAGGACGTCAAAATCCTAAATCTCTGTCCTGCCTTAAAACTCTTCGAAGGTAAAGCCATTCCGACCCTGAGTTACGGTATAGAACTTATTTGGCAACATTTCAGTGTAAAGGATCCCAAGAATAAGAAGAAACCAAAGGCCCGTACATAAAGTTGGCTCTAGGACTGTCAAAATACACACCATCAAGATTATTATTATACGAACTCGTGAAAGAAACTTTCCTGATGGAGGACCTAAGAATAAGATTTTCGATCCATTTCATGACCAACTGCGCAAAAGTTGTGCAAGTTAGACAAGGGAAGAGGGAAACAGTATCTGAGTTTTACACTACAAATGTAATGCTAGATCGGTTATGGACAGGACCCAAACAAGACATTCGTCATTTGACAACGGGATTAGCGGTGTATGATTACCACCACAAAATACGTAAAAACAAAACATTACATGAACCTCAATAGGACTGCCTTCGTGATCTCCTTAACCTGCTGTGTGACAGATGCCATATTACCAGCCGTGAAAAATGAATAAACTCAATCATTTCCTGTTGTACGACGTGATATTCATTCTTTATGCACACATGTGAGCAATTATTACATTAATTAATTAACACATTTCGTATACGGTATATATATATACAACACATTACATTAACCACCACTGAAACACATAGTATAAAATCTATCCTCCACACAGAGTGGACGTCAGAAAGGGCGTTCGGCGCTAAAACTGTGTAAAATCACATGAAATGCTGACACAATTAATTGGACATAAAGGCCAGGAAGAATAACTCTATAGTGGTAATATGAAAAGAAGCGTTCTGACTGCTAACCCAGGAGGGAGGGCCTACTGTGATGCCGTTGCGCGGTGTTGCCACATTCCTACTTTCCTTTCTCCTTCTCGCTCTCGTATTTGTTCAGAACGCTCTATCCTATTGTAGAATGCCACAAGATCTAACGGGAAGTAAAAGGTGTGGCAACTCGACGCGAACAGCAGGCACGTCTCCATGTTGACCGAACCCCTACTCCTTCTTGTCTAGCCAGGCAGTAAACGGACTCTTCCTTCGGTTCTTTTAATACTAGGACTATAGTAGTCACAAGTTATTTCGAGGATTCAGCTGGCATTTTACGGAGCCATTCTGGATTTCTTCCCGACCCTCTGTCTATGTAGGCAGCCTTATTGTCTTCGTATCAGAGGGATCCTGGTTAGTTTTATGCCCAGCTTGGATATTTTAGCAACGACTGATTAATTCCTCTGATTCATGGACTCAGTGTTTCTGTTTTTCTCAATACAAAATTTCTTCATCTATTTGCAACACACCACTTTACTAATCAAACCCAAATTAGAATATATATTTCCCAACTCACCACATAGGGTTGGCATCATAAAAGGGCATCCGTGATAGCCGTGTGGCATAGTTAACAAGTAGGCTGTGGTACGAATTCCAGCTGATTTATGTGCAATATATGAAACGAATATTCTAGTCCATCTGATTCAAATTACACGTCAAACTGGAGCTGCCGATGCTATGATCACGACATGTACAGTCATGAAATCCACTTTTGTTTCTTGGGAAGGCCATTCGGCCTTAAAACAGAGACAAGTTCACATGTACAACAAAATTCGCACCCTCGAACCGACTGGAGTGTGGGTGAGAAAAGCAGTGTAACAATTTGAATTAAAAGTAGAAGCGGAAGATCGTTGATTTGTCTTTATTATTCACCTTCTATTTTTTTACTATTGGCTTTACGTCACACCTACACTGATAGGTTTTATGCCGACGAGACGATGGGATAAGAAAGGGTTAGGAGTAGAAATAACGCCGCCGCCGTGGTCTTAATTAAGGTACAGTGCCTGGTGTAAAATAGGAAACCACGCAAAACCATCATCAGGGCTACCGTCAGTGGATTTCGAACCCACTATCTCCCGAATACACGCTCACATCTGCGCGCTCCTATCCGTACGGCCAACTCGTTCGGAGTTATCTCGTCTCCAATATGGTAAACGTATAGGCTTAATTAACATAATAATGTACTTAAGCTTATCACTTAAATGAAATATCTTGGGTATCATTCAATAATAAACCACTCAAAGTTGTCAACGAGTCAATTGATAGACAGGAACATATGTTCAGATGTTGACAGGAATTCTGCTATTAACGTCAAGATAACGTGATAATTTGATATCACTTTACATATATAAAGCTCATTAATTCAATACTACTATAGACAGTTGATTGAGTTCTTCTTCACCATGAGAGGTAAGTGCCTTGATCTCAAAGAGCTCAGGATTACTAAGTTTCACTTTGCTTTCTTAAAAAAAAGTGATCAATAACTTAACAGCAGAAGTTCACATTATCCGATGGTTCCTTTAATGAGTACTTTTTTCTCGTATTCCTCACATAATACTACCCTCAAGCAGCTCATAAATTTTCTTTCTTGAAAATTAATTAGGGACGTTCTTGCACTGCTAGATTTTCGGCAACGCTAGAATGGGGATCTGGTTAGGCTGGGAAATGACTGTGAGCTTAATTGAGGTACATCCCGCCGTTAGTATTATGTGAAAATGTGAAACCACAGAAATCCATCTTCAGGGCTGTAAATGATGGGGCTCAAACCCATTACCTCTTGAATCCAAACTTACAGCTATACCACTAGTACCGCACAGCCAACTGACTCGGTGTTCATAGTCCTATTCCAACACTAGAGGTATATGGTTTGGTGATTAGTGGTTATTAAGGCGTTAAGAACAAACGTAACAATAATATTATTATTAATAATGCTGTATATCATAAGAGCTGATACTCAGAGCCAATATTCAAAGAAACTCTCGGCAATGAAAGAGCTGGCATGAAAGTGAACGAAGAAATCAACAACGTCAGATATACTGATGATATAGCCCTTCTTACAGATCCGGACCTAGCATTATAGCACCTCGTTATTGTAGTTAACGCAGCCATTTCAAAAGATGGTATGAGTATCAACATCAAAAAATATTATGGTTCTCAGCAAGAGTCATAATGTTCTCGTACCAATTAAAATAAGTGAGAAAATGTTCGGAAGGGTAAACAGATTCAAGTGCCTTGATGATAGGTTGATCATCAACTAAATCCGGATAAAGAAACCAATACGAAGATTGACTTATCGAGAATGAAGCAGTTACTCTATAACCCTGGGTTTAATTTAAATCTTTGAATTGGATTTGTTAATGCCTTTGGAATCTCAAAATAGCTATGGAGCATTTGAGATGTGGGCATATACACGTTTGCTGAAAATACCTTGGACAGCATGGATGACCAACCAAGGAGAGACAGAATGCTACTTCACAGCATTAAACTAAAAAGCAGCTTATCTAGGTCATGTACTTAGAAATGAAAGATATGAATTGCCTCAGTTGATTATGAAAGGGAAAATCGAGGGAAGGAGAGGAAAAGGCAGGAGAAGGACTTTCTCCCTCTCTAATATACTACAGTAGACAGGTCTGAAGCTATCTCGTGGGAAGAAATGTCCGTTCGTATCGCCATTTAGAACGCCTGAAAGGTATGCATAGCCACTTAACGACGTGGAAGGACAAGTTGCCGGATTAACTCCTAGCCATTCCAGTGTAAGGACACCTGTGTTATCACTGCTGTAGAGCGGATTGTCGCCTCGCCAGGCTGAATATTCCTGTTGTACTGTATATAACAATGTGAACGGACATATGTCCCTAGCAGGTTCCACAGCTAATTAGAACAGCTCAGGACAGAAATGCTTGTGCCACAATTATCACCAACTTTCTTTAAGGTGACGGCATGACAAGCAGAAATTATATCACAAGGAGAAGTTTCATGATAACAGAGAATAAATGTTAAGAACATAAAACAGGAAAATGAATGTATGAAAACAAGAAACAGTGATATACGAAAATAACAAATTACTTGAAGTAACATGATAATTACAACGTGTTCCACAGAAATTAATAGAATATAACTTTTTAAAAAAATTACAATTAACACAACATATTAATTGCAACGCAATCATCTATCAAAATTGATAGAGTATAATTTAAGATATTTCAATCCAAGTATTACAGTATAATAAACACAACGTAATCAGGTTGAAATTTACTGATAAGCTACATACTGTATTTCCAATACCTTCACTCTTTCCCGTAAAACAAAATGTCGATGTCGTGTGACCCATCATGCATGTGGTTTTGAGTTACAACACTTTGTTTTGAGTTATCGCATAGGTTTGAGTTCATGAGCACTGGTGGTTTAGTAACAGCGACCACCGTGCAAAATGTTGAAAAGATAGCAGATGGTCACTGACTCTAACCGCTATGGATGAACGGATAATTTTTTTGGTGTTTACCACTTCTAATCAATGTTCTGAAAATAACCACTTTGATTTACAGTAGATTGAGGAGTATAGTGACTTAATACTATCTTAACACATTAATTGAAGTACCACCACATACAGATTTATATAGAACTAGCTGTAGTACCCGGGACAATCACTTAACTTGTGCATGATGATTTTTGTCCACCCCTCACATTGGTCCCCAGACTCTGAGGCACATCGCTACGAATACCTCTCTCTGGTAGTGGCTTGTCGTCACATACTCGCTTCCTTGTTCAATGTGACCTTTCAGGACTATGTTTCCACATTAGCGATGCCCGACTTTGATACAGATTAAACAAAAAAAATCTAAATAAATGTCGGTACGGTAAAACTGTGTAAGTCATAAATTATCAGAAATTGTATATTATATACTTTTGTTACGTATTACTTATCGATAGGACCACTAAAAACAGTTATTTTTTGAAAATTTTAGGATTTCATCTAAACTACCTTCTCATTCAGTGCGAATAAAGATATTTAATGTAGTGCCGTATTTCTCTACATTAAATCCCGATTTTCATTACATTCTCATCAGCCAGAGATGACGGGAAATTAAAAATTGCATTTCCTTCTTACTGATGACATTCTAAGCAATGTACAGACAAAACTCTTATTTAATAGATTATCAGGATATTTCAGTATTTCCTTCCCTTCAACCACGAAACATTTCCCTGTATAAAAGAAACCAAGATGTAAAATTAGAAAGAAAATATTAACATACACGTTTTAAATATGTTTCAGTTCTTGTAGTTCTGTGTGTACTTTTTGCTCTGGCTACGGCCTTCGCCGCTGAACAGCAAGCCCAAACTTCTGAAGAGAAGAAAGATGTCGACACACCAGCTCTGAGCTCCGAGGATGCTCAAGAAGTAGGCAAACCTCACCCCCATGGGCATCACGACCATGACTGGGACCACCACAACCACCACAACCACCACAATAATGACTGGGATCACCACCACCATCATGATGACCATAACAACGACCATCACCACAATGATGGTGACAATGACAACCACCAGCCTGACCCAGCCAACTTGTGCGCAGCCGCTAGAGCTGACAGATGGCACTTGCCCTACCCTAAGGACACACACAAGTTCGTCAAGTGTGACCTGACCACAGGGAAAGGTACAGTCTTTACCTGTCCATCAGGTCTCGTCTTCAACCCTGCAATCCAAGTCTGTGATTATGCCTAACAAGTAACTTTCAAGTAACTCCTGAAATAATTTCTAAATTGTGATTTTATCCGAAACGAAATATAATGTGAGATACTTATTATCAAAAGTATAACAAGTATGACTTAATATAAAAATTTATTGTATTTTTTTCCGTTGGACAAATCAGACAAATATGACAAGTATGACTTAATATAAAATTTATTGTATTTTTTCCGTTGGACAAATCAGACAAATATGACAGGTATGACTTTATATCAAAATTAATTGTATATTTTCCGTTAGACAAATCAGACAAATATGACAAGTATGACTTTATATCAAAATTTATTGCATTTTTGCCGTTGGACAAATCAGACAAATATGACAAGTATGACGTAATATAAAATTATTGTATTTTTTCCGTTGGACAAATAAAAGATTTAGAGCACCTTGTACATTCCATGTTACTTATATCCATATTTAAGCTACCAAGGGCTTTGAATTCGTTGAGTCGAGGGGAAAATATATTAATTCTCAAAAATATCATTTTTCAACGCCAGATCGTCTTTTTATTGGAGATTATTAAATGGAAATGCTGAAAATATCAAGAGGCATTCCATTTTGAAAAACCATATACAGAAGAAGTCGTCTCCGTACTGGCCATGAAGACTCTTGGAGGGGTGGAAGTTAAATGCTTCCACTATCTGTAACCTCGGTTCTTAGTGAGGTAGAGTGGTTATCTCTACGCCCGGCAGCCTTTACCCTCAGGGATTAACCTGGTACTTATTTTCGGTGTAGGATGAGTGAATCTCAGGGTCATGAGCACCTGCGGAATTTGAAATTTCGTTTCTTAAATGTATCAACTTCTCAGAGGGGAATCGAACCCACGTCCTTCCAGGTGATCCAACCGTGCCTTTACCACCTCCGCCAGGCATTCCCTACGCAGAAGAAGAGGCTACTAAAACCACCTGAAATAATTTACAGTTACCCGCGAGATATCCACAAAACTCTTACCAAGATGCTTCTAATCCATCCCTTTCTGGGATGAGGGCTTGCACTCAGCATAATCGAAATTCCTCTGTCACTACTCATCTAAATTGCTCTTGCAACCCATTTCGGAATATTAGACTACCTGGTTGAAAGTTGTCCTTGGTTCTTTCTCTGCCTTTGGAGTACCGTTCAGCCAACACTAGTGATGAAATTTTGCCTATTTGTCTACTTTATTCCTGTGTGTAGAAACGTAGGATTTTAATATATAAATCCCTTTTAGGCTCTCTTATAAATAACTTGTTAATTTTATTGTGCATATAAATGCCTATGTCAAGGGATCTTGCCTATTTCGACTACACTTGTCTATGTAATGCCTTTTGACTGTATATAATGAAGCTAATTTTCTTCCAGTGCGTTATATTCTGGCTAGTGCAGTCAAAATAATTATTTTTTTGTTTCTCAACATTTGTTTATCCACTACCAATGAGAAGAATCTCTGAAGTCCTTAGAAATAGCGTTTGGAGAATTACTTCAGAACGGACAAGGAACAATTTGACCACATAGCCTTCCACCCCTCTCACCTCCTAAGATGATATGAGAGAACCAATCAACGTCCAACTAAGTTGTACACCTCTACCTCCCTCTCACCGCAAATTTTTGGGTGCTTTGTCTTGAGATCGTGTTCAGATCTACATTTGAAGTATTGTGTTCAGCATTGCCTAAAGAAAAATCTTCCAAGTCCTATCGGCTGAAGCAGTGGATCACTGGAGATCCCAACTTCACTACCGATAGAAGGGTAATCTTCTACCAAGCCTAAAGTAAGGAGATAAATTCATTTGTCCCTTTTATCCTTTTGTGATTGAGAACTACGATAAAAATTTCGTTTTAGCTTTTATAGGCCTATTCTAATGCATAGTTTGTGGCTATGCTATATAATTCAGGTCATGGATAATGAGGATGCTGCTTGTATAAGCGAAGCCAAGAAAGCCATGCCCTGCCCATCGGTTCTGTCAGATTTGGAAACTTCAGCAATCTACTGTGAACCATCACAGAGTTGGAGAGGAGTAGCATGCTCCTTGTGGAGTCCCTTAGGATTAGGAAAGTAGTTAGGGGAAGTCTTGGGCAAGCATCTGGAAAAGTAACCGCTATCAGAAAAAAATGTTTGATACGGTCCTGGAATGGAATCCGGGGTGGAGGGATGTGATAAAAGTAGCCAGTATGCTACAAAATGAGTAGGCGAAGCAGTAGACGTAAAGCCAGATGAACTGGCTTAATTCAAGTTTTGTTCCATCACTTCATGTGTTTTTGAGAGATCCTTCTTACAGTACAGAACAATTCTTTATGACAATAGAACAAGATTGTCACCCGAAAATATTGCGAATTTCTTACTAGTAAATTCCTTCTATAGTTACTGAGTGTATTATAACTAAATTTGTATGGCTATTTTACAAAATTTAAGAACCTATTTTGTCTATTATAAGTGCTATATGCCTGCCTATTTTAACTGTTTTCTGTGCCTATAATTCCTAACACTAGCTTTCACTCTTGTCCACATCACTGGATCGATGTCCGGCTCCATGACTAAATGGTTAGCCTGCTGGCCTTTGGTAACCGGGGTCCCGGATTCGATTTCCGGCAGGGTCGGGAATTTTAACCATCACTGGTTAATTTCGCTGGCACGGGAGCTGGGTGTATTTGTCGTCTTCATCATCATTTCATCCTCATCATGATGTCCAGGTCACCTACGGGTGTCAAATCAAAAACCTGCAGCTGGCGAGCCGAACATGTCCTCGGATACTTCCGGCATTAAAAACCCTACGCCATTTCATTTCACTAGATCGATTCTCGCTATATGACCTTCTCACAGAGCGAGTTGACCACGCAGTTACGGGTGCGCCACTGGGAGCTTGCATTCGGGAGATAGTGGGTCCGAATCCCACTGTCAGCAGCCCTGAGAATAGTTTTCAATGATTTCCCATTTTCGTACCAGGCGAATGCTGCGGCTGTACCCTAATTAAGGACACGGCACTTTATTCTCTCCCCTAGCCTTTAACTATTCTATTTGTGTCGGTGTGACGTAAAGCCAATTGTAAAATTAAATATGACGTCCTAGATTTCTCTTTCAACGTCTGATTTCAGTGTTTTGCAGACAGTCTTTCAGGAAAATTCCCGCAGGGTTGGGTGGCTCAGATGGTAGAGCGCTGGCCTTCAGAGCACAAGTCGATGGGTTCGATCCTGGCTCAGTCACGTGGTATTGGAGGGTGTTTAAATACGTCAGCCTCGTGTCTGTAGATTTACTGGCACGTTGAATAACTCCTGTGGACACAATTTTCGCACCTTGGATTCTCCAAAATCAGTAAAAGTAGTAAGTTGATCGTAAAACCAGCGTTATTATTACTATTTTTTTTGCTAGGGGCTTTACTTCGCACCGACACAGATAGGTCTTATGGCGACGATGGGATAGGAAAGGCCTAGGAGTTGGAAGGAAGCGGCCGTGGCCTTAATTAAGGTACAGCCCCAGCATTTGCCTGGTGTGAAAATGGGAAACCACTGAAAACCATCTTCAGGGCTGCCGATAGTTGGATTCGAACCTACTATCTCCTGGATGCAAGCTCACAGCCGCGCGCCTCTACGCGCACGGCCAACTCGTCCGGTATTACTATTATTATTATGTACATAAAAACCAGAACAACTTGAAAGACTAGAGATAGGAAGTTCATGTTCACAGATCATGTGCATTAGTATATTCTGAAGAAATGATTAGCATTTTAATCATGTCGGCCCTCATGTTCAAGGTCCATATCGATATCTCGGCGCACCACCAGCGATTGGTAAAACATGCCTGCGTCTCTCGTTGTCGCTATAAATCGAAGGTAATGGATCGGTGTGACTTGAGCAGACGTGCAGGATACCTCGCAGACGTATGCGAGAACCACACCGTCAAATGAGTGAGCTTGAAAGAGGGCGCATTAGTGGCGTGAGAGAACGTGATGCATCCATCCGGAAAATTGCTGCTCGTGTGGGACGAAGTGTGTCGTTAGTGCAACAAGTGTGTACAGAATGGTTCATAGAAGGCCATAGAATACGACGAGATGGGTCTGGTCGCACCACCCAGAGACTCCCGAGAAGATCGACACCTCATCCGAATGGCATTGCAGGACAGATCTGCATCCTCCTCGGCCCTGGAGCAACAGTGGAACAGTGTAACACATCGTACGCTATCAGGAGTGACAGTCCGTCATCCACTTCTCCGCCTTCCTTGGACTAATGTGCATAAACATGCTAGACTGCAATGGTGTAAGGAACGACGTCACTGGGGACAGGAATGGCAGTATATAGTGTTTTCGGACGAATCCAGTTTCTGTTTGTTTGAAAACGATGGCCGAATTTTGTTTCGCCTCAGACAGGGGGAGAGGCATCACATTGATTGCATTCGCACAAGACACAGCGCGCTTGTCAACACAGCGCCATCTTATAACAAAGTATGACTGTGACGTCACATATTTAGCACAAATTTTGCCTTACGTTGAAGCGCTATTTCATGAAAAAGACTTTCCATATTTTCAATTTTTCTTTTTGCAACAGGTATCCACCTCTTTTATATGTCAATTGAAACATTAAACATAAACGTAAATACTCTCGGCGATATACGCTTTCTAATAATAGTAAGTTGAATACTCTCGGGGCGATATACGCTTTCTAATAATCGTAAGTTGAATACTCTCGGCGAGATATACGCTTTCTAATAATCGTAAGTTGAATAGTCTCGGGGCTATATACGCTTTCTAATAATCGTATGTTGAATACTCTCGGGGCGATATACGCTTTCTAATAATCGTAAGTTGAATACTCTCGGGGCGATATACGCTTTCTAATAATCGTAAGTTGAATACTCTCGGCGATATACGCGTCCTACCCAAACACTAAAAGCTTCTTAACATATTTTCTTTCCATGTATCCTCTGTCGAAGAAGGTAAGTCTACGTTAAAAACTATCTTGAGGCTTTCACTGCCCTCATGGCTGAATGAACAGCGCAGCAGTCTCCTACTCATAGAGCGCTGATATGATTACCAATTGAACCGAAAATTTTAGCCTCATTTGATTCATGTCTGTGACTCAGTGACTGAATGGTTTGTGGTTGTCTTAATTCTGAACACACTGCACTTCCAGTCATTCTCTACTTCACTGGAAGAGTTGCAAATAGTGTGTTATCCATGATAAAAGGAGAATCGATGCAGTAAATAATAGTATGCTATATAATGTGTTTTGTGCTGATTTGTGTGTAATAAATGTATGAAGAAATAAATAAGTTTGGAATTATGTGTGTGTACATTATCCTACCATTTACTATCGTACCAATATTAACGGTTTTCTACATGAAGTGAGTAGTTATCAGCTTTTGTCTACGGTATCTGAGCTTCGCATTAACGACAGACACTGTAAATTAACCCTAAGAAGTCCAACATATTTTCTTATCACATGTAAGGCGAGTGGGGGCGGGTTCTTGAACACACTGAAAAAACGTAACTTTTTTGCCTGATATAACTTTTAATAGGTTACAAACTGTGAAGTTTAACTAAATATAGCCTTTTCATCCTAGCAACAAATGCAATAACCTATTAGTTCAAGTTTTACGAGTTGTTGCACTTACGGCATTGTCCTGTGTGTCATCTTCACATTTAGACATAACTTCAACATCACTTTCAGCTGATTCAGTATCACTTGAACGAAATATTTCAATCTCACTAGTTTCACTAGTATCACTTTCACTATCTGTGAACTCACTTCCAAGGGCAGATTTGTTTAGTTCCTGAGCAATATCATCTTCATCCAGATAATTTCGATCCATCTCTTGCGATTTACAACAGTCTCTTTGTATGATACACGGTTGATGTTATCTGTCCAATGTGACCAACTTGCCACTTTGGTAATAAAATGCTAAGTATTTGCTGCCATCTTTGAAACACGAAATTTCTCATTCAAGTTTATACTCTCAGAGTAGTCGTGGCAGATCCGTGAATCAATCACGGGATTTTTTTTTTGCTAGTTGCTTTACGTCGCACCGACACAGATAGGTCTTATGGCGACGATGGGACAGGAAAGGGTTAGGAGTGGGAAGGAAGCGGCCGTGGCCTTAATTAAGGTACAGTGTGGTGTGAAAATGGGAAACCACGGAAAACCATTTTCAGGGCTGCCGACAGTGGGGTTCGAACCTACTATCTCCCGAATACTTGATGCTGGCCGCACTTAAGCGACTGCAGCTATCGAGCTCGGTAATCACGGGATATAAAGGGTGGAAAGTAAGATCGCTAACTATTATTTAACCAGATGATATACTCAAATCACATTCGCTTATTATCGTTATACTTCAAAAAATTCTGTACCACGCGTGTCCAAGAAGGAATTTGGACGAGCCTACATTGAATTGTGGTTGCCTTCTTCCAAATACAAATTTCCTGAAACCTTTTTCGTGTTTTCTTATCGGAAACAGTCGGAGGAACAATAAATAAAAGCATAACGGCGTTTCTTACGCATTTAGGGATGAAAAATCTGAAATATCTGAGTAGTGTGTTCCAGGAGCTCCTCCCCCGCTTGGACATCCTAGGGTTAACATACTGTATGTTCTCGTTACTTTATTCCTAACCGTCTGCCACTGACAAGGTTAATGCCCCTCCTTGCCAGCAGGTTATGATAGCTTTAACAAGCATACTGAGGAATAGAACATGTTCACATAAAACACAATCTGCTGTCCGCTAGTAGAAGAAACTTGAACATTTCATTCAGTGTAAAATAACAGACATGAAAGCCCGCTACTGTAGTCAGAGGTACAATTCATACCCGCTGACTGAGACAGACCCCCTGTGGGTGGGGGCGGAAGAATAACACCCACGGTATTCCATGCCTGTCGTAAGAGACGACTAAAAGGGGCCTCAGGGGCTCTGAACTTTGGAGCGTGGGTTGGCGACCACGGGACCCTCAGCTGAGTCCTGGCATTGCTTCCACTTATTTGTGCCAGGCTCCTCACGTTCATCTATCCTATCCGACCTCCCTTGGTCAAATCTTGTTCTTTCCGGACCCCGACGGTATTACGTATGGGGCCTAGGGAGTCTTTCATTTTCATGCCCTTCGTGGCCCTTGTCTTACTTTGACCGATACCTTCATTTTTCGAATTGTCGGACCCCTTCCATTTTTTTCTCTCTGATTAGTGTTATATAAAGGATGGTTGCCTAGTTGTACTTCCTCTTAAAACAATAATCACCATCACCACAATCACTGAGATAGCCTGGGTTTATTACTCGACTATGTCTTAATATAAAGATTTCATAAATTTATTTAATCTCACGAATATGACTAAAGATATAGTCGTAGGTAGGAACGTCATGTTGAATAGCATATTGAACGCTATGTTGAACATCGTGTTTTACATGATATTCATCATTGCGTTCGATATCGCAACCAACCACCACCAGTAATTGTGATTACATCCCTCCACACCATGTGTTCAAACCAGGCACACAGATAGCCGGATGTTAAGAGTAAGCATTTATGGAGATTACTTTCATTATTGCTGCTTTTTTGTATTGTTGTCAATGGAGATTGTTTTATACCCTTGTCAGAAATTATTTCAAAAATTGTGTAAATGTTTTTATTTTAGAACTGGACTGCATTAGTTGGAATGAATAATCTTTGAGTATATTTTGAGAAAAATGAAATCATAGTTAAACCAATATTTTCTTTCTACTAAAAACAAATGAATAAATATAGTTTGTACCAGGCGAGCAAAATAAAATGGGCCCGGAAAATGTTTAAAATAGAACTGACACGGGATTGACCCTTGTTAATAATCATCACAGAAAATGCTGGAAATGGCCTCATCTGAAGAAATAAAAAACTGTGGATACAAAAGTACTGACCCCACTTCACTCAGAAACCATCGGTAGTACTCAAGACGCGAAGGTTCGTCTGGACGCTTTAACGCTTGTACAACAGTAAATTTGTAAGGATACAGATGTAGGTCCTTTTTCATAATGTTTTGACACGACGGTTCCTCAGTTCCCACTTACCCAGATAAACGGCGTCGAAATTTCGTCGGATTTTGTTCCGGGCTTTCCTTCACTCGAGCAATGTTTACTGGTGTTCGAAATCTTTTCCGATAGTTCTGTATTGTAGACTTCGCTGGAGGTATTTCCAAAACACTTCCAGTCTTAAACTCTTGCACTAAAAGTTCCGCGCAGGTTTTCCACGAATCGCGCTTCGCATAACACTCGAAAATGAGCACGCGCTGTTTTATCGTCAGTACGATTTTGTGCTGCATTCAACTGGTCACTAAACACATTTACTTTTCTCATTCATCCATCCATTAATTATTTAATTAATTAATTAATTAATTAATTAATTAATTAATTAATTAATTCATTAATTCATTCATTCATTCATTCAGTCAGTCAGTCAGTCAGTCGGGGGATGCGGGAGGTGTGCTCCCGCTGACATGTGACAGCAATTGATTGGCGCATCAAAATCACGGTTACCAGCATTTCCTGTGATGAGCAGTTCTCCTTTCCATCAACAAGAGTCCATTTCACGTTAGTCTTATAAATATTTTCCGCGCCAGTTTTATTTTTCCCACACTGTATAAGGGAACCACTGACTAGTGGTTGAATATAAGTGATCATTTTCTATAAAGGTGAAAGTAGCTAATACCTAATTGCTTTATCCTGAGCTTACTGGCTCAGATGGTAGAGCGTTAGTTGCCGGACATTTGCGATCACTGAGATAAACTTCTGCCCACTCACAGAAATTCCCCAGTTGCCACAAGACATTTGTGGTCATTGCAGCAGGGGGTGGGCCTCATTAGATTAATCTCGGGGGATCCCCGCGAACCTGCCTGAACACCTGCTCGCTCCTAGCAGATCAACATTTTTCTCCCACGGGCATTATTTAGAGATTGATACCTTTAGCCACAAACACCATTCTATACCGAAACTTCCTGGTGTGAGCACTGTATTTAATATTGTGTGCTGTAATAGAGTTGACAGTTACTTATCAGAGAAATCGTTGTGCACTCTACAAAGGTTAAAGAATCAACCTGGCATCGTCACCTGGGTGTGTCTGAAGGAGAAGAACAAGTATAAAGGACGGCTGAGGACAAGAAGCGAAGAGATAATTCATACTGTCATTCATCAGTGTGGACCACCTGAAGGAGCGGCCTTCACAGTGAAAATTCAGGTTCAAGAGAGAAAGAAGAGAGCAAGAGAAGAGGCGTCTCCACTATCACAGATTTGGGTGATCTGCATAACTGGGACGACGACTTTGTCACTGATATGCCAGCTCAAGAAACTTTAACAAGAACATTGCGTCCGCAAGAAATCATCCACGCGGACTTCAAGTAGAGCCAAAAAGAAGTGCTCAGATAATTCTTAAAGAAGAGGCGTTAAGGATGAATAATGACTGCCCGTTCCTTTTAGCTGACGACGGCATGGGAGAAGGAATTATAATTTTAATGCCGAAAAAGGTATAGAAAATCTTAGGCATTGTGCGCAATTTTTTATGGATGACACGTTCAAGAGTTGCAGCATGCAGTTCGCCCACATATACACCATTCACGCAGACCTTGGTGGCCGGAGTAATGAAAGCAACGTGTATCCAGTCGTCTTTGCATTCCTGCCTAACGAAAGGAAAGAAACATATTCGTTTCTTTCACCTTATCTTGGAAGCGGTTCCCCAATGTAATCCTAAAAAATAACTATTCACTTCGAAGCAGCTACGATATCAGCCCTAAGAGAAGTTTTTACATCAAAAGAGTTAAGAGGCTGTTTTTTTTTTCACATGAAGCAATCTCTGTGGAGAAAAGTACAGGAACTTGGCCTGACGAGCGACTACAAGGAGAACGAAGATAAACATCTCTACATCCGAACGTGCGCTGCTCTGGCATTTTTGAAGCCAGATGACGTCAGTGAGGGATGGCTGGTGATACATTCTCAGGCTGCTTCTACAGGAAAACTTACTGGCTTCTTCGACTATTTTGTTGACGTATAGCTTGAAAACAGCAAGATACCAATCACTATGTGGAGCTGTAAAAAAAGCGACATCGAACAACAAATGCTGTAGATGGAAGGCATCACAAGATCAACTCTTTAGTTGGAAATCCACATCCTCGATTCGACGATTTGGTGGCTTGTTTAAAGAAGGAAGCAGAAGCGACGTACTGCATGTACCTGAAACTGGAGCTCAATCTTCAAATCATGAGGAGGAAGACAAAATATGTGAAGAAAGATGACAGGATTGAAAGAACCCTTAAGAAATATGAAGAAACCAGCCACATCAAGTCCTCCTTAAAGGCAATTTCTTACATAGAAGAACCAGCGTAATCTTCTTGCTGCTTCAGGTGTTCCTATTGTAAATGGGTATGTACAAAGAAACAAAATTATAACGACGCTTACCTAAAGTCGACAAAAATAATTGACGAAGCTTAGTTACAACTGATTTTAAACACGCCAAAATAATTTTAATACAATCACTATGCCAGTCCAAAGCCTGGATAAAGTGTGATGGGAATCAGCATTTTAAAACATATAATTTACTGTCGACCAAATTATTGTATGTACTCGAGTTTGGAGGCTGTCACCCCTATGGGTGGGGGACGAAGATGAAGAATGCATCCACGGTATCCCCTTCTTGTCGTAAGAGGTGACTAAATGGTGACCCAGGGGCTCACAACTTGGGAGCGTGGGTTGCCAGATTCTAACCTGCCAAGTTGGGGCCAGAAGCCAGCGCCTCAACCGTGTGAGCCACTGAATGCGGCATTTCTAATTCTTTACCATCCCATTTTCTCCGAAAAATATGTTAGCGTGACGTTAGACTACCAGAAATAAATAAATTACTTAATTAATTAATGATGTATTGACTTTTGTTTTTTAATGAAGGACTGGTGCAGAATAGAACTGTATTTTACCTTCGCCTACCTTTAATTATTCTACGATAAATAAATAGGAAACTTATTTTTTGAATTAGCCTCTGATGCTTGTATATACAAATTCACTTTGTGGTGTATTAGAGTTTAAATATCAAATATACGAGCTTGTATATCTGCTGACTCTTTATATCGTGGTAGCCACGGGACCTTTTCGTGATTGTGCTGATTACTGCTTTTGTGAGAAAGTAGAACGGTGCCACCATCCTCCCTTAAAACTAATTAGAAAGAAAAGTCTAATAAATCTGACTCTCTTTTAGGGAGAAAAGAAGGGAAAGGCCATGAAAGACATGAACATGTAAGACTGCCTGGGCTTGGCAAACATCGTACCGTGGGGATCGGAAGAGAACAGGAGTTGACCAAGAGAGGTCGGATAGAAAATATAATAGAATATATTTATTTATTATCTACAGAATTGTATGTTACCAGAAACTTGACTTGACTTGTTCATCTCCTTCAGACACACACAGTTGACGATTTCATGTTGAATTTCCCTATACTTTCTGTGCATGTAACTATTTGCCTTATTAGTAACTGTCAAGTCCATTACAGCACACAGCAGTAAATACACCAGGAAGTTTCGATATAGAATTATGTTTGTGCCTGAAGGTATCAGTCTCCAAATTATGCCCGCGAGAGAAAAATTGATCTGCAAGGAGCGAACAGGAGCTCAGGCAGGTTAGCAGGAATACCCCGAGATTAAGCTAATGTGCCCCACCCCCTGCTGCAGTGACCGCAAATGTCTGTGATTTTGTGATGACCGCAAATGCACGGACAACAGAGCATTGGCCTTCTGAACTAAGTTGGCGTGTTCGATCCAGGCTCAATCCGGTGGTATTTGAAGGTGCTCAAATACCGGTCGCTTAGCATCTCCAAAAACCGTAAAAGTAGTTAATAGGGTGTAAAATTAATGGATTTGCTGCATTTCATATCAAGAAAATTGCAACAAATGGATTTGGAACTGTTTCCTTTGTTCAAAATAGTCAATGTAAACCACACTCAAAAATGTCACCAATTCATTTTCTAGTGTAGTTTTATTTCTGCTCTGTACCGTCAATTAACATTAAATATTATAAGTTAAATTACTTAACAAATCCATTTGAACAACAAAAAATTTTCAAGCAGCAAACAACATTAAAAGAATCTCAACGCGAAATTCGCTATAAAACGGCATGATTGTGGTAATGCAGGACTGTGTTAATATTTCGCGTTTGGTATTCCATTTCGCGATGGGTCGCGATTGTTTCATCTACATCAGGACCCCTCAGATCCTGACCATGAACAAAATTATTTTCTGTATGTAACATGTACGCTATTGATTATCGCGATGTCTAATAATAATAATAATAATAATAATAATAATAATAATAATAATAATAATAATAATAATAATAATAATAATAATAATAATAATAAGGAAACCAGACATTGAAAACATTGAGAAATAAACAAACGTAAAATCATAAGAAAAATTCTAGGTTCGAAATTTACAAACGGACAATTCCAACTTAGAGGCGTACAGGAAATCAAACAATACACAAATATTTACAGTGATATTAAAAAACGCAGGCTAAGATTCTATGGTCATACTAAAGGAATGCATCCAGACAGACTTACCAAACAAACAGTTGAATCCTATGAAACTTTGAGTAAGACAATGAAATCGATTGGCGAACTTAAAACCGATTTGAAACAGGAAGGATTTACACCAGCAGATGTCCAAAGTCCGCCTCTGTAGTGTAGTGGTTAGTGTGATTTGCTGCCACCCCCAGAGGCCCGGGTTCGATTCCCGGCTCTGCCACGAAAATTTGAAAAGTTGTACGAGGGCTGGAACGGGGTCCTCGGGAGGTCAACTGAGTAGAGAGGTATTCCATTCCCACCTCAGCGCTACTCGAAGTGGTTTTCCGTGGTTTCCCACTCCTCCTTCGGGCAAACACCGGGATGGTACCTAACTTAAGGCCACGACCGCTTCCTTCCCTCTTCCTTGTCTATCCCTTTCCATCTTCCCATCCCCCACCAAGGCCCCTGTTCAGCATAGCAGGTGAGGCCGCCTGGGCGAGTTCCTGGTCTTCCTGTCCAGTTGTATCCCCCGACCCAACGTCTCATGCTCCAGGACACTGCCCTTGAGGCGGTAGAGGTGGGATCCCTCGCTGAGTCCGAGGGAAAACCAACCCTGGAGAGTAAGCAGATTAAGAAGAAGATGTCCAAAACATAATCCAAAATAAATTGTAAGTTGACCAAGGAAGAATACAGGAACAACCTAGTCTGAAGATAGAAAAGAAGCTCACAGTGAACGAATGAAAGAAATATGAGCATAGAGGAAAGCAAATGTACGCCTCTAAGTACTTTGCGTAGTCTTAATAGGCTTATTCGCATATAATAATAATAATAATAATAATAATAATAATAATAATAATAATAATAATAATAATATTGGCTTTACGTCCCACTAACTTCTTTTATGGTTTTAGGGGACACCGATCTGCAGGAATTTGGTCCCACAGGAGTTCTTTTACGTGCCAGTAAATCTGCCAACACGAGGCTGACGCAGTATTCGATTTTCGAGGCCCTTTCATTTGCACGCCTTTCATGGCCTTTCACTTTATTTTTCCGATATCTTCATTTTCCGAAGTGTCGGACCTCTCCCATTTTCTCCCCTCTGATTAGAGTCAATAGAGAATGTTTGCCATGTTGTAATTCATCTTTAAACAGTAATCACCACCACCATCCATGAATTGGCTTCATTATTCAGCCTCTCTTGTGCAATATGATAAGCTTACAGGCATAATTAATGTAATAAGAAAGCTTATCATCTAAATGAAATGACTTGAAAATCATTCGAATAATAAAGCACTCAAGGATGTCACTAAGACTGACAAGAACATATCTTGTTCAGATCTTGACAGGATTCTGCTGTTGATGACAAGATAATGTGATAATTTGATAACATTCCGTGTATATATTAGCTCATTAATTCAGTGTTACTATAGACAGTTGATTGAGTTCATCTTCATCATGAGAGGTAAGTAAGTTTGTATTTCCTATCCAAAGAGGACCTCACATTCTTTGATGTTTCATTCAATACCACCGTCAAGGGTTTCGTAAATTATTGTTAATTTTTACAAGTAATTGACCTACGTATTATCACTGATAGATTTTAATCGAATTTGAATGTGAATACAATAGGAAGTAGCGGCTGTAGCCCTAGTTGTGGTACATCGCGGCAATACTCTGGTGTGAGAAAAATTGAAGTCCAACTTCGAGGCTGTAAGCGATGAGGTATTCGAACCATTTCACCAATAAAAACTCACAGGCATACTACTAGAACCACATAGAAAACTCACTCGATGTTCATGATTTATAAGATGTGCATTGGTGTCTGCGGTGACATCCGATCTCAACACTTTCCTCTTATTTGGGTCCGTCTACTCCTTTCCAGACTTCTCATCAAGCCACGTTTGGTGGACTCCAAGTTTCCAATTAGCAGCACTTTCGGTCCCATGCTTTCGGTAAAAATAAATATTGGTCACAGACATATGGATACCGGTCCCTTGGGTCTCACTATATCGCCCTTTGATCTCTCTGTGTTAACGGGAGTATCAATGGCCTATCCTGATAATGTTAAGTTTAACAGATTTACATCCCGGTTCCAGGGGCTGCCTGGCCGAGGCGGTAAAGGCGTAATCGGTTCGTCGGGAAGGACCTGGGTTCGAATCCCCGTCAGGAAGTCGTAACATTTAAGAAATGAGATTTCCACTCCCGGAGGTGCATATGGCCCTGAGGTTCACTCAGCCTACACAAGAAATGAATACCAGGTTAATTCCTGGGGGCAAAGGTGGCCGGGCTAACCACTCTACCCCATGAAGTGCCGCGGTTACGAATAGTGGAAGCCTTTACCTTCCACCACTTCCAAGGCCTTCATGACCTGTACGGAGATGACTTTGCTTAGCTTTTTACATCCCGGTTCCTTTGGAACTGTACAAAGTAATAAGACTCAATTTTGATAGGATGTAGATACGTTTCTGTTACATTCACTGACCTTCTTTCGTGGTTCTGGCTTTATTAAAAATCGAGATATGGAATTTTAAAATCAAGTTCGCACATTTTAAAATTTATTTATATTTGAAAAATATTTATTATCAAAGTATTCTATGTGTCGTATCTCTACCATTGTAGGTCCATATAAAGACAATAATACTGTTAATGAGAGAGAAAAATTTCAAAGCTCTTTCCTAAGTTGTTCCTGAGGAAATGGGAAGCATTCCGAAAGAAATGCAGTTTATCAGAAATCACACTTGAAATTGTAATGCCACTTACAAGACGTGGACGGTAACATATTTCTTACCACATAAAAACAGACGTGAAAGAATATCATATTGACCAGTGTAGTCAACTTATGCAGCAGGATGTTTACTATAAATCAACATAAATCACCGCCTTCTAGAGCAAGTAGTTAACTGAGCAAGTGCTCACGAAATCTGGAGATGTCGGCACGACGTATAGCCCCCAGAAAAAAAAAATCTGGAGAAATGACTTGTGCGGTAACGTATTATGTTTAGATTTATAAATAGTTATAGTCATCCAAAATCAATGAAACATACATCAAATTAGAGATAAAACTCCAAGTTACAATTTTACATAAAAACTAAAAATATAATATTTTACCAATACCACATTTTATACTCCCCTTAAGGGGTATCGGTTATGAATTTATGGGTACTACTATGCAATTTTTGGTCATTATATCCTAAAAACAAAATGAAAGGGGAAGAATTTTGAACTAAGTACAAAGGTATTAATTGCGTCACTAGCTACTATTCCATTTATTCAATACCACTCTCAGCTAAACGCTCATGGGAACTGATCTTCAGGAATCCTGCTCTTTAATATCGTGGTATCTTCTCACAATGTACACGATTCTCTCCTGGTTCTGAGTGTATTTCTTGTTCAGAAAAGGCCTTCCGTTTCTTAGTCCTGCAAGAAGGTGTACAATGTCCTGTTCGTTATGATGTTGTTCATTTTCTACCGTTTGAAAGGACTTCCAGATGGATGGGTGTCACACAGAAACTGGAATCTGTCATGCGACTCTTCTAACAAACTGTTTTTTTCACCCGATACATAAACATTATACAGGCAGTAACAATGTATGTTGGGTATTCAGCCCGAAGGCTGGTTTGATTCTCTTCAGCTCCCCCAACAGCTGTCATAAATAGACTAGGCATCACTGAACAGGCGTACTAGGGAAATGAGGAGTGAGGTAGTTTCCCGTTGCTTTCCTCACCGAGCCAGCCGTTGCTATTACATATCAGTCTGCCAAGCCCACTGAAATGCATGCACCAACCGACCCTATGAGCTATATTTTCACATCATTCATAACAGGGACTGGCTGCATAAGCAATGGTATTACTAGCATCACTCATACCTCAGTCACTTTCATATTGTCAAAGCCAAGAATGAGAAAGACTGAGACAGGTCAATGAAAGTAACAAATTTTATATAGCCCATACCAGAAGACATAGTGCACTGTAAACACTACATCTCGCCAGCAAAGGCATGCTGTAACAATAATGTGTGCCAAATTTTTCGCGATACATTCCTCACACGTAGAAGAAGAAAATATGGTGTATGAACATGGATCCATTTCCATGCCCGAACTGATTTTCTATTACTCTGCGTTAACAATGGAAAACACGCAGGAATAGAATGTACCAGCACACTACATGAATCTATTACTTAAATGGCATGTTCAAAATGCCCTCGGTTAACATGCTCAATACTCCAGGGATACAAGAGCTCATCCGAAGTTCAATGGGACGGTTGGTTTATGCTATGCTGAATGCATATATCTAGTTACCTCTATATCTGAAAGTTGTTGAGGATTCAGCGGTCTGTCTTGGTTTTGATTTTTAACTTGCCGTTTAAAGGTATTTTTCTCTGAAAACATCGCGAAGACTTCCTCCCCTGTGATTCGTAATACAGCATGGAGAACTGTTTCGACTACAGATTTATTTACTTGGACTGAAGCATGTCCGTTCAGAGCATTTCGTAGATCGGGTTTAACACTGGCAAGATGATTATTGCGTTGGTCGGTGCCATGTAGAAAGGTAGATTAAGTTCAAACACGTTCACTTCCACTTGTAACATCTCACTGTGCTTGATCCTATGTCCTCACACCTCTAATAACGACGTTTACTCTACTTGTTAAACTTGTGAAAATGGTACAAAATTGCACTCAAGACCAGCATAGGTTTATTTTTAGTGGAATAAATTATTGCAGCCACGTTACATCAGAGTTGACTTTACTGCCATTCACAAACTTTTATTACTATTTTCAAATTGTGTTTACCATCCGACTCGTTGGCTGAATGGTCAGCGTACTGGCTTTCGGTTCAGAGGGTCCCGGGTTCGATTCCCGGCCGGGTCGGGGATTTTAACCTTCATTGGTTAATTCCAATGGCCCGGGGGCTGGGTGTTTGTGCTGTCTCCAACATCCCTGCAACTCACACACCACACATAACACTATCCTCCACCACAATAACACGCAGTTACATGGCAGATGCAGCCCACCTTCATTGGAGGGTCTGCCTTACAAGGGTGCACTCGGCTAGAAATAGCCACACGAAATTATTATAATTGTGTTTATCATTGCTAGTAACATATACATAATCCTCAATTGAAATGAATGACCAAAATCATAGAGGGACCAAAACATTTGGACAGAATTGGTCGCTGGACCGAAATGCCTCATTGACCGAAGTGCTCTGGTATCAAAAATGTAAAGTGACCTTAATAGGGGAACCGAAACAGCCTGTATCGCTAGTTTCCATCTAACACCGACAGTTTATGGTTTGGTGATTACTGTGATTGTTAAAGTAAGAGCAGGTATAATAATGATGAAGCTGGCCCCACAGTGTAGGAGTACCGTGCCTACCTCTTACCCGGAGCCCCCGAGTTCCATTCACAGCCAAGTCAGAGATTTTTACATGGATCTGAGTGCTGCCTCGAGGTCCACTCAACCTACGTGATTACAATTGAGGATCTGTCTGACGGTGAGATAGCAGCCCCGATCTAGAAAGCGGACGAGTGGATTCGTCGTGCTGACCACAAGACATCTCGTATTAACAATAAGTATTATTCGAGGAAACGGCTGCATCAAGAAGGGTATATGGCCGTAAAAGAGGCCCAAATTCCCATATACGACACATTTTACAGTCCTGACATCCACAGTGTGCCGAAAGTGGAAGATTAATATTAGTAGTAATGATACCAAACTGAAAAGACAATGACACCTCCGTACAGGCCATGAAGGCCCTTGGAGGAGTGAAAACTAAAGGCTTCCACCATTGTTAACCGCGGCACATGATGGGGTAGAGTGGTTAGCTCTACGCCCGGCCGCCTTTGCCCCCAGAAATTAATCTAGTACTAATTTTTGGTGTAGGCTGAGTGAACCTCAGGGCCATATGCACCTCCGGAAGTGGAAATCTCGTTTCTGAAATTTTGCGACTTCCTGGATACCAAACTAAGAATTTGCTTAATAACGAATAATAAAAAAGCTTAAAAGTGTAACTGTATGAAAGTAAGAAATAAAAACACGAGATTAAACGTTATGATGTAATAAAAAATACAAACGCAATCGTAGAGAAATTCAAAGATAACATAAATATTTCCGTACCCCACACTACGATTTACAGTTGACTGAGCGGTACAACGATTTATTACTAGCTCCGCATTGTATTTACATATTCACACACAATTATCAGAATATTAGAGTTTTCCTTCAATTATCTAACATTACCTGTAGAAACGTAGTTAAAAATCGAAATATAAAAAAAGCATTAACATGTACGTTTCATCTATATCTGTTCCAGGTCTTGTAGCTCTGTGTGTACTTCTTGCTCTGGCTACGGCCTTCCCTGCTGAACAGCAAGCACAAGTTTCAGAAGAGAAGGTTGTCGACACCCCAGCTGTAAACTCTGAGGATGTTCAAGAAGTAGGCAAACATCACCCCCATGGTCATAACGACCACGACTGGGACCACCACAACCACCATAATGATGACTGGGACCATCACCACCATCATGATGATCATAACAATGATCATCACCACCATCATGATGACCAAAATAACGATAATCACCACAATGATGGCGACAATGACAACCACCAGCCTGACCCATCCAACTTGTGCGCAGCCGCCAGATCTGACATGTGGCACTTGCCCTACCCTCAAGACGTACATAAGTTCGTCAAGTGTGACCTAAACACAGGGAAAGGCACAATCTTCACCTGTCCATCTGATCTCGTCTTCAACCCCGCCATCCAAGTCTGTGCTCATGAGGTAGCCTTCAAGTAGATCCCTCATTCTGACGTTGTTCAATAAACACTGATTTTAAAAAAAAGTGATTTGATTCCAAAATTAATTGTATTTGTTTGCACTGTACAATAAAACAAGACTAACATCCTATGCATTCTACTCGTATGTTCCTTATACCAGCTACCATGCGCTTGGCAGTGGCGGAGTCCAAGAAAAAAGAAATTACCAAATATATTTCTGTAAAATTTCAACGTCGTCTGCTGGTCTTGTTAATGGAGTTGGGAAATAGCCCTACGTAGAATAAAGTCTGATAAGTATAGCTGCTGCTTGAAGTTCTTCACAGCTATCCTCGATAAATCTGGCAGAAATTTATCCGGATCTATAATGGTAAAAATATCCTTCTATAGGAAAAACGAATATATGCTCACGATCTACGTCTACACCAATACACACGTACCATATCTACAGCAAAGTAAATAGAACATACATTTTATCTGGATCCTTAATAATAAAAAAATCTCAAACATACAAATTTGCCCGCTGGTTTCATTGTCAAGTTATTTGAACAGGTGCGATATCTGTTCTATCATTGTTTTAGTAAAAATATAAAGATGCAATATACAGGCTGGTCAGAAACAGTTTGAATCGGGTATATGAGCGTTAGAGGTTTGATCATACTGATAAATAATTTGAAAAAAATACGTCAATACCTCGCGCCATGGTCATTTAATCAGCTGCTGAAGTTAGCCTATCAGATCATTTCGCTGGCGACGTCAGATGGGCTTTGAGAGGCGGTGTTGCTAAATCTGCACGTGGATTATAACCAGCTTGAGAGAACTAATGGAAGAAATAAAATCCAGAGGAGGGACTTGAAGAAGGACCTCCCTGCTGATAGGTTCGACCCATACCAAGCACGCTACGGTGTCATTGGCTGAAACCCAAGGTGTGTTAGTGTTTGATGCTTATTTCTAGCCATGGTTCTTAAGCCTGATCAAGCAGATTCAGCTACACCGCCTCGTAAGCCCATTTGAATTCGCCCACGAAGTGATCTGATTGGCTAACTTCTTCAGCTGATGAAAAGGCAACGGTTCAAGATATCGACGTAAGTTTATCAAATTACCTATCAGTATGACCAACGCTCTAACGCTCATATACTCGGTTCACGTTATTTCCTGTGTATATGAGTGGTGTTTGTTCAAACCGTGCTATTCCCACCTTAAGAAACTTGTGGGAGAAGGTGAAGAAACGTAAAAAGAAAGTAACATGAAACGTGCCCATGATCGGGTTTGGTACAAATTTTAAGGTATTACATCATTCTAGTCTGGACTGCTCATGACAATCGATAATATTCAACTCATATAATGCATGTGGACGAAATACGTTTTTTTTCACAATTTTGCTTTTACGTCGCATCGACACAGATAGGTCTTGTGGTGAAGACGGGATAGGAAAGGGCTAGGAATAGAAAGGAAGCGGCCGTCAATTTAATTAACAGCCCCAGCTTTTACCTGGTGTGAAAATGGGAAACCGCCGAAAAACACCTTCAGGGTTCTCTCCTCTCTCCCGGATGCAAGGACGAAATACTATTCTTTTCTTAAATTGGAGATAGCACATTTTTAACAGACACTCCTCATATATACGAGTACGTCCGTCTCCTTCGTTGAACGGCCAGCTGTCGGTTCTAAGAAACCTCGAAAGTTGGATTTAAGATGGTAATCTGAACATTGTTCTTGTTCTGTATTTTAATGTAAGATTTTGTAGTGTACTGCTGTCTGAATATGAACATAATTTACTTGTACCAATGACCTTATAATCAGTGGCGAAGCGTCAGGGGAGAGAGGGTAGACAGCGTGTACCCTTAACATTGTGTGAAAGAAATATTGTCTAGTTAATTCAATTACTTTTTAGAACATTAATTATTTCCAGATTCGTGACATTATTGTATTCCCCGCTTTACTTGTTTTCGTCTCACTTCGGCAATGCTAAGGCTCGCGTTAGTTACACGAAGCACGTAGGCGAAAGTAGACGCTGTCCATTCTGTGTATTTTCCCTTTGATTTTCAAAGCTTTCAGATAGAGCAACACTAACGCTATCTGTAGGTGCTGACTGTGGAACTATGACTTTCCTATAGCGAGATGTCTCCGCCCAGTAGACAGACTTACCAGCGTCTCTTCTTGCTCTCATTGGCTAGTATTTGGATCTCTCTTATAAAGGTGCTCTTATTGGCTACCATCTTAGACATGCTTTTAATGTTATTAATTTGAATTTACTTTATTATAAGACAAGTCTAAAAATAAATTAATAATATTTAAATACGAAGTATAGTAAACTTACACCTAATAAATGAATGACAGCATCAAAACCCTTCAAGTACGTGCATTTTCTTGCCCGCCAATATTAGTTGTGGTATTATAACCCCAACAAGTATTAGCTACCAGTCTTAATAAGGTACTCCAGAGTACGCATACGGAAAAAATTGCTTAACTTGATGCTGTATATTCCGTTAAAGTCAGTTTCTAGTGAACGCGCTATGAGTGCATTCAAATGAATTGAAACGTATTTCTCTAGCTATAGAGAAGAAATTTCTGTGGAATCTTAGCAAGACGCCTGACTTCAAGACGAGAGTAATAGATATATTTGCCGAAATGAAGGACAGGCGGATTAAACTCATTTACAAGAATATTGTTTAAGGTGACTTGTACGAACAACTATTTATTTCTTATTTCTCTTATTAAATCTACATAACAATGAAATATATTGCTATTTTTATTCTAAAAGTATGTTGTTATTTGACAACTCCCGCGGCCTATTTCGTCTATATTTAAAAATAAAGCAAGTGCACGTAGGGTTATAGGTTATAGGGTTTGTCTTATTTTCAGAGTCATTAATATAATACTGACTACAGATGTATGCGTCGAAAACAAAATTCCATATAATAATACGATTAAAACAGTTTAAATAAAAGAAATCTCTGTCTACCCCCTTACTTAGTTCACGCTTCGCCACTGCTTATAATGACACTCATGCAAGCGCGCACGACACATGCACCTTCATCATGTTATATCATAATTTTGTAACTATAAAACCCCTCCTCCCCCACCACACACACACTCAAATGTCTATCCTTGCTACGCTACTGGACATACAGAGGGGCTAAAATGAACAGTAAAGGTGAAAAATGACAACCTTATTCAATCCCTGTAGCTACTGTGAGCCAGTAAATCATATTAACAGTATTAGCACCCAGGTTGTCCCCACAAATGGTTTTCATTGCCTGTGATAACCGATTCCTAATTCCAGGAACCCACAGTATAGCCAACAATATTATTCTGTCGGTACTCTGTAATATGCCTTCTCTAGAACGTGTATTCCATGAAAAATGCAACCCTGGTACGTTTTTTAAACTATCAAAGTAGTATGTTTAACTATATAAACAGTGCATATTATAAATGGCCATATCCAGTGATGAAGATATTTTTAAAATCATTATTATTAATGTTTGGGTGTAGTTTTTTGAGATTTCAAAATGAAAAATAATAGAATATCGTCGTTGCAGGGACAAAACCTCCTATGTGAAAATATTTTTGGAGATATACTGACCCGCAACACATACATTATGAAGAGCGAGAATGCCTTGACAATATTCACACAATATTGCACCTTAGATGACAGAACGTTACCGGCCAAAGTTCTAAGCTAAAATATTTCACATAGGAGATTTTGTCCCGGCAGCGACGATATGCAACAATATTAAGATTCTCTCCCTTAAGTTTATCTCTAATTATAAATATGATTCTAATGTGCATTTAGTAATAAATAACTATTGACATACAAGGAGTTTGAGAAGTTTTCTAAGTTGTTAAGTTTTAAGATGAGCTCTAATGCTTAATTTACTCATTTAAACAAACGATTTTACTTTAATTTGTGTTTATATACTAACTCCCGTTACATTCAAAATAATGAGATAACAAGAAAACCAGTGATTGCCCTTTTTTAAAATTATATGTTTAGTTTTTTAGAGTTTCTTTGGTCTGCAATAAAATTTGCAAGTTTCTACAAGCTGTCTTCACCATCTACCTCAACAGGTGGGTTGCATTCGTATAACATACATTACAGCACATTTTTTAATATGTAAAATACTGGGAAAAGAAAATAATAGCCCATAGCACACATAAAAGTAAGAGCTATCTTTTGCAATTGATGAGATTTTGATCAATTGTTATTTCATTCTCCGAATTCGTCTTTTTAACTGTTCAATTGTAACACCCATTACAACGGAATGCCTGAGAATTAGGAAAAAATAAAATTAACCTTTATTCCGCTCGTGGAACTTTTCAAATAACTGACATATACTGAATATCTGGTTTGGTGACACTCTGTGGTCTAAAATAGCACTGGTTTTCATCTTCATTGTTCTCCATAATTCACTGACTAATCTCTACTTTTCAAAATACCTTTAATCACATTGTATGGTATACTGATAAATAGGGCTGGGATGTTTGGTAAAAGTCTTTTTTCTCTTTGCCTCTATTTTCTTGCCTGATTGGACTTTGCTGCGAATGAGGTGAGTATCTTCCCAATTAAGTGACTTTTATTTGTCATATAAATGCACATTTTTGGAAATTTTTGTCAGAAGGTCATACTTCAAGCTATTTTCATAGAAACATCATATTTCGGCGATTTGACGACAGCTGTAGCTGTGCAAAGTCATCTTCAACTTATCGAATGCGAAGTAGTGTTCACAAAATTGCTTCTCGATATCACATCTGCATTTAATACAAGTGGAACACCCTTTGTATAGAATGAATGTCATAGACGTCACTGTACATTTCATCCCATCCGCTGTACTCGGCAACCCGGTCTCCCAGGTAGAGATAGAAATAATCCTGAGAAACCCATACCAGAAGTGAGCTCACTTGTCTTTGTTCAGATATTAGAACCTCAACCTCCTTTCACTTACACAAGCGTCAGTTAACAGTGAATCTTATACCAGCACACATTCCAGTGTGCCTAAGGAAAAGTCTTCTACGAAGCTTTGTTATATAATTTGGAGAAGAATATTTCTGTACAGACGGTTTAGTTTTATTTTGCAAGTTGTGTGAAGTGAAAGTCGTGCCTGAAAAGCGTTTTAATGTGCAACAACACTGTAACACGGCAACACACAGCTACAATGTCAAACGGCTACACGTCGATAAGAATAGGCAGCAATTGATGTTCGATAAGACTGTTACATCTTCAGCGATATATAGACGTTCGGATTTTTAAGGACGCTTTGTGAGATGATGGTGTCTGCAAACTTTCCTCTAAAGAAGGTGAACAATCCCCATTTCATGAATTTCCCGTTCCTAAAAAATCAATACTGCGAGAAAGCTATTTATCCAGTTGCTACGAAGATACACTAAATCGTATAAGACACTGTGTAGCAGACAAGAAGATTTGGATATATACTGACGAGACGACTGACACTGCAAGTAGATATATATTGAATGTAAATATTGGAACACTCCGTGCTGATCGCCCTGGGGATAAATTTTCTGCTACCGAGATCGATAGCTGCAGTCGCTTAAGAGCGGCCAGTATCCAGTAATCGGGAGATAGTAGGTTTGAGCCCCACTCTCGGCAGCCCTGAAGATGGTTTTCCGTGGTTTCCCATTTTCACACCAGGCAAATGCCGGGGCTGTACCTTAATTAAGGCCACGGCCGCTTCCTTCCACTTCCTAGGCCTTTCCTATCCCATCGTCGCCAGAAGACATATCTGCTGACCTCAGAAGTTTTAGAAAGAGCAAATCATTCAACGATTGCAGTTTGTTTGATAATGCACTAAATAATTTTGTGGAAGAATGAAATTCAGCAGGAAATGTTCTTCTCTCTGTTACTGATGCTGCTCCGTAGACGGTGAAAGCTGCTGAAGGCCTCAGAATGTTTTATCCAGGAATGTCTCACCTCTCATGCCTTGGGCACGCTCTGTATAGGGTGGCAGAATAAATTCGTGGAAATTTTCCTGAATTCGACAAATTGATATCTAACGTCAAAAAAATGTCTTTGAAAGCACCACTGCGGGTTGTGACTTTTAATGAATTAGCTCCTTCAACATAGCGGCTTCAACAAAGACGATGCTTCTTCTATCACTACTGCACAGGAAATGTTTTCCAACAGTTTGCCAGAAAGTCTGGGATATATTAAGTCGAACTTTGAAATTATGTAGAGTACAATTACTCGTTTAGAATCTGCTAGCTTAGAAATTCATACAAGTATTGAAATTGTGAGAAGTGTTGAACTTTCAGTACAACAATCACAGTGGCGACAGTGTAAAACGGAAATTTCAAAACGTAATTAGCCCTAATCGAAATGTCGGTTTTCATCGTGCGTGCAAGAAAAATGATGTTCTTAGAGGCGTACCAGTACACTTCAAGATGTGTGCATACTCGACAGCAGTGATTTAACATTATTTAAATATGCACCAATAAAGTCTTGTGATGAAGAAAGGAGCTTCTCTTCTTATAAGATTGTGTTAACTGATAATCGGACGTCTTTCGCGCCTGATACTTTGAAGATGAATCTTGTCATACACTTCAATACCACCCGCGGAGAAGAACGAGAAAAGGTATGTGAGTTTGCACTATACGCCCTACCACCCTACCATAATGTATTAAAAGACATCTACTTAATTTGTTTTGTGGTAGTAAACTTAAACTTTAACGCATTTGAATAACATTAATTAAAATCTAGGCTTAACCGTTCCGAATTATTTTTGAAAAAGAGATTGCTTTCTGAGTTTTCTGGTATTTTAAACCATCAGTGCAGAGTGCAAACATGTTTTGATTTTTAAAATGTTGTGTGATTTGACAATCTTAGCAATATAATATACACAATATGACCAACAGATGACGTTTCATACTGTACACAACACGGCGCGATTGCATGAGCATACGACGCCCTCTTCACGAGAAGCTACTTTTATATCGTTTACGGGTCTCATGCGGCATCGCTTACGTGTTGCTGTCCAGCACCATCTTTTGGCCTGTATGTGCACTAGTTGTTGGTGTCCATAAAACCCCATGTCATGCCAATCATGTGTATCAATTATTAGCTCTCTACCTCCATTATTCCGTGAAGTGTTGCCTCGTGGGATGTTAGAGACATTTGGGTCATCCTGTACATCATATTTATCCACATAAAGAATTATCCAAATATTTTGATGGTTTTTCCCATATAAATCTGTTCTCCGAGAACTGCAATAAAAAAGAATGAAATTCCTCGTTATGAGGCGAAGAAGTTCAGAAACATAACAACTTCCCATTCCAGAATGACAGTTGAGCCTTTGATTATTTTCTGGGGCTGTGAGCTTGCATAGAGTGGGTTCGAATCCTGCTCTAGGCAGCCCTAAAGATGGTTTTCTGTGGTTTCCCATTTTCACACCAGGAAAATGCTGGTGCTGTACCTTCATTAAGGCCACGGCCGCTTCCTTCCAACTCCTAGGCCTTTCCTATTCCATCGTCGCTATAGGACCTTCTGTGACGGTGCGACGTAAATTCACTAGCAATATTTTTTGGAGACAGAGGTAGTCGGCCACAGAGTTAACCCCTCGAGCGTATGAAGGTGTATTTTCCTCGATTCACCCTCTAGTACCCACGAGTTACTTCGACGGTTCAACTAGTATTACACATCTCGGGTTCGATTCCAAGCCCGGTCAGGTTTGGTTAATTCTTCTAGCTCGGGGGCTGAATGTTTCCGTACATACCTCTTCATTCGAACACAACGCATCATACGTCCAACCACCACAGAAAAACCGGATAGTGAATACATCCCTCTACACTGGGTTGACGTTAGGATAGCCAAGCGGTCGTGGTTCGAATCCTAGCCGATAGATGCGAATTTTTGAAATTAATATCCACGTTCATGGGGTTCGATTTCCACGTAAAAGTGGATGCCCTTTAGCTATGATCGCGATTTAAACAGTCATAAAATCTACAAATTTGCTTTGAGATTGATTGATTGATTGATTGATTGATTGATTGATTGATTGATTGATTGATTGATTGATTGATTGATTGATTGATTGATTGATTGATTGATTGATTGATTGATTGATTGATTGATTGATTGATTGATTGATTGATTGATTGATTGATTGATTGATTGATTGATTGATTGATTGATTGATTGATTGTTGTTTAAAGGGGCCTAACATCCAGGTGATCGGCCCCTAATGATACAAAATGTGACGCATGAAATGACAAATCATAAAACCCCACATCCTCCACTGACCACAATTCTAAACGTGAGAACGAAGAGTGGATGGATGGATGGATGGATGGATGGATGGATGGATGGATGGATGGATGGATGGATGGATGGATGGATGGATGGATGGATGGATGGATGGATGGATGGATATGAATAAATTTAAAACGATCAGTGGAACAGACCCACAGTGCCTCACATAACAGAAGCTGGCGTAAAACAATAATATTACTGACCAAGGGACTGCTTCTATAGAACGATATTGAATCGATGATGCTTGTAGTCGAAAGGAGTCCAAAATCCAAGTCATCGGCCCTCATAATGGTAGTTATCGCTAGAAAAGTAGAACCATGGTATTTGTCATGTTGCGGTACTAATCAAGAGTAGCGTAGGCTCGCGGTATTCCACATTATGGTACTACTCATAGGTAATGAAATTCGCACATATATTTCGTACATTGCCGCGCCACTGACAGACAACGCAAACCTATGGTCTTCATCAACTAAGTGTACTACTAACCACAGGTACTCGTACTATCCCGTGGTGTTCCTCGTATAGTGGGTACTAATCATAGCCAAGCCAGAACCATGGGTTCCGTCATTGCATGGTGTCACTCATATAGTGCTACTAATCACAGGTACTGTAAAAGCCGTCGCGCTCTCGTTTGCTACTAATCACAAACCTATCTTTTAGGTACCTAACATGGCTGTACTACGCGCGAATAAAAGCGACCCATGGTGTTCCCCGCGTGGTGGTACTAATCACAAGGAGTTTCATGGTTCTAATATAATCATCCCTTGGTCACCCCTTTTACTCGCCTCTTACGACAGGCAGGGGATACCGCGGGTGTATTCTTCTTCTGCGTGCCCCATCCACAGGGGTTGTGTGTTTGGTCCGTGAGAGGTATTTTATTTACCTCAAGTCCGCCGGCAAGCCGGTTAGGACACCCTTATCCGGCACCTGGAATGCAACACGTGGGAGTATCACCTCTCCCCCTGCTACGCCAGCATAGTAGGTTCGTGGCTTTATTTAAGAAGGCCATCCAGTCGTAAAATAGAGCCAAGTCCATATGTGTGATGTAGCTCTCACCCGCGACCCACCAGGGTGTAAGAAAGGCAATGGAAGAAGAAGAAGAATATCTTCGAATTTGATCCCCTGTGGCTGGGAGCGGTAGAACAACACCCGCTGTTCCCCGCCTATCGTAAGAGGCGACTAAAATTAGGACCAGGGATTCAGAAGTTGGGTTGACGACCACGGTTCCCCTAGCAGAGTCTGTCATTGCTTCCACTTAATTCTGTCAGGCTACTCACTTTCATCTTTCCTATCCTACCTCGCTTGGCCGACTCTTTTTGTCTGACGACCTCGGCGGTATTAGGTTTTCGACGCCTAGGGAGTCTTTCATTTTCACACCCTTCGTGGCCTCTCCCTTTATTTTGCCTATACCTTCATTTTCCGAAGTGTCGAACCTTTCCTATTTTCCCTCCTCTGATTTGCGTTAATAGAGAATGGTTGCCAACTTGAGCTTCCTCTTAAAACAGCAATCACAACCATTACCATCCTTGAATTGGCTTCATTATTCAGCCTCTCTTGTGCAATATGGTAAATTTACAGGCGTAATTAATAAAATGAGAAATCTTATCATCCAAATGAAATGACTTGGAAATAAAAACCACTCAAGGATGTCAATGAGACTGACAAGAACATATCTTGTTCAGATCTTGACAGGATTCTGCTGTTGATGACAAGATAATGTGATAATTTGATAACATTCTGTGTATATATTAGCTCATTAATTCAGTGTTACTATAGACAGTTGACTGAGTTCATCTTCATCATGAGAGGTAAGTGCCTGGATCTAAATGAGCTCAGGATTACTAAGGTTGCTTTCTTCAAAGACGACTTTACATTCTCTGATGTTTCATTCAATACTACCGTCAAGGAATTCGTGTTACTTTTTGCAAGTAACTGAGCTACGTGATAACACTGGTAGTTCTTACTAGAATGTGAAAGTAGTTACAGTGTAAAGTAGCTACTGTGGCCCTCGTGGCATTCTTGTGTGAAAAATGTGAAACCACGGAAGTTATCTACTGGGCCGTAAGCAATGAGGTTAGAACCCGCCATCTTTCGAATGCAAAATTACTGCCATACTACTAGTACAACACAGACTACTCACTCAATTTTGGTGACATGGGATGTACTGTACAACAGAGTTCGACACTGTTTCCTCTTATTTGGGCTAGTCTACTTCCTTCCAGATTTCCCATCAACACTCTCTTGTTGGACTCCAAGTTTTCGATAAGCTGCAGTTTCGATCCCATATTTTTGGAAAAAATATTTGGTTAGCAGACGTACGTGTACCTGACCCTTGGACCTCACTTATCAGCCTTTGATCTTTTCGGATTACTGCATGTCGGTAATGACTTTATGGCTATTACTATGCTAACTTTGGTGATATACCCCAAATATTAATTGAAAGGGAAGTAATGAGCGACATAACTACACAGGTATTTGTGTCTCAATAGCTACTGCCAGCTCAGCCGCACCCTCGCGGGGTTTGATCTTCAGGGCCACTGCCCTTAAGTAAACATCCAATCGTCCTCTGGCCTTGTCGGATTTGTACCTTCTTCCAATGGACACGATTCGCATCTGGTTCTAGATGTATTTATTTTTCAGCAGAGGCCTTGATACTCCAAGCAGGCGTACACTATCCTGTCGTTTCTTTTCCGTTTTCTTATTTAGTCAGTTTACCAACCAGGATATGTTTCTCCTCTGGACTAAGCGAGGTATCCCGCCTCTACCACCTCAGGGGTATTGTTCTGGAGTGTCAAACATTTGGTAGTGGATACAACTGGGGAGTAGAACCAGTACTTTCCTCGGGTAGCCTCATCTATTATGCTGAACAGGGGGAATGAAAAGACTGGAAGGCGTATGCAAGGACGAGGGCAGGAAGCGGACACGGAAAACCACTTCAACGATGGTTGAAGGTGGGAATCGAACCCCTCTGTTCATTTTACCTGCCGAGGCTGAGTGGACCCAATTCCAATCCTCATACCACTTATCGTATGTTGTGGCAGAGCAGGGAATGGAACCGGGGATTCAGTGATTGGCAGCTAACCTCACTAACCACTATACCACAGAGGCGGTTTGTTCCTTTCCTACCTTGTCTAACAATCTTCAAGATAGAAGGATATTACACAGAAAATAATTTCTAGAATTTGTTATGCCACCCAGCTACCTAAACATTTGTTCGTTGTTCACGAGATACACGCACATCATACATTAACTATAATAATTATTATTACTATGAATAATCTTAGTGATAATGCTAAATAAGAATTTCACAATAGCGAAAAATAAAGTAGTAAAAATTAATTAACTTATGAAAGTAAGATATAAAATGCGTGAAATTATACGTTATTATGTAACGCAATCGTAGAGAAATTTACAGATAACTTAAATATTTCCGTACCTCAACACTGCTATTTACAGTAGACTGGTCGGTACGATTATTTACTACAAGCTTTACATTGTATTATAAGACCAAGCGAAGCTGTAAGCTCGCATTCGGCAGATGGTGGGTTATTATTGCACCGCCGATAGGCCTGAGATTGTTTTTACTATGAAGGAGATGCTCGGAGAAGGTGAGGGAGTTGGCGGCCGTGGCTTATATTAGGAACTGTCCTGGCATTCGCCTTAGTGCAGGAGATTGGAAAGCCACGGTAAACCATTCTCAGGACAGCCGACGGTGGGGGCCAGGTGTGAGGTCCAGCCCTCACCCGTCTCTCGAATACAGAGGCGTAGAGCCACGGTAGAACCGTGGCCACCCCTCCTCTGATCGGTTGGATTGTCAGAGTGCAGAGCTGTTGGACCACGGACCAGCCGTGGCCGCTTATGGGCCGAGACCCACACTGCATCTACGAACTTCCCCAAAAACCTTCAGTGCCATAGTGCGACGTTGAATCACTAGAAAAATAAAACATCTAAAACAGAACGTTGTATTATTTACAACACGATCACATTTATATAAAATTATCAGAATATGAATTTTTCTTTAGGTACCTAACATTACATATAGAAAAATTGGTAGAGGATCCAAATGCAAAGAAGAATTAACGTAAACGTCTGATCTATATCTGTTCCAGGTCTTGTAGTTCTGTGTGTACTTCTTGCTTTGGCTACGGCCTTCCCTGATGAACAGCAAGCACAAGTTTCAGAAGAGAAGAAGGATGTCGACACCCCAGTTGTAAACTCTGAGGATGCTCAAGAAGTAGGCAAACATCAACCCCATGGCCATCATGACCACGACTGGGACCACCATAACCACCACAATGATGCCTGGGATCATCACCACCATCATGATGATCATAACAATGATCACCCCCACCATCATGAAGACCATAATAACGACCATCACCACAATGATAGTGATAATGACAACCACCAGCCTGATCCATCAAACTTGTGCGCAGCCGCCAGATCTGACAGGTGGCACTTGCCCTACCCTCAAGACGTACATAAGTTCGTCAAGTGTGACCTGAACACAGGGAAAGGCACAATCTTCACCTGTCCATCTGATCTCGTTTTCAACCCCGCCATCCAAGTCTGTGCTCATGAGGTGGCCTTCAACTAACTTCCTCATTCAACACTGAAGATACTGATTTTCATAAAAGTATTATGATTTAATCTCAAAATTATTTGTATTTGTTTTCACTCTATAATAAAAAGACTGAGCATTCTATGTAATTTATGTTTCTTATATCAGAATTAAACCTACAATCTATTTAGCAGTGTTCGAGTCCAGGGAAAGAAGAAACTCCCAAATATCTCATTTCTGAAAAATTTCAACGTCGTCTGCTGGTCTTGTTAATAGAAGTTTGGAAATAGCACTACGCAGAAATAAAGTCTGCTAAGTATGCCTTTGGTTTTACATTTTTTACAGCTATCCTCGATAAATCTGTCAGAAACTTATCTCGATGTACAACAGGAAGAAATATTCTTTATTAGCAAAGAAACGAAGTATGTTGACGATCTACATGACTTCCAGAAGACCGTCTCTATGGCAAATGAGAAAAGAAACAAAGAAAATCGAACTTAAATTTTATCAATATTCTTAATAATAAAACATAAATATCTGAAACATCTAAATTTTGCCGCAGTTTGCATTGTCAAGTTATGAAGTGAGGTGCAATATCTGTACCGGAACGGCTAGTGTCATTAGTTGTCGTTCTCGGGCGTCCGGGTTAGATTCCCAGTACAGGCAGAAATTTAAGAATGTCAGGAGTGCTGGTATTTGGTTGAAATGGTCATGCAGTTCACCACCATTGGGGGTGTGCCTGAAAAGAGCTGAACCACCTCTGGATGAGGACACAATTTCACTAGTCCGGCTCCATGGCTAAATGGTTAGTGTGTTGGCCTTTGGTCACAGGAGACCCGCTTTCGATTCCCGGCAGGGTCGGAAATTTTAACCATAATTGGTTAATTCCGCTGGCACAGGGACTGGGTGTATGCGCCGTCTTCATCATCATTTCCTCCTCATCACGCCCAGGTCGCCTACGTGCGTCAAATCAAAACACTTGTACCAGGCCTGTCCGGAGGCCACACGGCATTTAATCAATATTTTAGTAAGAATATTAAGTGTAGAGTCCTTCGGATCACTCGAAGAGGCAAGCAATGTGAGTCAAATCAAAGTACCTGCAAACTGAACTGAAGCTATACGATTATTATTATTATTATTATTATTATTATTATTTTTATTATTATTATTATTATTATTAATGCATCTGCATCTATGGATCAGCGGTAGAATGTCGGCCTCCGGATCCCACCAGAGCAGGTTCAAACCCGGGAGAGGTAGTCGGATTCTTTGAAGGGCAGAAATAAGTCCATGCGACACTCCATGTCGTACAATGTAGGCATGCAAATGATCTTTCGTGACACATTCGGTGTTCACGCGAAAAAATGTCATTAAAACTCAGCCATAGACGACCAAGAGAGATTTGATTTATTCTGCCACCTAGTAGGTCTAGAGTAAAACGGAACGTCGAAATTGACGAGCGGACAGCTACTTCGCGTCAAATTGAAATGTCATGTCTGCACACGGTAGCTGAGGCCGAATTCTTCTTCTTCTTCTTCTTTCTTCGTTATGCCCATTCATAGAGCGCGTTTGAACTTGTTAGTTGGTTTAATGGTTTGTGCCTTCTTATCCTCCCAAAATCTCTTCATGAATGCACTGTGTTGCATCTTGCGTTCTGTCGACCACTTCCTACCAGTTGTCTTTTTTGGTTTCTCCCTAAATTTGTGATTGGCTACTTTTATTCTAAAAGCTCCACGATTTTCCATGATGTCATCTGTGATATTTATTTCTTGGAGGTCCGCCTTAGTTTCTTCTAGCCATTTTATTTTGACCTTCTTTGAGTTGATTACTTTGAATAATCTTTTAGTTAGTCTGTCGTTGTTCATTCTGTAGATATGGCCATAGAAATTAAGGCGCCTTTTCCGTACGGCATCAGTAAACCTGTCGGTGAAGGAGTAGAGGTCCGCTGTTCTCCTCTTAATCCACATTCTATTATTATTATTATTATTATTATTATTATTATTATTATTATTATTATTATTATTATTATTATTATTATTATTAATCAGTTTAGCATCCAGGGTTGGATTTTCCCTAGGATTTTGCGAGGGATCCCATCTCCACCGCATCAAAGGCAGTGTCCTGGAGCGTGAGAAATTTGATCAGGGACACAACTGGGGTGGAGGACAAGTACCTCGACCAGGCGTGCTCACCTGCTATCTTGAACAGGGGCCTTGTGGGAATTGGAATATTGGAAAGGATAGTCAAGGAAGAGGGAAATAAGCGGCCATGGCCTTAAGTTAGGTACCATCACGTCATTTGCCTGGAGAAGTGGGAAACCAAGGAAAATCACTCCGAGGGTGGATGAGGAGTGAATCGGACCATCCTCTACTCATCTGACCTCCTGAGGCTGAGTGGACCCCGTTACAGCCTTCGTTACCACTTTTCAAATTTCATGGCAGAGCCGGGAATCGAATTTGAGCTTCCGGTTGTGGCAGCGATTCACACTAACCACTACGCCACAAAGGCGGACGTTATTATTATTCACAATATTAGAATTGGCGTTCCGTACTTCTTTGTTACCAGATACAAGGAAGAGGAACTGCATATAATTATGTACAGTGTGTAATTCAGTATGGAACGTTCATGAACCAGGTGATAGAAGAACCTATTCTAAGCAAACTAATCGAAGAAATTATCGGCTATTTTTAAATTTAAATAACAAAAAGTGAATGTTTCTTTAAGGTTTTCAGTAACTCTTCGGGCGACAATGGCAAACTAAGTCTGCTGTTCCTGGAGGGGTTTGGCGCGAGACTAAGTCGATGAGGGGAAAATTGTTGCGCCTTGGAATAGGTGAGTAGGGGAGGAATCAGTTGATAATAACGGACTAACGGTACTTGTTATGTAAAATTCCTACGTAAACAAGTTTTTGTTGTGTTGTTGTTGTTGTAACCTTACATACAGGATTGGTATATTTGGATCAGCAATACTGTGTAGCCTATCTAGTAAGTGTGTATGATTGATTGATTGATTGATTGATTGATTGATTGATTTATCCCTTTAACGGGATTATAACCATGGATATATTCGTGAGAAGCTAGGGGCGACCTCAGCAACTAAGACTCCTGTGTTCAGAAAAGCTTGCAGTTAGGACACCATCTTCAAAACATAGCTGTCTCCTGCTGGTTGTCGAACAGGCCACCCACTCGACGTTACTGCCTTGTGGATGAGCTAGGTACAGTAGTCCTAGATTGGAATTAGATCGACACGCATAAGAGCCGCCCGCTTACAACATTTCGTCGTTGCGCCTAGAGAAACCGCTGTGTAATACAATTTCAGCTCAGAACTCTGATCAAAAATGATCTGTCATGTAAGGTGCAGTACTGCACCAACTATGTCAACGAATTTCCTTTCTAAGTGATAAATGTACTGAGGATCAGTATTTCTCAGACGACATTGTCACATAGCGGTATTTCGAGGTACGCCGACGATTTGCTAGTGATCGCTGGGGACTTCCAAGTCTCTTTATAAATGTAGAAAAGTGCAAAAATCTATATCATAGTAATTTTTAGACGGCATTCCTTATATCGATAGTGAAAACGGGCAGCTTTCAGTCACTTCTTTCGAGGGATATTTCAGTACAGCAAGTCTACTGAATTATGTATTACTGACCACAAAACATAAACAAACAAATATAACACTAATAGAGTAAGCAGTATGATGTTGACAACTTGAAAAAATACAAGAAAGATGATATATTTCATGATATAATAATAATAATAATAATAATAATAATAATAATAATAATAATAATAATAATAATAATAATAATAATAATAATAATAATAATAATAATTTATTTGTTTATTTTTTATTTATTTATTTATTTATTTATTTATTTATTTATTTATTTATTTATTTATTTATTTATTTATTTATTTATTTATAACTTATCTAAAATACATTTGCAAATATGCGGTAAGATATTATACATTATATTTGCAATTATTTACACCTGCAAAGCACTTGATGTGCTTATCTGCCGGTGTAGTTGTTTCACATTTGTATACAATGTTGCAATCCTTACTGTTTGCAACATTAATAAGGTATGTATATGTATATGTATATTTACATTAGCATTGTAATTTTGACCTGTGGTGTGAGTTTTTCTTAATCCCTGAAAGTATTACTCAAAATAGATAAGTCTTTGGTACATTTTTCATTCATGAACAAATATTTAAACTGTAATTTTATTATCTATGATCCATAGTTTCACATGTTTTTTTAGTTGATATTTGGTTTTCAAGTGTGTCAATTCTGAGGGCAACTTGTTCAAAAATTTAGGAACTACACTTGCAGTGTTCTGGATCCATATTTGTTGTAGTACCTCATGACCTGAAAATAACTTTTATGCCTCAGTCTTGTTCCATGTGTATGTTCATTTACAATTCTATATTGAAGCTTCCAGTAATTTTCTTTAATTATGTTGTACATATAAAGTTCTTTAACTCTCAAGAACCTTTCCTTCTGGTACATCCCTGTTAACATATCCTCACTTAAGCTAAATATTCCTCCGTTTTCATACCAAAAGAATGCTTTGACAATACGATTTTGTAACATTTTTACCATGTTTATGTCTGTGATAGAAGCTGATCCCCATACACTTACACCATATGATATAAGTGACTCAACAAGTGAATGATAAACCATTTTTAAGCTATCATGAGGTATTACATACTTAACCATTTGCATTTTGAACAAGCTTAGCCTCAGTCTTTCACACAACTTATTAATATGTTGCTTCCATGAAAAATATCTATCTATTATTATACCTAAATATTTCATGTTATCAACTTCCTCTATTACATAGTCACAATTGCATAATTTTTGTTCACCATCATGAATGCACTGAACTGAATGGCCTGTTATTTTAATGTTTTCTCTTTGCATTTTTGGCGTAGTAATGTACAAGACTTTTGTTTTTGAAGTGTTAATCATTAGACCCTTATCATGGCACCATTCTTGAAAGTAGTTGTACTCCATTTGTAAATGCTTCTCTGCCACTTTTGGGTTTTTATGTACTGATACAATTAGTTTATCATCTGCATACATGAAATATTTACAGTTTTTAAAACATGAGCTTATATCATTGACAAAAATAATATACAAAATGGGTCCTAGGATACTTCCTTGTGGAACACCTCTTTTAATAGAAGTTATTTCTCCATATATATTATCAATTTTTACCCTATACGTTCGGTCAGTCAGGTAACTTTCAAAAACTTTTAGTGGTGTTCCTCTTACCACAATTTTGCTTAAGGCTGCAATAATTTTTTCATGGGAAATTGAATCAAATGCCTTTGAGAAATCAATAAACATAGCTAAAATGTGCATACCTTGATTTAGCTTCCCATTGATCAAACTGGAGAATTCCTCAAGAAGATTACTTGTACCCTTGTGTTTTTGATAAGCAAATTGATGTTCATCAATTATTTTAAATTTTTCTAAATATGAGATTAGGTGATCAGCAATATATCTTTCAACTACTTTACCTATAGTTTGAAGAATAGATATCTGTCTATAGTATTCATACTGTAAATGTGAACCTTGCTTGTAAATGGGTCTCACTATGGCAGTCTTCAGATCCTTTGGGAAAATACCTGTCTCTGTTATTTTATTGACTAGCTTCTGTATTACTGGTGTTATTATATCTATGTTATCTTTCAGATGTTTAACTGTTAATTTATCCATGCCTGGTGATTTATTTATGTCCATTCCTTCAATTATGTTTGCTATATCTGCTGTACTAGCTAGTGGTAGGTAAAATGATGAAAGTCTCTCTGTATTAGGCAATGGTCTACGTTGTACCCTACATTCATGTACCACCTTGTCTAGCTGTTCTGAAAATGTTTTTGAAAAGTTATCAACTATATTTTCTAGTGAGTGTTGCCTTCCTAAATAATGTCTTACCGTTTCTTCTATTGTCCATTTCTTTTTAGTCTTTATCACATCATTTAATACTTCCCAAGTTTTCTTCATGTCCCCTCTACAACTTTCAAACTGCAATCTGTAATAATTTCTTTTTGCTTTATGAATATCAGCTATTATATCATTCCTTATTCTTTTATATAACCTCCTTAAATTTTCCTTATTTTCTGGATTTAAATTTGATGCATTTTTCCATCTTTTGAAAAGTCTGTCCCTTTCTTTGATTTTTCTATTATAGCACCCGTCAGCCACGGTTGAGTCTCTTTCCTTCTCTTCTGGTTTTTTGTATCCTTCGTTTCATTAGTTGCCTTGTTAACTGCATTGCAAATCTTCATGTATATATCATCTGAACTCATATTCTCATTTATTTCTTTTCCAATAATTTCTATTTCTGTTCTTAACATGGATTTACTCACCCTTTCCTGTATGTTATCTATAACCTTTTCACTTGGAACATATTTATTACACGTAGTATCATGTGATATCTGTACAGTTATTATATAATGATCAGAAACTTTAGTCTGAATTACAGAAGAATCTCTTACATTTTTCCCACTCCTAATCAATGCATGGTCGATGCAGGACTGTGTTAGTTTTCCATTTACATATTATTCCCTTGTGAACTTGTTAATGCAATGAACTAACTGATGATCTTCTAGCACATTATTGTACAAGATGTGACTCTACTTTCTTTCAGAATATCTATGTTCATGTCCCCAATAATTATTAAGTTTCTGGCATTCATACTGTGTAAATGAAGATCTAACTCCTCCACAAAATCCTTTGGATTATAGTCAGGTGGTCTGTATACTGACATAATGATCCCATATAGTGTTCCATTAATGCAAACTTCCCCTGATAAATTTTCAAACTGATTTGTTATACATTTCTTTTCTTTAAATACGAACCCTTCCTTGACAAAAATTACTATTCCTCCACCCCTAGAAATATTTCTTATTGAATAATGCATACTATATCCTTCTAACTCATACTGCTCAGTTTCCATTTCATTATTTACATTTATTTCACTGAATATTAGTACATCTACCAGTGGCCTGCTGTGTCTTAATATTATAATCATCTGATCCCAATATTTTGTAATTGATCTTATATTCATATGAAGTAGAGACATTTCACTTTCTTGTTTCTTTGTCACCTGTAGCCATTCATCACAATTATTGTATACCTTTGAATCTAGTAATAAACTACAACTATCAATATAACTGACATCCATAACTAAATTTGAGATACACTAGAGTAAAATTAAATATTGATACTTTCAGCCAGTTACTGGATTTTTTCAATGTCTTTTTTTGAAAGAATTCTTACCGGAGTAGTTTTCTCTTCCTTTCTAGCGAACAGCTTTCCCTGCTTCACTCATACGTACTTCCATCCTTTGATATCCGCCTGTCTCCATGCCTCCCAGCGAAGATTAGCCATGTAAGGGGACAGTTGCTCCATGACAAGTACCTTCCCTCCTTCAGTTGGTCCAATAACTTTGGAGTTAAGGATGGTCTTGCTTTTCCTTCTTGCGAGCATTAAGTCTCTCTTCTTCCTTGGTAGCTGAATTATGATGGGTTATAATAATAATATCGAACTGCTGAAGCAAGCAGAGAAGATTTCAGGGATTTCAATTACCTTAGTGAATGATCAGTTGGAATGGACATGAGAAGAAAGCAATAGAATCTCGACGAACCAAAATTGAAACAGCCTTCCAGCTTACGAAAGACGCCTATAACAAAAACACTCTCCTGGAATTCCAAGATCAGACATATAATATAGTAGTCAAGCCTGAAGCCCTTTATGCTGCAGAAAAGCTGTCTATAGCTACATATAGTCCAATGAAAAAATTGAGATCAAGAAAAGGGGAATATTACGAAAAATTCTGGCCACAAATTACATTATAACGAACTTTCATATGAGCAATGAGACAGCGTATAGGAAATAAGAAAGGATTACCTACACAATAAGGAAAAGAAGAATTGACTTCTATGGATATATCCTAAGAATGGACACGAAAAGTATAACTAAACGAATCTTCGACTATTTCCGCAGTAAGAAAACTAAGAAGAACTGGTTTAAGGAAACTATGAAGGACCTACGAGAGTTCCAAACTAAAGAAGAGATGCTTGTAGATGGATCCACGAAGAAAATAACCATCGAAAATACACTGACTGACAGAGCAAATGCAACACTAAGAAGGAGTGGTCAGAACTTTATGCCAATTGCAGGGTAGACTGACGTCACTGAGGTAAGCTCATGATGTGAAATGCGCCGCTGTGCTGCGCACGTAGCGAACGATAAATGGGACACGGGGTTGGCGAATGGCCCACTTCGTACCGTGATTTCTCAGCCGACAGTCATTGTAGAACGTGTTGTCGTGTGCCACAGGACACGTGTATAGCTAAGAATGCCAGGCCGCCGTCAACGGAGGCATTTCCAGCAGACAAACGACTTTACGAGGGGTATGGTGATCGGGCTGAGAAGGGCAGGTTGGTCGCTTCGTCAAATCGCAGCCGATACCCATAGGGATGTGTCCACGGTGCAGCGCCTGTGGCGAAGATGGTTGGCGCAGGGACATGTGGCACGTGCGAGGGGTCCAGGCGCAGCCCGAGTGACGTCAGCACGCGAGGATCGGCGCATCCGCCGCCAAGCGGTGGCAGCCCCGCACGCCACGTCAACCGCCATTCTTCAGCATGTGCAAGACACCCTGGCTGTTCCAATATCGACCAGAACAATTTCCCGTCGATTGGTTGAAGGAGGCCTGCACTCCCGGCGTCCGCTCAGAAGACTACCATTGACTCCACAGCATAGACGTGCACGCCTGGCATGGTGCCAGGCTAGCCGGGCTAGAGCGACTTGGATGAGGGAATGGCGGAACGTCGTGTTCTCCGATGAGTCACGCTTCTGTTCTGTCAGTGATAGTCACCGCAGACGAGTGTGGCGTCGGCGTGGAGAAAGGTCAAATCCGGCAGTAACTGTGGAGCGCCCTACCGCTAGACAACGCGGCATCATGGTTTGGGGCGCTATTGCGTATGATTCCACGTCACCTCTAGTGCGTATTCAAGGCACGTTAAATGCCCACCGCTACGTGCAGCTGCCCAATGCTCTGTTTCAGCAGGATAATGCCCGCCCACACACTGCTCGCATCTCCCAACAGGCTCTACGAGGTGTACAGATGCTTCCGTGGCCAGCGTACTCTCCGGATCTCTCACCAATCGAACACGTGTGGGATCTCATTGGACGCCGTTTGCAAACTCTGCCCCAGCCTCGTACGGACGACCAACTGTGGCAAATGGTTGACAGAGAATGGAGAACCATTCCTCAGGACACCATCCGCACTCTTATTGACTCTGTACCTCGACGTGTTTCTGCGTGCATCGCCGCTCGCGGTGGTCCTACATCCTACTGAGTCGATGCCGTGCGCATTGTGTAACCTGCATATCGGTTTGAAATAAACATCAATTATTCGTCCGTGCCGTCTCTGCTTTTTCCCCAACTTTCATCCCTTTCGAACCACTCCTTCTTGGTGTTGCATTTGCTCTGTCAGTCAGTGTATAAGGAGGTTTCAGAACAAGGTGAAGCCCAAACCAGTATAGAGGGTTTCTGACGAAGAGAGGAAGACAGGATCTGAGAGGATGAAAAAATACTGGGAGGACAGGAAAGCACGACTCACTAACCATTGATTGATCTATCGTATCCCAAAGTGGGTGAACCGACAACAAATAATAATAATAATAATAATAATAATAATAATAATAATAATAATAATAATAATAATAATAATAATAATAATAATAATGAATGTTGTTGTTGTTGTTGTTTGGGCAATCAGTCCCTAGACTGGTTTGACGCAGATCTCTATACCATCTGTCCTTTGTTAACCTTTTCATTTCTACGTAACTATTACTTCCTACATCTACACCAATCTGTCAATCATATTCATGCCATTTTCTATCTCTACCGTTCTTATATCCTACACCTACCTCAAAAACTAACTGAACAAGTCCTGGGTGTCTAAAGACGTGCTGTATCATTCATTCTATCTCTTCTCATCAAATTTAGCCGAATCGATCTGCTCTCACCAATTCAGTCCATTATACCTTCATTCGTGATTCGAACTAACCATCTCACCTTCAGCATTCTTCCGCAAATTACTTTTAAAAGCATCTATCCTCTTTCTTTCTGAGCTAGTTATCGGCCATGTTCCTATTCCATACAATGTCACGCTCCAGACGAAAGTCTTAAAAAACATCATTCTAATTCCTAAATCAATGTTCGAAGTGAGTAAATTTGTTTTCTTAAGAAAACCTTCCTTACTTGTGCTAGTCTGCATTTTATCTACTCCTTGTTTCTGCCATCGTTAGTTATTTTACTACCCAAGTAAAAATATTTATTCCTTTAATACTTTATTTCCTAATCTAATATTTCCTGACCTGACTTCGTTCGACTCCACTCCATTTTATTTGAATGAATTTATTTCCATCTTGTGCTGTTTTCTGAAGACTGTGTCCGTACCGTTTAGCAATTTCTCCAGATCTTCTGCAGACTCAGATAATAATAATAATAATAATAATAATAATAATAATAATAATAATAATAATAATAATAATAATAATAATAATAATAATAATAATAATAATAATAATAATAATAATAATAATAATAATAATAATAGGTAAATCTACGGGTACGAGGCTGGCTGGGTAATACCAACAATTACCAATCTAATTCATATGAAATATCAAAATTGCCACTGGTGCCCATTGGATCACTTTCAGGAACAACTAAACTGGTCGAAGATCTAAAGTAATATTTCTCAGGAGAGTCACTGTAGAGAAAAATATAACCAAATCAGCATGAAACATACCGTGGAACATACAGTATATGTTCATAGATCCTGCTTAAATTATAGTTTAATGCTCACAAGATACACATCATGTTAATAATAATAATAATAATAATAATAATATTAATAATAATAATAATAATAATAATAATAATAATAATAATAATAATAATAATAATAATAATGAATTGGCGAAAAGCAAAGGGAATTTCTAGGTTTGAGAAATCTATATGTTAATTTTTTTTATGAAAACTACAGTCAGTCCGGCCATTCTTTGCGGTTCAAGCACAGATGTGTCATCAGGTACTATAAATCACTTAACTTCCGCCTTCCTCAAATTATTTGATTTTTTCCATTTTTTGTCTCTTTGAAGCAATCATATCCTTGGTTCTAACTGAAGTACGAAGTTCGTTTTGGTCTAAAAACACTCAACGGATCAAGCCCTTTCTTTTGAGGTAATAACTACTTAAATTGGTATTTTCTGAGAAAAGTTATGAGAACACTTGTCTACATGACGAAGATCTTTGAAGGACTTTTTAACAGTTCGGCGCGTAGTGTTGTTCCAAGGAACGTTTAATTCAGTTTCTTTGTGTGATTTATTTTCAAGTGTTTTGTTGATATAATATTACATTCTATTACCGCAGCAGATCATTTGCTTTATTTCATTAACACGAGCAACACCATACTTTGTACATTGCGGGCGGAGCCAGCGGGATTCTGCTAGTATTTAATTATTTTTTATATAAAGAATAAAAAGAAGGATGAAAGGTCCCTTCAACTGTAAGTAACTGCTACTTTAAGTTAAGTCAGTCAGTTATTGTCAGATAATCCAATCTATATATATAAAAGCAAGTCGGGCTGGAGCGATGTATATATAAATATTTAAAAATGAAAAAAGACGTGAATTAATGAGGCACTTCCAGAAATCTCAGAAATTTGAAACTTGGTACGAGGGAAACTGATGACCCCAGGATCCCTAGAAAAATCGGAAATTCTCAAAATTCCCTGAAGGGGGCACGCTGGGGGGCTCAAATTTTGGGCTCAGTATAAGAACACAGTCGTATAGTATATCCAAAACGATAACCTATAGGTTTCGTGGGCTTAAAAATTTTCGGGAATTTCCTCATTTTTATCCCCCATCCCCCCAAATCAAGATGGCGGCACAACCTGCGAGACGAGGTAGACAATTGAAATTTGGTGAAATTATAGCTTTTGGTCTCTAACCGACGGGAAAATTCCAAGATGTTCAAATTTTTCACTTTTTACCCCCAAGGATATCGAAATATGGAGGCAATTTTAATGACTGTGCAGACATTCCTTTTGAGATATTTTTTGGCTAAACGGTAAGTCGTATCACAAAAGGGATGGCACAATGTCTCTTCAATTCGGAGTGATCTACAACTTTGGTCCTGTGACATTTTGTCGTATCTCTCTGCCTTATACGTTAAATTTGGCCGTATTTCTGGATTGTTCGTAAATTTGGTGATTTTTACAAGTATATTTTATTGTTTGACACACTTATAAGAATGATAGGATCATCACGTTGTGTGCGCACATTGGCACGATTAAGGGACATATGTGTACCAAATTTCATGATTCTAGCTTATACATAAGTAGGCAAAATGTAATGTAAAATGTTAAAAATGCACCCAAATTTCACCCTATTCAAAATTGGAACTCAATTTACCCCCTTAATATGGGAGATACGAGGAAATGGTTCAGATACAAACATGTAGAGCGATAAATGAGGCGTCTGATGGCGCAAACCGTTTCTTAATATCATAAACCGTTTAGGAGATATGAATCTCGAAGTGGAAGTCTGCACTTTTCAACGTGCTCATGCTTATCCGTCATCTATATATATAAGAGCAAGTCGGGCTGGAGCGATGTATATATAAATATTTAAAAATGAAAAAAGACGTGAATTAATGAGGCACTTCCAGAAATCTCAGAAATTTGAAACTTGGTACGAGGGAAACTGATGACCCCAGATTCCCTAGAAAAATCGGAAATTCTCAAAATTCCCTGAAGGGGGCACGCTGGGGGGCTCAAATTTTGGGCTCAGTATAAGAACACAGTCGTATAGTATATCCAAAACGATAACCTATAGGTTTCGTGGGCTTAAAAATTTTCGGGAATTTCCTCATTTTTATCCCCCATCCCCCCAAATCAAGATGGCGGCACAACCTGCGAGACGAGGTAGACAATTGAAATTTGGTGAAATTATAGCTTTTGGTCTCTAACCGACGGGAAAATTCCAAGATGTTCAAATTTTTCACTTTTTACCCCCAAGGATATCGAAATATGGAGGCAATTTTAATGACTGTGCAGACATTCCTTTTGAGCTATTTTTTGGCTAAACGGTAAGTCGTATCACAAAAGGGATGGCACAATGTCTCTTCAATTCGGAGTGATCTACAACTTTGGTCCTGTGACATTTTGTCGTATCTCTCTGCCTTATACGTTAAATTTGGCCGTATTTCTGGATTGTTCGTAAATTTGGTGATTTTTACAAGTATATTTTATTGTTTGACACACTTATAAGAATGATAGGATCATCACGTTGTGTGCGCACATTGGCACGATTAAGGGACATATGTGTACCAAATTTCATGATTCTAGCTTATACATAAGTAGGCAAAATGTAATGTAAAATGTTAAAAATGCACCCAAATTTCACCCTATTCAAAATTTGAACTCAATTTACCCCCTTAATATGGGAGATACGAGGAAATGGTTTAGATACAAACATGTAGAGCGATAAATGAGGCGTCTGATGGCGCAAACCGTTTCTTAATATCATAAACCGTTTAGGAGATATGAATCTCGAAGTGGAAGTCTGCACTTTTCAACGTGCTCATGCTTATCCGTCATCTATATATATAAAAGCAAGTCGGGCTGGAGCGATGTATATATAAATATTTAAAAATGAAAAAAGACGTGAATTAATGAGGCACTTCCAGAAATCTCAGAAATTTGAAACTTGGTACGAGGGAAACTGATGACCCCAGATTCCCTAGAAAAATCGGAAATTCTCAAAATTCCCTGAAGGGGGCACGCTGGGGGGCTCAAATTTTGGGCTCAGTATAAGAACACAGTCGTATAGTATATCCAAAACGATAACCTATAGGTTTCGTGGGCTTAAAAATTTTCGGGAATTTCCTCATTTTTATCCCCCATCCCCCCAAATCAAGATGGCGGCACAACCTGCGAGACGAGGTAGACAATTGAAATTTGGTGAAATTATAGCTTTTGGTCTCTAACCGACGGGAAAATTCCAAGATGTTCAAATTTTTCACTTTTTACCCCCAAGGATATCGAAATATGGAGGCAATTTTAATGACTGTGCAGACATTCCTTTTGAGCTATTTTTTGGCTAAACGGTAAGTCGTATCACAAAACGGATGGCACAATGTCCCTTCAATTCGGAGTGATCTACAACTTTGGTCCTGTGACATTTTGTCGTATCTCTCTGCCTTATACGTTAAATTTGGCCGTATTTCTGGATTGTTCGTAAATTTGGTGATTTTTACAAGTATATTTTATTGTTTGACACACTTATAAGAATGATAGGATCATCACGTTGTGTGCGCACATTGGCACGATTAAGGGACATATGTGTACCAAATTTCATGATTCTAGCTTATACATAAGTAGGCAAAATGTAATGTAAAATGTTAAAAATGCACCCAAATTTCACCCTATTCAAAATTGGAACTCAATTTACCCCCTTAATATGGGAGATACGAGGAAATGGTTTAGATACAAACATGTAGAGCGATAAATGAGGCGTCTGATGGCGCAAACCGTTTCTTAATACCATGAACCGTTTAGGAGATATGAATCTCGAAGTGGAAGTCTGCACTTTTCAACGTGCTCATGCTTATCCGTCATCTATCTATATATATAAAAGCAAGTCGGGCTGGAGCGATGTATATATAAATATTTAAAAATGAAAAAAGACGTGAATTAATGAGGCACTTCCAGAAATCTCAGAAATTTGAAACTTGGTACGAGGGAAACTGATGACCCCAGGATCCCTAGAAAAATCGGAAATTCTCAAAATTCCCTGAAGGGGGCACGCTGGGGGGCTCAAATTTTGGGCTCAGTATAAGAACACAGTCGTATAGTATATCCAAAACGATAACCTATAGGTTTCGTGGGCTTAAAAATTTTCGGGAATTTCCTCATTTTTATCCCCCATCCCCCCAAATCAAGATGGCGGCACAACCTGCGAGACGAGGTAGACAATTGAAATTTGGTGAAATTATAGCTTTTGGTCTCTAACCGACGGGAAAATTCCAAGATGTTCAAATTTTTCACTTTTTACCCCCAAGGATATCGAAATATGGAGGCAATTTTAATGACTGTGCAGACATTCCTTTTGAGCTATTTTTTGGCTAAACGGTAAGTCGTATCACAAAACGGATGGCACAATGTCCCTTCAATTCGGAGTGATCTACAACTTTGGTCCTGTGACATTTTGTCGTATCTCTCTCCCTTATACGTTAAATTTGGCCGTATTTCTGGATTGTTCGTAAATTTGGTGATTTTTACAAGTATATTTTATTGTTTGACACACTTATAAGAATGATAGGATCATCACGTTGTGTGCGCACATTGGCACGATTAAGGGACATATGTGTACCAAATTTCATGATTCTAGCTTATACATAAGTAGGCAAAATGTAATGTAAAATGTTAAAAATGCACCCAAATTTCACCCTATTCAAAATTTGAACTCAATTTACCCCCTTAATATGGGAGATACGAGGAAATGGTTTAGATACAAACATGTAGAGCGATAAATGAGGCGTCTGATGGCGCAAACCGTTTCTTAATACCATGAACCGTTTAGGAGATATGAATCCCGAAGTGGAAGTCTGCACTTTTCAACGTGCTCATGCTTATCCGTCATCTATATATATAAAAGCAAGTCGGGCTGGAGCGATGTATATATAAATATTTAAAAATGAAAAAAGACGTGAATTAATGAGGCACTTCCAGAAATCTCAGAAATTTGAAACTTGGTACGAGGGAAACTGATGACCCCAGGATCCCTAGAAAAATCGGAAATTCTCAAAATTCCCTGAAGGGGGCACGCTGGGGGGCTCAAATTTTGGGCTCAGTATAAGAACACAGTCGTATAGTATATCCAAAACGATAACCTATAGGTTTCGTGGGCTTAAAAATTTTCGGGAATTTCCTCATTTTTATCCCCCATCCCCCCAAATCAAGATGGCGGCACAACCTGCGAGACGAGGTAGACAATTGAAATTTGGTGAAATTATAGCTTTTGGTCTCTAACCGACGGGAAAATTCCAAGATGTTCAAATTTTTCACTTTTTACCCCCAAGGATATCGAAATATGGAGGCAATTTTAATGACTGTGCAGACATTCCTTTTGAGCTATTTTTTGGCTAAACGGTAAGTCGTATCACAAAACGGATGGCACAATGTCCCTTCAATTCGGAGTGATCTACAACTTTGGTCCTGTGACATTTTGTCGTATCTCTCTCCCTTATACGTTAAATTTGGCCGTATTTCTGGATTGTTCGTAAATTTGGTGATTTTTACAAGTATATTTTATTGTTTGACACACTTATAAGAATGATAGGATCATCACGTTGTGTGCGCACATTGGCACGATTAAGGGACATATGTGTACCAAATTTCATGATTCTAGCTTATACATAAGTAGGCAAAATGTAATGTAAAATGTTAAAAATGCACCCAAATTTCACCCTATTCAAAATTGGAACTCAATTTACCCCCTTAATATGGGAGATACGAGGAAATGGTTTAGATACAAACATGTAGAGCGATAAATGAGGCGTCTGATGGCGCAAACCGTTTCTTAATATCATAAACCGTTTAGGAGATATGAATCTCGAAGTGGAAGTCTGCACTTTTCAACGTGCTCATGCTTATCCGTCATCTATATATATAAAAGCAAGTCGGGCTGGAGCGATGTATATATAAATATTTAAAAATGAAAAAAGACGTGAATTAATGAGGCACTTCCAGAAATCTCAGAAATTTGAAACTTGGTACGAGGGAAACTGATGACCCCAGGATCCCTAGAAAAATCGGAAATTCTCAAAATTCCCTGAAGGGGGCACGCTGGGGGGCTCAAATTTTGGGCTTAGTATAAGAACACAGTCGTATAGTATATCCAAAACGATAACCTATAGGTTTCGTGGGCTTAAAAATTTTCGGGAATTTCCTCATTTTTATCCCCCATCCCCCCAAATCAAGATGGCGGCACAACCTGCGAGACGAGGTAGACAATTGAAATTTGGTGAAATTATAGCTTTTGGTCTCTAACCGACGGGAAAATTCCAAGATGTTCAAATTTTTCACTTTTTACCCCCAAGGATATCGAAATATGGAGGCAATTTTAATGACTGTGCAGACATTCCTTTTGAGCTATTTTTTGGCTAAACGGTAAGTCGTATCACAAAACGGATGGCACAATGTCCCTTCAATTCGGAGTGATCTACAACTTTGGTCCTGTGACATTTTGTCGTATCTCTCTCCCTTATACGTTAAATTTGGCCGTATTTCTGGATTGTTCGTAAATTTGGTGATTTTTACAAGTATATTTTATTGTTTGACACACTTATAAGAATGATAGGATCATCACGTCGTGTGCGCACATTGGCACGATTAAGGGACATATGTGTACCAAATTTCATGATTCTAGCTTATACATAAGTAGGCAAAATGTAATGTAAAATGTTAAAAATGCACCCAAATTTCACCCTATTCAAAATTTGAACTCAATTTACCCCCTTAATATGGGAGATACGAGGAAATGGTTTAGATACAAACATGTAGAGCGATAAATGAGGCGTCTGATGGCGCAAACCGTTTCTTAATATCATAAACCGTTTAGGAGATATGAATCTCGAAGTGGAAGTCTGCACTTTTCAACGTGCTCATGCTTATCCGTCATCTATCTATATATATAAAAGCAAGTCGGGCTGGAGCGATGTATATATAAATATTTAAAAATGAAAAAAGACGTGAATTAATGAGGCACTTCCAGAAATCTCAGAAATTTGAAACTTGGTACGAGGGAAACTGATGACCCCAGGATCCCTAGAAAAATCGGAAATTCTCAAAATTCCCTGAAGGAGGCACGCTGGGGGGCTCAAATTTTGGGCTCAGTATAAGAACACAGTCGTATAGTATATCCAAAACGATAACCTATAGGTTTCGTGGGCTTAAAAATTTTCGGGAATTTCCTCATTTTTATCCCCCATCCCCCCAAATCAAGATGGCGGCACAACCTGCGAGACGAGGTAGACAATTGAAATTTGGTGAAATTATAGCTTTTGGTCTCTAACCGACGGGAAAATTCCAAGATGTTCAAATTTTTCACTTTTTACCCCCAAGGATATCGAAATATGGAGGCAATTTTAATGACTGTGCAGACATTCCTTTTGAGCTATTTTTTGGCTAAACGGTAAGTCGTATCACAAAACGGATGGCACAATGTCCCTTCAATTCGGAGTGATCTACAACTTTGGTCCTGTGACATTTTGTCGTATCTCGCTCCCTTATACGTTAAATTTGGCCGTATTTCTGGATTGTTCGTAAATTTGGTGATTTTTACAAGTATATTTCATTGTTTGACACACTTATAAGAATGATAGGATCATCGCGTTAGGTGCGCACATTGGCACGATTAAGGGACATATGTGTACCAAATTTCATGATTCTAGCTTATACATAAGTAGGCAAAATGTAATGTAAAATGTTAAAAATGCACCCAAATTTCACCCTATTCACAATTTGAACTCAATTTACCCCCTTAATATGGGTGATACGAGGATATGGTTTTGAAACAAACATTTAGAGGGATAAGTGAGGCGTCTGATGGCGCAAACCGTTTCTTAATATCATAAACCGTTTAGGAGATATGAATCTCGAAGTGGAAGTCTGCACTTTTCAACGTGCTCATGCTTATCCGTCATCTATATATATAAAAGCAAGTCGGGCTGGAGCGATGTATATATAAATATTTAAAAATGAAAAAAGACGTGAATTAATGAGGCACTTCCAGAAATCTCAGAAATTTGAAACTTGGTACGAGGGAAACTGATGACCCCAGGATCCCTAGAAAAATCGGAAATTCTCAAAATTCCCTGAAGGGGGCACGCTGGGGGGGCTCAAATTTTGGGCTCAGCATAAGAACACAGTCGTATAGTATATAAAAAACGATAACCTATAGGTTTCGTGGGCTTAAAAATTTTCGGGAATTTCCTCATTTTTATCCCCTATCCCCCCAAATCAAGATGGCGGCACAACCTGCCAGACGAGGTAGACAATTGAAATTTGGTGAAATTATAGCTTTTGGTCCCTAACAGACGGAATAATTCCAAAATGTTCAAATTTTTCACTTTTTACCCCCAAAGATATCGAAATATGGAGGCAATTTTAATGACTGTGCAGACATTCCTTTTGAGCTATTTTTTGGCTAAACCGTAAGTCGTATCACAAAATGGATGGCACAATGTCCCTTCAATTCAGAGTGATCTACAACTTTGGTCCTGTGACATTTTGTCGTATCTCGCTCCCTTATACGTTAAATTTGGCCGTATTTCTGGATTGTTCGTAAATTTGGTGATTTTTACAAGTATATTTCATTGTTTGACACACTTATAAGAATGATAGGATCATCGCGTTAGGTGCGCACATTGGCACGATTAAGGGACATATGTGTACCAAATTTCATGATTCTAGCTTATACATAAGTAGGCAAAATGTAATGTAAAATGTTAAAAATGCACCCAAATTTCACCCTATTCACAATTTGAACTCAATTTACCCCCTTAATATGGGTGATACGAGGATATGGTTTTGAAACAAACATTTAGAGGGATAAGTGAGGCGTCTGATGGCGCAAACCGTTTCTTAATATCATAAACCGTTTAGGAGATATGAATCTCGAAGTGGAAGTCTGCACTTTTCAACGTGCTCATGCTTATCCGTCATCTATCTATATATATAAAAGCAAGTCGGGCTGGAGCGATGTATATATAAATATTTAAAAATGAAAAAAGACGTGAATTAATGAGGCACTTCCATAAATCTCAGAAATTTGAAACTTGGTACGAGGGAAACTGATGACCCCAGGATCCCTAGAAAAATCGGAAATTCTCAAAATTCCCTGAAGGGGGCACGCTGGGGGGGCTCAAATTTTGGGCTCAGCATAAGAACACAGTCGTATAGTATATAAAAAACGATAACCTATAGGTTTCGTGGGCTTAAAAATTTTCGGGAATTTCCTCATTTTTATCCCCTATCCCCCCAAATCAAGATGGCGGCACAACCTGCCAGACGAGGTAGACAATTGAAATTTGGTGAAATTATAGCTTTTGGTCCCTAACAGACGGAAAAATTCCAAAATGTTCAAATTTTTCACCTTTTACCCCCAAAGATATCGAAATATGGAGGCAATTTTAATGACTGAGCAGACATTCCTTTTGAGCTATTTTTTGGCTAAACGGTAAGTCGTCCCCAGGATCCCTAGAATAATCGGAAATTCTCAAAATTCCCTGAAGGGGTCACGCTGGGGGGGCTCAAATTTTGGGCTCAGCATAAGAACACAGTCGTATAGTATATAAAAAACGATAACCTATTGGTTTCGTGGGCTTAAAAATTTTCGGGAATTTCCTCATTTTTATCCCCTACCCCCCCAAATCAAGATGGCGGCACAACCTGCCAGACGAGGTAGACAATTGAAATTTGGTGAAATTATAGCTTTTGGTCCCTAACAGACGGAAAAATTCCAAAATGTTCAAATTTTTCACTTTTTACCCCCAAAGATATCGAAATATGGAGGCAATTTTAATGACTGTGCAGACATTCCTTTTGAGCTATTTTTTGGCTAAACGGTAAGTCGTATCACAAAATGGATGGCACAATGTCTCTTCAATTCAGAGTGATCTATAACTTTGGTCCTGTGACATTTTGTCGTATCTCGCTCCCTTATACGTTAAATTTGGCCGTATTTCTGGATTGTTCGTAAATTTGGTGATTTTTACAAGTATATTTCATTGTTTGACACACTTATAAGAATGATAGGATCATCGCGTTAGATGCGCACATTGGCACGATTAAGGGACATATGTGTACCAAATTTCATGATTCTAGCTTATACATAAGTAGGCAAAATGTAATGTAAAATGTTAAAAATGCACCCAAATTTCACCCTATTCACAATTTGAACTCAATTTACCCCCTTAATATGGGTGATACGAGGATGTGGTTTAGAAACAAACATTTAGAGGGATAAATGGGGCGTCTGATGGCGCAAACCGTTTCTTAATATCATAAACCGTTTAGGAGATATGAATCTCGAAGTGGAAGTCTGCACTTTTCAACGTGCTCATGCTTATCCGTCATCACGTTGGGTGCGCACATTGGCACGATTAAGGGACATATGTGTAGCAAATTTCATCATTCTAGCTTATACATAAGTAGGCAAAACGTAATGTAAAATGTTAAAAATGCACCCAAATTTCACCCTATTTAAAATTTGAGCTAAATTTACCCCCTTAATATGGGAGATACGAGGATATGGTTTAGAAACAGACATGTAGAGCGATAAATGAGGAGTCTGATGGCCCAAACCGTTTCTTAATATCATAAACCGTTTAGGAGATATGAATCTCGAAGTGGAAGTCTGCACTTTTCAACGTGCTCATGCTTATCCGTCATCTATATAAATAAAATCGTAACGACCGTGTGTCTGTACATTGATTATTTTGGCGAAATTTCCATACAGTTATCCGTTTCAGGTGTAATAATGACCATCTGCATCATTTTTAGCTTTGGTGTCTGTCTGTTTGTCTGTCCTTCTATAACTTGAAAACTACTGGATATATTTCCACCAAACTTCATATTTAGAATCCCCCTGTCCTTGGGTAGGTTTTAGCACAAAAAAATAAAATCGTAACGACCGTGTGTCTGTGCATTGATTATTTTGGCGAATTTCCGTACAGTTATCCGTTTCAGGTGTAATAATGACCATCTGCGTCATTTTTAGCTTTGGTGTCTGTCTGTTTGTCTGTTGTCTGTTTGTCTGTCATTCTATAACTTGAAAACTACTAAATATATATTTCCACCAAACTTCATATTTAGAATCCACCTGTCCTTGGGTAGGTTTTAGCGCAAATATCGTTTCTAAATCCCTGAACTGAGTGGGGATTTTTAGGAAACCGTAACCGTGATTTTGCACTCCCTCAATGTATACACAACCGAACTTAATGGAAATCAACCTGCCTTAATGAAAATTAATTTCTAAATTTTTTTTCTCATGTGCATCATTTCGATAACAGGATTTAGTAAGGGAGATATCATTAACGGACCGTTTTTCGGTACAAATCCCAGCGGACTTAACGCAAGAGCGGGTGCGTGTTAAGCGTACTTCTTACAACTTGAAAACTAACAAGATATTTGAAGCAAACTTTATATATAGCATCCATCTGTCCGAGGGTAGGTTTCCTTGGTGTCTGTTAGTTAGTTTGTTTGTTTGTTTGTTTGTTTGTTTGTTTGTTTGTTGGTCTGTTTGTCTTTCTCTAACTTGAAAACTACTGGATATATTTCCACCAAACTTCATATTTAGAATCCACCTGTCCTTTGGGGAGGTTTTAGGGCAAATATTGTTTCTAAATCCCTGAACTAATTGGGGGTTTATACGAAACCGAAACCGTGATTTTGCACTCACTCAAAATACACACAACCAAACTTAATGGAAATCTACCTGCCTTAATGGAAATTAATTTCTAAACCTTTTCTTCTCATGTGCATCATTTCAATCACTTACAGGAAAGATAGTATGATCAAACTCTACACGAACATTGGCCCACCCAGTACCCATATGTGAGCCAAATTCTATGTCACATAATTATCCGAAAAGTAATGCAATGTAAGATATTCTTACACAAATTTCAACCTATTCAACGTTTCTGATTCAATGTGACCCATGAATAGATTAGATGCGAAAAAATATCATAGGACCAACCATTTAGATCGCTAAATACTGCGCCTTACGGTACAATCCTTTGTCGATATGACGTACCGTTTAGCAGCAGTTAATCTGTAAATGAAGGTCTGCAATATTGTAAACATTTATATACTTTCGTATGTCCATCTGTATATATTCGTTGATGTCGATTTGTAGCGATCGAGAAAGGGTGTGTCTGCTATTGTAATCAGTACTCCCTACACCGACTTTGACTGCTGGCAGTAGGAATGGGGTCCTTCTCCAACTCCTGTGTAACTGGCATTAGTAAGGAGGGCCTACCATTTTAACGAATAATTCACTTTTCGATTTGTCTTGCAGAAGGCAAGGGATCATGCAGTTTTGTTCGAAAGTCCCCTACTCTATTGTGTGTGGCTCTAGGCCAGGGTGCCCGCCATTATAAACAAATGTTCCAATCTAAAATGTGACTAGCATTAGGCATAGTGGCCTGCTATTTTCATGGAAACTCACTAATTCTGTGTGACTGGCAGTAAGCTGGCTAGCAGCAGTAAAAAGGGACTGTCATTATAATGATAACTGCACAACTCAATTTTGACTGGTGGTAGGGAAGTTGCCTGGTATTATAATAAAAACTCCTCAACTGTAACCTGTCTGAAATTAGGAAATGGGTCTGCCATTGTAACTAAGACTCCCCAAATCGATTGTGACCGCGCAGTAGGCATTGGGGCCTGAAATTATAATGTAAACTTGCCAACTCGATTGTGAATGGCAGTAGGCAAGTGAGCCTGCCGTTATCATCACAACTCCGCAACCCTCACTTTACATTGGAAACAACGTATGTGGACCTCCCCATGCTATTTATCGGATAAGGCTAAGAGACATGCAATTTTAAAACAATCTCATTTGCTGCACGCACAGTCTTTACGTCGATATCCGTGTACAATGTAGAATACCGTAGCGAAGCACGGGTACATTTGCTAGTTAATAATATATTCACAACAAATAAAAGGACGTAAGTGAACATATCCATGTCCGACTCGTTGGCTGAATGGTCAGCGTACTGGCCTTCGGTTCAGAGGGTCCCGGGTTCGATTCCCGGCCGGGTCGGGGATTTTAATCCCTTCTGATTAATTCTTCTGGCTCGGGGACTGGGTGTATATGTCCGTCCTAACACTCTCCTCATCATATTCAGACAACACAATACACTACCAACCACCACAGAAACACGCAATAGTGCTTACATCCTTCCATAGAGGGTTGGCGTCAGGAAGGGCATCCGGCCGTAAAACAGGGCCAAATCCACATGTGCGACACAGTTCGCACCCGCGACCCCACAGGTGTGGGAAAAGCGGCAGGAAAAGAAGAAGAAGAAGTGAACATATCCATAATGAAAATCAAGTGACATCTTACAGACATATCTAGAAGTTTGTGAACTTTAAACACTTCACACCGAGCGAGTTGCTCGTGCGGTTAGGGTCGCGCAGCTGTGAGCTTGCATCCGGGAGATAGTGGGTTCGAAGCCCACTGTCAGTAGTCCTGAAGATGGTTTTCCGTGGTTACCAATTTTCACACCAGGCAAATGCTGGGGCTGTACTATAATTAAGGCTACAGCCGCTTCCTTCCCATTCCTAGGCTTTTCCTGTCTCATCGTCGCCATAAGACCATAAGACCTATCTGTGTCGATGCGACGTAAAGCAAATAGCGAAAAAAAAATCAGAATTATAAAGTTATTTAACCGTTTATTTACAGTGACTTAATAAGTAGTAAGATAGGTGATTTTGAAACAACCTTTCTGAACTTTTGCACTTCTTAGCCAAATTTTTAGATTACAACCATTGTATTATCAAGGGGCAATTACACGAAATGACTTAATGCTCACTATCCTCACGAACCAAAACCTGTAAAACTTGTATCTAGGTAATGTTCGTATGCATGCGAGCAAAAAAGTAAAGGATAAATTTTAACATCAAAGAACACAGTCGTGTTGTTTTTACCATACATTTCTTTACGTATAGTGGACGTTAACGTTTGTTTCAAAAGGTCATATCACACGTGATCACGTCATCACTCAGTGTGGTCGCTGTAAGATGCTCGGTTTCTCGTATTTAAACAAGGCCACAGCATTGAGCAAAACAAATTAATATTGGTGGGTTCATATTCCAGTCCATCGTATCCTCGCAGTGTATTTCTGTGGTTTCCCAGTCTACTCCATACAAATGCTGGGATAGTATACGACTTAAGGCCATGATTGTCTCCCTCGAAATTCTAGGCTATCCTTTACTTTCTTTTCCCCATTCTGAAATATCCCGTTCATTTTAGTGAAAGTAACTACTGGATGAAAAACAAATCACCACTTTTTCGGTTGTAACTAGATAGAGTGCGTATACCTCCATGACACTGGCTGGAGGCCGTAATGAGATGGGTGGGATACCACGTTTAATCCAAGAGAATTGGGAGTAAACGAGAATAAAATTATTGCTATTTGCTTAACGTCGCACCGACACAGATAGGAATTACGGCGAGGATGGGATAGGAAAGGCTTAGGAATGGGAAGGAAGTGGCTGTGGCCTTAATTAAGGTACATCCCCAGTATTTGCCTGGTATGAAAATAGGAAACCACGGAAAACCATCTTCAGGGCTGCCGACAGTGGGGGTCGAACCCACTATTTCCCAGATGCAAGCTCACAGCTGCGCGCCCCTAACCGCACGGCCAATTCGCCCGGATATAAAATTATTATTATTATTATTATTATTATTATTATTATTATTATTATTATTATTATTATTATTATTATTATTATTATTATTATTATTTGCAATTGGGTTTACGTCGCACCGGCACACATAGGTTTTATAACGATGATGGAATAGGCAAGGGCTCGGAGTGGGAAGGAATCGACCGTAGCCTTCATTATGGCACAGTCCCAGAATTTCTCTGGTATGAAAACGGGAAACCACAGAAAATCATCTTCAGAGCTGCCGACAGTGGAGTTCGAGCCTACTATTTCCCGTACGGAAGCTCACAGCTGTGTGCCCGTAACGGCACAGCCAACTCGCTCGGTATTATTATTATTATTATTATTATTATTATTCCTTCGTTATGCCCATTCATAGAGCGCGTTTGAACTTGATAGTTGGTTTGATGGTTTGTGCCTTCTTATCCTCCCAAAATCTCTTCATGAATGCACTGTGTTGCATCTTGCGTTCTGTCGACCACTTCCTACCAGTTGTCTTTTTTGGTTTCTCCCTAAATTTATGATTAGCTACTTTGGTTCTAAAAGCTCCACGATTTTCCATGATGTCATCTGTAATATTTATTTCTTGGAGGTCCGCCTTAGTTTCTTCTAGCCATTTTATTTTGACCTTCTTTGAGTTGATTACTTTGAATAATCTTTTAGTTAGTCTGTCGCTGTTCATTCTGTAGATATGGCCATAGAAATTAAGGCGCCTTTTCCGTACAGCATCAGTAAACCTGTCGGTGAAGGAGTAGAGGTCCGCTGTTTTCCTCTTAATCCACATTCCATTTTCTCTCGTAGGACCATACATTTTCCTGAGAATTTTCCGCTCCTGCTTTTCAATTTCTGTAATTTTAGAGTGACCACCTAAGCATATGGTTTCTGAGGCATATAAAGCTTCGGGCAATACAACTGTCTTGTAGTGTCGTAATTTTGCATTACGCGATATGACTCTTTTGTTGTAGTAATTCCACGTCAGTCTGTATGCCTTATGTAGTTTGGTGTTTCTTTCTACATTGGCACTACTGTCTAATCCTGATGGTAGTATAATTTCTCCAAGGTATTTGAAGGAGGGCACCTGTGAAATTGTGCCGTTTTCCATCTCTAGCGGAGTTCTTTTGCTATTTTGACGTAGATTTTCCATGTACTTGGTTTTCTCGTAGGATATCTGGAGGCCTGCCTTTGATGCTATATTGTGTAGTCTCTGTATGGCATACCTTGTTTCATCCTTGGTCTTAGTAATGATTGTGAGATCATCAGCAAATGCTAAACATTTCACATTGACCTTGCTTCCCAAATTTCCGATGTTCACACCCTTGATATCCTTTTCCCACTCTCTAATAACTTTGTCTAGAACTAAGTTAAACAGAATAGGGGAGATGCTGTCACCTTGACGAACGCCCGTACATATTTCAAAAGGCTCAGAGATTTCTCCAAGGAATTTCACTTTAGAGGTCGTACTTGTGAGGGTCTGCTGGATAAGTGCTCTGGTCTTCTTGTCCACTCTGAGTTCTTCTAGGGTATCAAATACTGTCTGTCTGTCCACAGAGTCATACGCCTTCTTAAAATCCACAAAGGTGACGATCGTGCTGGCACTTCGGCGAATCCTTAATATCGTCTTCAAGTTCCATATTTGTTCTGCACATGATCGACCTTTCCTAAAACCCGCTTGGTACTCGCCAATCAGATGATCTGTCTGTTTTTCTAACCGGTTCAAGAGAGCTTTGGAAAGGATTTTGTATGCGATTGGCAGTAGAGATATGCCTCTATAGTTGTTTGGATCTGCCTTGTCACCTTTCTTGTGCAATGGGTGTATTAATGCACACTTCCAATCCTGTGGAATCATTTCCGTTTCCCATATTTCTACTAGGATTGCATGAATTTTGCTTACAAGATCATCTCCAAGTTTACACATCTCCGCAGTGATGCCGTCCTCTCCAGGAGCTTTATTATTTTTAAGCGATCGTATAATCTCTGCTGTTTCCTGTATTGTCGGTGGCTGTGAATCGGGGTTGGGCATGGGCTTTTCAAAGTTCAGTCTTTCCTTTGGAGGATCACAATTGAGGAGGTCTCGGAAGTAGTCAGCTAGAATAGTGTAGTTCTCTTTGGTGTTCGTTTCTAATGTTCCATTTGCTCGACGGAAACATAAAGATGGTGGTTGATAGCTAGATAAATTCTCACGGAAGGTCTTGTAGAAATTCCTGGAGTTGTTTCTAAGGAAATCTTGTTCGATTTCCATGAGTCTATTTTTGTCATAGGCTCGTTTCTCCCTGCGGATTATTTTTGAGGAGATTTTCTGAACTTTTAGGAAGGTCTCCCATCTCTTAGTTGTTTGATGTCCATTCCACTGATTCCATGCTTTCATCCGTTCATCAATGGCTTTATCACAGGTCGTGTTCCACCACCTATGTTTGCGTTTCCTTGGAGGCTGCCCTAATTTCATGGCTGATGTCTGAAGTGTTTTACGAAGGCCTGGCCAGTCCTTGGGGTCCTGCTCTCGTATGTCTTGTAGAAAGGTCGTGGCGTTCTGTCGAAGACATTCTGGATCAACTCTTAGAGATCTTTTGTGTTTAGGTCTGCATCTGTTGGGTTGGAATCTCACTTTGATTTGTGTTAGGTAGTGGTCCGAGTCGACAAATCCCTTCCGTACTCTAACATTTTGGATCTCACACATATTCTTTCTGGAGATTGCGACGTGATCGATCTGGAATTCGCCCAATAACGGGTTTGGTGATTTCCACGTTTTCTCCTTATGTGGGGGTCTCGCAAAATGCGTAGACATTAGTTTTAAGACAAATGTTTTACAGAAGTCTATAAGACGTTCTCCATTCTTGTTCGTTCTCCAATGTGCCGAGTGATGACCAACAATCCATTTGTGTTTCCTCTCTCTGCCAACCTGTGCATTAAAATCACCTACTAAGATTTTCACGTGGTGCTTTGGAATCTTGCTAGTGGTTTCTTCTAAGAGTTCCCAGAAGGCTTCCACTTTCTCTGGGTTTTTCTTATTGTCAGTGTTTGTGGGAGCGTGGGCATTGACCAAGGAGTAAGCTTTATTGCCAGATTTCACAGTAAGTACTGAGATTCTTTCAGATGGGGATGTAAAGTCAAGTACAGAACTGATGATAGTTTTTCGTACCGCAAAAGCTGTTCCAAGTTGTGTTAAGTTCCCATGGATTCTTATGGCAGGTTTACCCTTAAATATCCTGTACTCTTCAGAGTCAAAATGGTTTTCATCCTGGTAGCGCGTTTCCTGGAGTGCTATGATTTGAATATTGAACTTATCCAGGGTGTCCGTTAGCTGTTTAAGCTTGCCTGTTTTCAGTAGGGTGTTGACATTAATTGTACCTAAGAAGGTCTTTTTCTTGGGACGAAGAGATTTTGAGAAGCTCCGACTCTTCTCTGCATGATGCTCCCGATCCCCCAGAATCCGATGATCGGGAGAAACCGGACTAGGTGTGTCCAGAGCCTGGGGTAGTTGCTGTGATAACGTGTTATCCATCATGCCAATGTTGCATGTTGAAGATACATGCAGGGGGTGATCATACTGGTATGATCACAAGGTTACAACTCGATGGTTAAGACCGAGAGGTGCCTCTTGGTGTCTTCCGGCTAAATTATCATTTACGATTACTTAGGAGTCCGTGGTTAGAACTTCGGTTGTAAGCCGAAGAGCCAGTTCTTCCGCTCTCTCAGCCGTTGGGAAATATCCTCTTCCGCCGTCGAGACCGTTGACTGCAGTCCTTTTTGCCTCAGTTGATCCGCGGGTGCTTATTTGGCTTGGCCTTATTCACACCTGTCCTGCATATCTACAGGAGCATCCCCTATCAGCCATATGGGACGCGCCGTGTCGGGGTTGAGGCCCGAGTGAGACCCCAGTGTCTTCCGAGGAGTTATGTCTAGCGCTTACTCAATTCGGTGCCAGACCCCCACGAAAGCTGGCTGGGCACGGATTATTATTATTATTATTATTATTATTATTATTATTATTATTATTATTATTATTATTATTAATGGCTTTTCATCCTCTTGCCTACAATGTTATGATTGCCGGAAATTTGTCCCTCAGGCGTTTGTTCACCTGCCACTAAATCTACCAACACGAGGCTTACGTATTTGAGCAATCGTGTCTGCATATTATAGTTGTTATCATTACTTGGAGGTAGGTGGAAAGGTCCAATGTTTCTAAGAGGGAAAATATCGGCTGAAGAAAAGGTAACAATGTGCGAGGTGGAGTAGAAAGAAACAATCTACGCCTTTATAAGGTGTGAAGCGAACAAGATTTGGCAAGAAAGACAGCTGTAGGAGTCTAAACCTCCAAAATCATTATATACGCCTTACAAGTTGTCAGTCACTGGGATGTGTGGTCAACAGTCTCGCATAAGTAAGTTATTATTGCTTGCCATTTTGATCTACTTTGTACAGAATAATGTAATCAGATTTAAATGCATGTTCACCTGCTGAACTGGTATTGATTACTCGAAGCAGCTGGCTACCTCGAGAGAGTGAGTCATTAATTATTAAGGTATAATTAGCTACGTAATTGAACAAAATACTTCTGCCTCTTTAATATTTCCTTACGATCCACTTTACTGAAGCTTTTGTTATGAAAAATTTACTACTTTGGGTGTTAACCTCACATTACATGATGCAGTGGATAAAAGCATGAACAATGAACTTACCTCTCCGATATCAACACTACAAATAATTTCAACAACGTCAACCTTCATGAGCTATACATATATGTAATTCTGGACATGATACGGGCTTTTGGGCTTATGCCGTGTCAAGAAATCAAGGGGAAACCCTTTACGTTTCGCAGAGAACTTTGTTCCGCCTTTTCAGAAGAAAATCTAGACTGTTCACGAGGAAGACTTCTACAATAATGAGCGTTTGAACTTAAGAACACATTACCGTTGGACTTGTAGGGGTTCGCTCGTTCGTCACCAGGTGGCTCGCTGTATGCTGGCACAGCGCTCCAAGCGGGAGCTGATGACAACATTAAGCTCCAATTAAGATGTTCTATCACACCGAGTGTGCGTGAGAATTAAAACAGAGAATTCGTTTTATGTCCCATTAACTATAGTTACGGACGCGCTGAAGTACCGGACGTTTGCCGCACAGTAATTCGTTTACGTGTCGTTAATTGTGCGGATACGATGCTGGTGTATTTGAGCACTTTCAAATAAAAAGTTTCAATCTCGTGAAAATGATTGGATCTATCAGACGGGACTCATAAAGCCAGTGCCCTACCATCTGCGCCATTCAGGTCGGCGGTTAACTACACTAGTGTCCAAAAGTTAAGCATAAGTTACGAGTAAGCAGTTCAACAGGAAAAAGACCGCAAATCGCACGACATATGCACCTACCAACCTTAGGTGTTCGCTCTGTATAAGAAAGAAGTGTTCCCTGCTTTGACTAGCGGCGTAACCGCAAGGTAAACCAGCCAGTGCCTGCACCCCATACTCCCTCAGTCGTGTTTACCCTGTTATAGTGTGCGGAGTGTAGCCTCGTGGTGAAAGTGACAACTTAATAGCACAACGACGCCATTTGGACCCCGTTTTGCAGGGTAGAATACTCGGCCGCCTGGAAGCAGGCCAGACACAGACCGAAGTCGCTGTATCCTTGAATGTGCCACAAAGTGTCATTTCCAGGCTTTGGAGACGAGTTCGAGACACAGGAGATGTTGGTCGTAGGCCAGTACCAGGTCGACCAAGGGTAACTACCCCACAGCAGGACCGATATCTGGCCTTAACCGTCCGATGAATTCGGAGTGCACCTGCAAGACAATTGTCGGCGGAGCTTGCAGCCGCCTCAGGGGTTGCCGTTTCCCGGCAAACTGTGTACCGGAGGCTAAGAACAGCAAGGCTGTTTGCCCGACGTCCAGCGGTGTGCGTCCCGCTCACTCCAACACAGAAACGGGCCCGTTTACTGTGGAGCCGTCAACGTCGAAACTGGACCATGAATGAAGGGAGGCATGTGCTCTTCACAGATGAATCCCGCTTCATTTTGCAGAACGAATCCCGACGCACATTAATCTGGAGAGAATCGGGTAGCCGATACTACCACAGGAACATCATGGAACGGGACCAGTATAGTGGTGGTGGCGTCATGGTGTGGGGTGGCATCATGGTGAATGGCTGTACGGCCTGCACATCTTCATGGGTGGTCCGAGGAACACTGTTAACGCTCGGAGATACAGGGATGAGGTACTGAGACCACATGTTTGACTCTTCAGAGGTGCGGTTGATCCAGACTCCTTCTTGATGGACGATAATGCCCGACCGCACCGCGCTGCTCTGGTGGATGAATTTCTGGCTGGGAAAGACACTCATCGCATGGACTGGCCAGCGAGGCCTGCGGATCTGAATCCTATAGAACATGCCTGGGATGCATTGGGGAGGCAAACTGCATCCCGTCAGCCTCCACCAAGGACCCTCTAAGACCTTCGCATTGCCCTTTCGGAGAAATGGGATCGACTGCTACAAGAGCTCTTGGACCATCTGATAGAGAGAATGCTACGTCGCTGCGAAACATGAGTGGCCAGTTAGGGGTAACCATACACCCTATTAACACATATTTTGTTGTGGAAGACATTTTCAAGTGTTGTTAGTTGTTGTGAAAAGTGTACCTTAGTTATCGGAACCTTTCTGATACTGTTTTCTGGACAAGATGTGTGACATATGGTGTGTGATTCAGCTTCCGTTTGTTCAGAAATCCGTCTGACATTCCTGCCAGGCGGTATGGCCTCGTTTAGTGATTATGCTCATCTTTTGGACTCTTCTTCTTCTTTTCTAGCCTATTTCAATCCACTGCTGGATATAGGCCTCTTCCATTAGCTTCCATCGTCTTCGGTCTTGAGCTACTTGGAACCAGCGTATTACAGACAACAGTTTTATGTCATCAAGCATCTCTTCTGGACACTAGTTTTTAAACAGGCAGATTTCAAACGGGACACCAGCTGCGAAAGGCACCTCTCGTTAGGGCGGTGTTCCCCTCCCCAATGAAGCGAGGATCACTGCGCCGGGCAGGACGTCTCAAGGCTCGAATTTGGTGGTGGTCTGTATCCAGTCAGAACCAAGATTCGTCGCTAAACAACACTAGTCTTCAGTCATCAAGCTGTCACGCTGCCCATTCCTGACAAAAGCTCAAACGTGCTCAGTGATGCTCCTAGTCGTAATGGTAGACTTTCTTGGAGACTCGTGATGACAGATTCTACCCTCTTAGTCATCTGGCTATGGTAATGGTAGACACAGTGTTATTCTCCGGTGCCGTGATATGTCTGTGGGTGGTGTGCAGCGAAGCCCCTACAGCATTTACAGCCCGTCATGCGATGAAATAATCCTCCCTGCCAGTGGTCCCCGCGGTTGACCCGAGCCTTCTCGATGCAAGTACGTTCCCTTACATTCTCACTGCTTCCAACACTGACGCACAGCATAGTCAGAATTGTTCAAGTGCTGAGCAATTAGCACAAAATATCCAACCTGACTTTCTTAGTCCGACGATGCTGCTCTCTCAAATTTATCAATCTGGTCAAAAGGTTTGTCGAATTTGCTATGTATTTCCTCAGCACATCTTTGTAAATCGCACTGTTCACACTGTTACTAAGGCCTCATTCGATGTCTCGCAACTGTGAATGAATGAGTGATATTTACAACCCTTAGTGGCATTTCCGTGAAAGCAATGAACATCAAACGCAAAAGGAATACGTGTCAGCCAATGGCGATACGATGTGGGAAATTTCATTGTATTCACGCTGTTAATTCATGGATTGATTATTTTTTAATTTTACGTTTACGCTGCAAATTTATGTATTTGTTTTTTATATCGGTTGTATTTTACTTCAGTTTATGAATGTGCACATTGGGTCATCATAGTGAGCACCATCATCATCATCAATGTCTCAAGGCAATATATTGTGTATACAACCAATATCCTCTGTGCTCATCTCCCCGTTATATTACATAGTAGGAACCGTAATGAAGATCTTGTGCCAAGTCTTGAAGTGATGATTTCCTCAGTCGTCCTCGGCATTCCTTCTCCGTGATTTTCACTTCCAGTAGATTGGTAAGAAAGGTATTATGTCGCAATATGTGGCCAGTGAATTAGGTCTTCTTTTCTGCATCGTTAGCTTTAAATCTCTCTTCCCTTTAATTTATCGCAGAATGCTTCTTTTTGCTGTCTTTCCAATCCTTTTATCCCGCAGCATTCCTATCCAGACCCACATATTAAACGCTTCTAGTCGTTTCCAATCCTGATCTCTGATTGTTACGCATCCATACAATAACATACTGCATACAAAGGACATCACAAATTTCTTCATAATTCCAAAATCTAAATTTGCGCTGTTCAGAAGATTTCTCTTATTACGAAACGCCTGTTTGGCGAGCGTTATTCGCCTTCTGATCTTCTTACTGCATCTGTTAACATTGGTGATCAGACTTCCTAGATAAGGGAAACTGGTGACTTGTTCCAGTAACATGTCAGTGAAAAGTAAACTCGTGCCCTCATACCGAGGTGGTGCAGCTCTTTTCAGGCAGGGAGTGAGACCATGTTGGTATTATTGATGTTGGTGTGAATTTGTTCAGGATGTTTTGTATTACTGTTTTTAATTTATATACAATATATGCCTTTTCTTCCTTAACGTTAGGCGACTGCTGACACGATTAAAATAGACAAGAAACTTCGTGTCAAGATATCAAACCCACGTGCTTCCACGTTATACGTGCACATTATTAGTGTCCCTGCAGTGTAACGGCCATATAACGACAATAACATTTTAACATACAATGCATTGTAAACATCATGCGAGTGGAAAATGTTTATCGTCCGAAGCTTTGTTAGTACCACCTTCCATTAGAACATGTATTGTTATTTGTTATCAAACAAAATGATGGTTTGTCAAAGTGACTAAATACAATTGATTGCTGCATATTTACCTCCACGACTTTCGTTTGATGTAAATATGTCTTATGACTGGGGGTTATCTGAAAATTAGCGGTGAAGAATGTGTGACGTGATGTTGCTAAGCAATAATAATAATAATAATAATAATAATAATAATAATAATAATAATAATAATAATAATAATAATAATAATAATAATAATAATAATTGTACCGGCTGGTACACCTCTACGCCGCACATTTGAATTTTCCGCCGTAAAGTACTCCTCTACAGGAGAAACTCTGAACTTTAACAACTGTATCAATTTATAAGTTTTCTCAGAAGATGTCACTACCGGAAATTTTGTGATTACGAAGTTTATTTATTTATTAATTAATGTCTTTCTGTACATGGCGGGGCTCAGGCTATGAAGCCTGCTATTATGCCAAACCATATAATTATGCACCTGCATATACATAATATACTGAACATTATAACTACATAAAAAATAAGTTAATTATAATTTAAAGTTAATGTGAAATGTAATTTGTATGAAATGTAAAGCATCATAAGAATCATTTTAACGTTTTAAAATTAATTTATAATATTTACTATTATTAAAGCTATATCTCGAAAAATATAAACTATAATGTTTCTAACCTTACATTGACATTTTATTCATTTAACTTAATAATCTAAAATTTAAGGGTACTTCTAAGAGTAAATCAATCTGAGTATAGGTAAAATTTCCAGCACATTCTTCTGAATAGCTTTAGGTTGCTTATGTCTCTAATTTCAGCCGGGAGAGAATTCCAGGAACGTATGGTCCCCGGTACAAATGACTTATTATACGTACTACTGTGATGAGTGGGGATGGACAGCAGGGTTTGTACTGATGACCTTGAGGGTGTTCTGCCTGAGGGAGAGAGGTAGTTGAAATCTATTCTCAGATAATGTGGTTTACCTGTTCGCAGTATTTTGTGAAGAAGAGAAACAGCATGGTATTTACGTCTATCACATAATCTTAACCAGGACAGCTGATGGAGGAATGGGCTGATGTGGGAATGGAGCGGAACATTTAGAATGAATCGAATGCAGGCATTATGCGCCCGTTGAAGTTTAGAACCAAGTGAATAACTTATGTTGTTATACACTACATCACCCTAATCAAATATTGGTAGTATTAGTCCTTGAATGAGCAGTTTCCTGGTTTTGACAGGTAGAAAATCTCTCAGTTTGTATAGTGAGTGTAATGAACCGAATACACGTTGACAAATTTTTGTTATGTGCTCTGACCAACTTAAATACTTATCAAAAATTATTCCAAGGTTCTTAACAGAGTCTTTCAGTGCTATAGGTGTTTCATTGATCTTGACAACCGGTATGTTGATGCTTTCTAACTTGGCATGCGCTTTTCTAGATCCTATTATGATGGCTTGCGATTTTAATGGGTTTACTTTCAGGCAGTGGCTACTAGTCCATTCGTTAATGTTAAATAAGTCTTCGTTTAATTTCATGGTTGCTTCTTGTATGTCATTCGGCTTAGTATGAATAAACAATTGGATATCGTCAGCGTATAAGTGATATTTACAGTTCGTCAGTTGTTCTGATAGGTCATTCATGTATAGGGAGAACAGAAGTGGTGATAACACCCCACCCTGTGCTACCCCCATCTCAGTATTTCGCCACCTAGACACATTGTCTCCCACTGACACACATTGTTTACGTCCACTGAGATAGGAACGTACCCAGCATAATACATTATTAGAAAATTTCATCATTTCTAATTTAGCTAGTAAAATGTCTTTATCTACGCAATCAAATGCCTTTGTAAGGTCGAGAAGAATAAGAATTGTCATTTGTCCGTTATCCATTGCTAGCTGAATGTCGTTAGTTACTTTTACTAATGCTGTGCTGGTACTGTAGTTCGATCTAAACCCTGATTGATATCTGTCGAGTAAGTTATGATGTAAGAGATAGGCTGTCATTTGTTTGTGTACTAGTTTCTCCAGTACTTTTCCTAGTACAGGGAGAATACTAATAGGTCGGTAATCGTCAAGGGTTGTGGGGGTACTGTTTTTCTGCAAGGGTCGGATGATGGCATTTTTCCAGTTCCCAGGAAAGATTCCCGTCATAAGAGAGGTGTTAATAATATGCGTTATTGTAGGAAGAATGATGTCTAGAATTCTTCTTAAAAGGGACAGGTTTATTCCATCGTGTCCAGTAGACTTTGATTTTATGTCATTAAGGGCGCTCTTTACATCATCTGGAGTCACGTGAGAGAAGTAGAATGTTTCACCACCATGCTTTCCCTTTGAAAATATTCTGTCAATAGTGGCTCTCTTGGTATTTCCGTTCGTCTGGACGTTTCTTGAGCTAAAATACTCATTCAGATCATCCAAAGGTACATTACAGTTACTGTCCTTTGTCTTCGTTTTACTTAGACCCATATCTCGGAGAGTCTTCCATGCAACAGCAGAGTCATGTGTATTTAAAATTTCGTACGAGTAGCGTATTTTAGCGTTTCTTATCATCTGCGTGGTTTTATTTCGAAGTTTTTTATAATTCTCAAAATTTTCCTGCGCTGGATGTTTCACATAGTAGCTATAGGCTGAGTCCCTATCTTTCATTTTATCACGAATTTCTTGATTGAGCCACGGGTTAGAGGGTCGCTTTACTCGAGCAGTACGTAATGGGGCATGTCTGTCGTATAAAGTTAAGAGAAGTTCGTTAAAATGAGATACTTTGTCGTCAATGTCCTTTATATACTGAATTGTGTGCCATGGTGTGCTCAGAGCGTCCTCAATGAGAGCTTCGTCGTTCAAATTTTTGAAATCCCTGTATTTGATTATCTTAGGCCTGTATTTTGGACATTTTAAAGAGTATGCAGCGTAAATCATGTCATGGCGGGAAAGGCCTGGCACAGGCATCTGTCCATGTGTCAATATACGGTCATTATTGTTTGCAATGATTAGGTCGAGGAGTGTGTGCGAGGTTGCAACATGGTGTGTGGGTTGCAACTGCAGAATTGTCATATTAATTGATTCAAACATGCATGTTAGTCGCCTAGTCTCAGTGGTTTCATTTTTCAGGTCAGTGTTGAAGTCTCCCATTAAAATCATATGTTCATATCTGAATATTAAATCCTGTAGTGCTTCTTCTAAATCTGTGATGTTTCCAGTCTTCGGTGGGCGGTACACTACACCGAGTAAACACTTCGTACCACGAATTTCAATTTCTACAAACAAGAACTCCGCTCTGTGAGAGTATTCACTTGGCGATTTAAATATTACCTTGTATTTCAAATCATCGCGTATAAATATTCCGACTCCGCCTCCAGGCTTTCCCTCTCTGTCGTTCCTAATTAAAGTGTATCCACTCATTTTAACCAGCGCTGAAGGTATAGATTGACGCAGCCATGACTCTGAAATCATTATAGCATGCAGATTACAGGTTGAAAATGTGTATTGACATGTGCTATTTGTAGAGAAGTAGGGTAGGGCGCAAGAATGTCTTTGAGACGGTTAGCGGTATTCTGCGAGGGGGCTGGCACGACGGGGTAATGACCTGCCTGGGACAGTGGTGAAAGGAGGCTGAAATTAGAGACATTTGTTTCCTGGTTGCTAAATGTTGCCAACTTGAAAGTTAAATGATGACAACTGATAGTAAGAAGTACCTACTACAACTATAAGATTATCACCTAATCAAAACTACAACTATGTGGAAAATTAACTTAAGTGAACTAAAATAACTATGGCGGTCCTTATATTACACAGAGTCTGCTCGCGACTAGCGAATACTGTTCAAATCTGAACGATTAGTTATGGCTATTTTACGGTTCCCTTGTTTTACGTATATGATCCCATCTCTGGACCATACGTTCTGGACGGTAAATTTTGCGACAGCGTCCTGAAGAAGTCGGAGTCTTGCTGGAGTTAGGTCCTCGCGGATGGTTTTATTCGTGCCCTTAAGTTTCTTTTTGTTCGTGAACATAGCGTTCCTCTTACGGTATGACACAAACTTGACGATTATAGGTCGCGGACGCCCATTCTGGTTTTTCCCAACCCTGTGAGACCTATCAATGTCATCCACAGAAAGACTGACCCCGATTTCTTTCGATGTCAAGAACTAAATTGTCAGTGTTCTCGTCCGCAGTTTCCGGTATACCGAACACACGTAGGCACTGCCTTCTCTGATACTGTTCTAAACAGTCAGTTTTATCCTGCAGTTCAGTTTTTAAATCACTGATTGTTTTGTCCCGCTCCTCTAGAGCCCTCCTAAGTTCTTCAATAACACTTGTATTAAAATGTATAGTTTCTTTTAATTGGTCAACAACTGACTTTGTTACCCGGTCCTGGATAAGGTTGGCAAGCGTGCCAAGTGTCTCCTTGCTGCTCAGCGCTTCCTGTACGGCCTGCTTAACTATGGCTTCCATTGGCACTTGCTTCACCTTGCGTGGCATTATTAATTTATTGGATTTCTTGCCTTTTACTTTCACCAATCACTTCACTAACACTCACTCAGAACCACTGCACTGGTAGAGATAATGTTATACACTCTGAGCTGCCACACTACGAATGTTCACCTGCTAAATCCACGTTCGTCACGAGCCTCGTATTCTGCGTCTATGCACTGTCCGCCATTATAGAGTACTGTGTGGATTTCAAGGTATTTTGTTTTCTATTGATCAAAAAGTGTGGACATTCTCTCATAGATGTCTCTACTGTAAAACTGGGGTCATGCACCCTGGTGCGAAGTGAATGAACTTTCTTGAAGAAATTTTGTATTCAGAAGTTTTGGTCTTTACTAAATTTCGTTCTTTCATTTGTGGGTTGGCAATATTAATCTTTCTTTCCGCCAGTTTTGAACTTAGTCAATCAGTAATTTCTGCAATTAATTTCCAACCAATCATAGGTTTCTTCTTCGATTTTGATGTGTAACTTTAAGCGACCAATAAAATGTAGTGGGTGTGTCTTAATTATTCATGAAAGGTCTCGAATCTTCCCTGAGTGTTTAAAAACTGCTGATTTTCACGGCTCCTGGCCACTTCTTCAACCACTAGCTTAGTGTATGGACGTGTAGCAGGGTCGGGTAGCGCCTCTTCCTTCGGGCAGCAGCTCTTCAACAAGGTAATGGCCGTTTACATCATTATTTCTTTCTAGCTCAGCAGTTTAACCCTCGAGGAAGGTCCGAAACCTTTTCAATGTAACCTACCTGTCAAAAAATGTAACTTAGTGCCGGCTTATGTAAAAAAATTCTTATTACTTTAACTGTAAATCGGGGATAGAGAGTGCTTTACCCTCTTGAGCTCCCCTTCATTTTTTATTTCAGGTGACTACGTTTCCATAACCGATTTTCTTCTCTTCTTAATGTGTTAATTTTTTTCTTATACGAGGCACCTCCCTAGTTTGGGAATAGCCTCTGTGTCATCGGCCTAGTGCCTCTTAGGTTTTAAAATGTGTATTTAGGAGTGCAAAGTCCCGCCTCCTTTCATTTTGTTGTCGGGCCATTTATTTAACCTATTATTTTTCGGCTAAGGCCCTGTAGGCTGGGTACGAGATACCCATTGTTTAATTCTTGTAAGTTGTGCCTGGATGGCAAGTGATTGCGATGTATGGTATTACCTTTAGTAGGCTTGAAAAATTGAGAGAGGGTCAGCTCTTTCTGGGGTGGTAAAGGTGCCTCTAGTAGGCCCGTTATGATTTTTGGAGTTAATACTCTTTGAATGAAGGGGTTTTCTGCCCTTTTATCAAGTGTCTACCTTGGTAAGGTTGGGCTAGTAGCTCAAGGGTTGTGTAATTGGGGGCTCGAAGCCCAGAACTTGTAAAGACCCCGAAACTCGGACTTTCGTTTGTAAAATTAGTGATTAGTGGATAGTGGTCGAGTTGTTGTTATTCGTTTAAATTCTATGTGAAATTTGTTAAGTTTTCTACTTGTGAAAATATAAACTTTTATTGAAATTTTAATTCATCTTTCAGCCTTGTAGTTAGACCTATTCCAGCCCGCATCTTCTTTCACCTCTGCCTTCCACGGGTAACTCCGTAACAACAATAATAATAATAATAATAATAATAATAATAATAATAATAATAATAATAATAATAATAATAATAATAATAATAATAATAATAATAATAATCTTCAGAATGCCTAGGATTAACAGCCAGAAGATACATTAAAGAAATCGAGAAAAAGAATGATTTTAAGAAAAATGTTCGGACCAAAACGATGTGCTGACACGTACCGATTACGCAGTAACGAAGAAGTATATAAAACATGCAGCACGACTTCAGATGCAATACGCAAACGAAAGGTGAACTTCTTTAGACATGTTTTAAGAATGTCCGACGACAGACTCGCTAAGAATTGTTTTAACCATTTCTACAAGCCCAATAGGAAAGGCAACTCTTATGACAAATGGTTTGCCAACACCAAGAAGTATCTGCAAGGAATAGACATCCACTTCAAAACCACTACCAGAGACAAGATACACACATTTGAGGAATTCCTAGAGCCAGAAACAGCGACGAAGAAACAACATTGGATGGCGGAAAAGAAAGAAGCTGTAAGCAAGAGAATGAAGGAATACTGACGCCAAAGAAAACTCAAATCATGATCTATAGTTGGCCAAAATCGATTATGAATGAATGAACTCCTTGACACTGCATCTGGAGCAGGGAGTGATTACGAAACAAACCGGTTTAAGTACCTGGGAGAATGCCTCGATCCTAATACCTCCGAAGGATTAGCATTACCAATTTGATTTAACAAGTTATAACTGGCATACCAACCGAAAACAAACACCTTCAATAAAAAGTGTCTCTACCACACAGTCACCCACACTGAAGCCTTGTATGCTTCAGAATGTCTAAAATTCAATAGGATGGGCTTACCGAAGGAGTTCGAAATCCAGGACAGAAACATCCTGAGGACGGTATTAGGAACGAATACAAAAGGACCCAACCAAGAGCTCTATGAATACTGTGAAAAAATCACGGACATGGCAGTAAAAGTCGCCTAACATTTTGTGGAAAAGGAGGAGGACAAAGTCACAATGGTTGTTGGGAGGAAACAAAGATCTGCAGGAACTGGGGGGAACAAAAAGAGACCGGACATCTCTCAGGAGGATGCCCAAACAAATGAGGCCCTCTGGACGGAGGAGACGAAGGAACAACGTAGCCGGAGGATGCACAATTACTGGACAAACATCAAAGCCCACCCGCAAATGCAATACAGTAGAACCCTTTTCATCCGGACTAATTGGGGATCTAAGTTGTCCGAACTAATAAAAGCACAGATTAAACAAAATAACTTTTGAAACGATCCATGCTACATATCTAAACACTCTCTTCAGTGAAAAGAACGTGAACAGCACAATATTATAAATGTAAGAAATACACTCAGTTTACAAGATATAATGGAATACCGTATTAGGCTCTACAAAATACAAAAAAAAATAGTGCAGTACAGAGTTAGAACATGGCAATCAAGGCAACTTCATTGACCACACTTGACACACTTATTGCATGACGAATATAAGACCAAGTGTGAGGACTCAGCCATTATAGCATGTAGTTGGTGGTCCGGCCACTGCAAGCACTGCAAGCGATTATATCCAAGACGTGATCCAGTAGTTCCTGCAAGTCGCGTATAGAAAAGTGCAGGAGACGTTACTGTGCGAGATATTTCAGTGAATAAGTTGAATTTCTCCGCTTTCAGTTCCTAAAATCAGTTCATTTTGTGTTGTGTACTTCAATCATATATCTTATGTGGCTTCATTAATTTAATAGTTCAGCATGCCGTACTGTTTTGTGCCTGGATGTAAGTCAGGCTATGGTAGAGTAGTTGATGAAATGCGATATTTTTCAACACCGAAGGATAGAAATCAATTTGAAGACTTGGATACTGAGTTAATGCTTAACAGTAGAATTTTTGGTGTTCATTTCTCTGACGATTTGATAGTAAATCAGATAAAAATAATGTCGTATGGCTTTTAGTGCCGGGATATCCCAGGACGGGTTCGGCTCGCCAGTTGCAGGTCTTTCTATTTGACGCCAGTAGGCGATCTGCGCGTCGTGATGAGGATGAAATGATGATGAAGACAACACATACACCCAGCCCCCGTGCTGTAGGAATTAACCAATTAAGGTTAAAATCTCCGACCCGGCCAAGAATCGAACCCGGGACCCTCTGAACCGAAGGCCAGTACGCTGTCAACGAGTCAAACAGTAAATCAGATAATTTTATAGTGAATGGTGAAGAAGTGGATATCTCTCGTGTGAGATGGAAATTACTGTACATCCAGGAGCAGTGCCTCACTTTTTCCCTAATTTGCCGCCAAATCTTCACGCAGGAATTAGAAAGTCCAGTAAACAACAAATTGAGTTGGTAAGTAGAGTATTAGCTTTAAAGAGTTCATGGGTGTTTGTTTTAATATGCTGGGAGTTATGTGCTATTTATCTGTATATGTACACTCCAGTAAACTGTGCTTGCCGTATCAAGTGATGAAGGCCATAGCTCTTATTTTCATGTATGATTTTTTCCATTGTACCCTGCGGCGGTATTTTAATTGAAATTTCTTATTTTTTTTTAAAGACAGTGTATATACTTATCAGCTACGGAGCAATACATTCATTCTTGCATCATTTCTAATGCTAGCTGATCGGTACTGTGGAGCTTGCCCACTCTAGCGCTGCCTGGCGGGGCGCGCTTGAACTCGAGAAGTAATCACACTTGTTCTTATATTCGCCAAGCTTATTGGTTTGAAGAAACTGCTGATGGCATAACGAAAGGTTTTCCCGTAGATTAGAGGGCAGTGCACCTGGCGGACACAAGATAACATTGCCTTCAGTTAATACATTCAAGTTAACTTTTCACTTAACAATAGTTCAAGTTCCTCAAGTCACTTTCGTCAAAAGTAGCAGTAATGCGGCGGTATTCAAGAAACGTAAAGTGCTTAAATACTATAACGATCTGCACGAGCATCGTTTAAGCGGGAGGAGGCGGAGGGGCAAGTGGATCGCATCTGACCCATTAATTGTCCTTGTCATGTCTCATTTCGCCCGCTTCTATGGTGTAGTGGTTAGCGTGGTTAACTTCCACCCCTGGAGGCTCGGGTTCGATTCCGCGCTGTGCCACGAAATTTGAAAAGTGATACGAGGACTGGAACGGGGTCCACTCAACCTCGGGATTTTCGATTCCCACCTCGGCCGTCACCGAAGTGGTTTTCTGTGGTTTATCACATCTCTTCCAAGCAAATGCCGGTATGGTACTTAATGAAGGCCACGGCTTCCTTCCTTCTTCCTAGCATATCCCTTCCAATCTTCCCATCCTCCACAAAACTCCTGTTCAGCATAGCAGGTGTAGCAGCCTGGGCGAGGTACTGGTCCGCCTTCCCAGTTGTATCCACCCAACCCAAAGTCTCGCACTCCAGGACACTGCCCTTGAGGTGGTAGAAGTGGGATTCCTCGCTGAGTTAGAAGAAAAAGCCAACCCTGGAGGGTAAACGGATTAAGACAGAAAGACTCTTCATTATTACGTCTGTTTTAGTGCAGATGACGCGACCCACTTGCATCACTTGCATCAACATTTCTAATTCAAATAAATATCCTGGTTATCACATAAAGACAAACCATTTTGTCACTGACTTGTAATTACTTAAACAAGCTATTAAGTCACACCTTTTGCTTTGAAAAGATTTCAGTTCCATGAAAACTACAAAATATTACTTCTAACCCAGTTATTTTAATTGCTGGTATGTAGCACTTCTGCTTATCCTAATTTCCTGGCAGTACCGAGAATCGATCCCGAGCCACCCAGAACGGCAGCAACGGACGTGGACTCCTTAACATGTTATTGATATCGAGTCACGGCGAGCGTTCTATGGTAATCCGCACTGCTATAGAGAACCAAGTGACGGGGTAAAATATTTTAGTGCGTCGGGAGTGATGTCTTGGTTCATAAATAACATCCTCAATTGAACCGCAGAGTTCTTAGCTTTTTCATTCTTCCTCTTGTTTATAATTAGTGTGTATTAGAGACTCACTGTTTTAATTATTATTATTATTATTATTACTATTATTATTATTATTATTATTATTATTAGCCATATACTAGCTGCCTCTGTGGATCCGTGGTAGAGTGTCGGCCTCCGAATCCCAAGATAGCGGGTTCAAACCCGGCAGAGGTGTTCGGATTTTTGAAGGGCGGGAAAAAGTCCATTCGACACTCCATGTCGTACGATGTCGGCATGTAAAAGATCTCTGGTGATACATTTGGTATTTACCCGACAAAATTCATTAAATCTCAGCCATAGACGCCCAAGAGAGATCCGGTTTACTCTGTCTGCCATCTAGCGGACCTAGAGTAAATCGGAACGTCGAAATTGACGAGCAGACAGCCAGATGGCGTCAAATCGAAATGTCTGCACACGGTAGCTGAGGCCATACGATTATTATTATTATTATTATTATTAGCCATATACTAGGTCTAGATTAAAACAGAAGGTTGACATTGACAATCAGACAGCCAGATGGCGTCAAATGAAAATGACTGCACATGGTAGCTGAGATCATACTATTTTTCCTCCTCCTCTTCTTCTTAATCTGTTTACCCTCCAGGGTTGTTTTTATCTCACTCTTAGCGATGGATCCCACCTCTACCGCCTCACGGGCAGTGTCCTGGAGCGGGAAACTTCTGGTTGCGTATACAGCTGGGTAGGAGGACCAGTACCTTGCCCAGGCAGCCTCACCTTTTATGCTGAACAGAGGCCTTGTGGGGAATGGAAAGAGTGGAAAGGATAGGGAGGGAAGAGGTAAGGAAGCGGCCGTGGCCTTAAGGTTGGTACCATCCCAGCATTTTCCTGGAGGAGAAGTGGGAGACTACGGAAAACCGCTTCGAGGTTGGCTGAGGTGGGAATCGTACCCACCTCTACTAAGTTGACCTCCCGAGGCTGAGTATAATCCGTTCCAGCCCTCGTGCCACTTTTCGAACTTAGTGGCAGAGCCGGGAATCGAAGGCGGGCCTCCGAGGCCGGCAGCTAATCACACTGATCACTACACCACAAAGGCGAACCACAATAAATACATAACATTTATTGTGAAACCCAGTCGTAATTTTACAATCAATATAACGCCCTTTTATCCACTAACTGGATAAGAAACATTAGTGTAGTAATCGTCAGTGGACATAAGTAGATAAATGAAATAATAAAAATTTAAAAAAATCATCGGAATTTGTACACAAAAGTGTGAAACCGTGGCGACAGCCGCTGCGCCACTACGCCAGTTTAACTTGTTAAGCCCGAAAAGGCACATAATTCACGTCGGAAACTTCAACCACCATTTTCTCGGAAACGGTCCAGTGTCTACGGATAAGCCGAAACATGTGTTCGCTTATTTCGGCCACTCTTTCACTGAGAGAAGTTTCTGATGAATCGGGTTGTTACATTTGGCGGGTTCTCCTCGTAAGTAGAGGTAAATATTGTAATGAATGTGTATGTTAAGTTATCTGTAGGAAGATCGCTTGATTCTCCAGAAGTTCCACTACAGCTGTTGTAGAAAGTGTGGCCATCAGTGAACACAATGGTACTGCTATATATATCAATCTGCCAAGCCCACAGAACGTATACACCAATTGACTCTACAAACTAAACTTTCACACACATCGTCATAGGGGCTTGCTGCATAAAGAATGGCATTACGAGCGTCTTCCGTACGTCAGTCTTATCAAAGGTCAGATTAAGACAGGCTAAGGTGGTGGTGGTTTTGGTGGTGAATATTGTTTTAAGAGGAAGTACGGCTTCTTGACTGATTCCAGCTTTTATGATATGGATGTGCCAGTTCCCTTCGAACCTTTGTTCCGTGTGCGTTGTTAATAAACAGCATGCAATTTAATTTGTATCCCTATGCCATGCAAAATGTGTAGGAGTAGCGTGCCTGTCTTATACCCGCAGTCCCTGGGTTCGATTCCCGGCCAGGACAGAGATTTTTACCTGTATCTGAGGGCTGGTTCGAGGTCCGCTCTGCCTACATGATTACTAGACATATGATTTATATGCAAATGCATATTTTGTTTGCCGAGATGCAGAACTCCAAACCGGACAAGGAAGTGCGTTTGAAGCTGAAATTCGACGAATTATTACGTTTAATGGTGCATTTATGCATTCTTGCATATATTTGAGATTAGTGCATATATTTCAAATATCGGATTTATTATTTTATTGTGCATATATTGACATGGTCTTCAAGAAAATGTTAAGCAATTGATGCCATGAACTCTTTCGGCATGAAACGGTTCAAAGGGAACTGGCACTTCCATATCACAAAAGCTGGAATCAGTCAAGAAGGGAGAAACACATGGGTTGCGTCTTGGTGATTCGCTGGACATTATGGTAAACGTGAAGCATGAACTGAAAGGTATCCCAGGAAACCTCGGACTTCGTCTGAAAACAAAATATCGTGATGTACTTAAACGAAATTCGGGTTACTACATCATGACAGCTATAAACAAATATTTGCTGGTGCTGATAATGTAGATCCACCAGAATGTTTAACACCTACACTTGCTCCCGAATTCAAGTACTCTCGTGTCAAATCCGTAGATGTAGAGAGATCATTCTCTACAGACAAACGCCACAGATTTAGACCAGAAAACTTGAAGAAGACATTTGTAGTGTACTGCCAAGCAAATTATATACAGGAAAAGTGGGAAGTGCAGTGTAAAACGAAAGAGGAATATGCATTTAAGTATTACTTCACGTTTGTGTTTTACACGGTTTTCTTAAAACCTTACTAATTGATTTATCATGTGTATTAATTAATACACTGTGTCTTGTCTACAAGAAGAGTGCACATTGCTTTAACAGCGAACAGTGATAGTTAGATACGTCTCACAAACTATGCACGGTTTGTAAAAGTTGTAAAATATGTTAATTCATGATCGTGATTTTATGTATTGGTGTGGGTGAATCGCGAGTTTCTAGTAAAGGAATGTTACGTTTGTATTTCATCTTCCTTTGTTAATCTGTTTATCCTCCAGAGTTGGTTTTCCCTCGGACTCAGCGAGGGTTCCCACATCTACTGCCTCAAGGGCAGTGTCCTGGGGCGTGAGACTTTGGGTCGGGAATACAACTGGAAAGGAGGACCAGTACCTCGCTCAGGCGGCTTCACCTTCTATGCTGAACAGGGGCATTGTAGGGAGATGGGGAGATTGGAAGAAAGAAGACAAGAAAGGGGGAAGGAATTGGCCGTGGCCTTAAGTTAAGTACCATCCCTGCATCTGCTTGAAGGGAAGTGGCAAACCATGAAAAACCACTTCGAGGATGGCTGAGGTGGGAATGGAACCCACCTCTATCCAGTTGTCCTCCAGAGGCTGAGTGGACCCCGTTCCAGCCCTCGTACCACTTTTCAAATTTCGTGGCAGAGCCGGGAATCGAACCTGGCCCTCTACACCAAGATGGCGGACATGTTTGCACTTTCTACAAGTGAAAATAAGTGCATACATAAATGCACAGTTGCATGATTATATTGGTGATTTATACAACATATAAATTCGATATCCATTGATTACAATTGAGAAGCTATCTCACGGTGAGGTAGCGGCCGCGGTCTAGAAAGCCAAGAAGAACAGTCAGTACGATTCGTACACGACCACACGAATCCGGGCTGAGCAGCGGTCATTTGTGCATGCGATTTGGTTTTGTTTTGCCGTACACAATGATGACAGTAATTAATCACTCACTTTTAATAAATTGACAAGTGTTTGTTCAAAAGATGCTATTTCCACCTCAAAAACATATTTAGTATTTCGTCCATATTCATTGTAGAAGTTATTTATTTATTTATTTATTTATTCACGAAGCACAAGATACAGCTACACTGAGCAAATTTCACTTGCACTGTCAACAGTTGAATACTATCGAATGTCATGACGTGCAATCCAGCCCAGAAAGATGTAATTCCATGTGCCTTTTATTATACGTTTCCTTGCGTTTATTTTCCATAACTTTCTTTTTGCTTTACGTCGCACCGACACAGATAGGTCTTATGGCGACGATGGGACAGGGAAGAGCTAGGAGTGGGGAGGACGCGGCCGTGGTCTTAATTAAGTTGCAGCCCCAGCATTTGCCTGGTGTGAAAATGGGAAACCACGGAAAACCATTTTCAGGGCTGCCGACAGTGCGGTTCGAACCTACTATCTCCCGAATGTTGGATACTGGCCGCACTTAAGCGACTGCAGCTATCGAGCTCGGTCATAACTTTCTTAGGGTGGGGAGCTCTTGGTGCGGGTTGTTAACACACAGGCCGCAGAGTAACTTTGTTGTTCATATGATCTACGAACAGAAGTAATTCACTCCTCTGAAGTTATACGTAGGAAACATGTGTTAAGATAAATAATGTGTGGTGATATTGTATCGCAAAGGCGCTTAAGTAACTAGGTTTCAAGGTCTTGACGATAGCATTGCGATATATATGACTTGGTGAAGGTAGGACAGTCGAATTGTTTCAAGGAGCTCGTTCAGCTGATAGAACCACAATGAAGAGTGAGTACTCCAATCCTATTCTGTATATTACTACCCTGGTATGACACTTTTGTTTTGACATGGATGTAAAACCAGACTTCCCATCGAACACTCATATCTCATTGCAACATCATCAACAAAAACAACAACTAATAATAATTATAATAAAAAATCACTGACGGGCAATATCGACTCAGGAGCAGACATGAAATTAAACAATACACAGATATTCACGATGACATTACAAAGCGCAGGTTAAGTTTATATGGACACATTCAATGAATGCACCCGGGCGGACTTACAAAACAAATGGTCGAATTCTACGAAAACAGGATTAAAGCTAAAACAGATACAATGAAATGGATTGGTGAAATAAAATATGATCTGAAACAGGTAGGAATCACACCAGCAGATGTCCACTATCGGGTAATCATCAGATCAAAAATTCACAAATGGCAAGTTGATCATGACAAAACACCAAAGAAAAAGACGGGAACAACTTGGTATGAAGAGAAAAAATAAGCCCACAGTAAAATAATGAAAATAATACGGGCACAAAGGAAGACAAACGCACACCTCGAAGACTCTGCGTAGTCCTAATGGACTTATTCGCAAACGTACAATAATAATAATTTTTATTTTACATTTTATGGCCTACATTGGACCGTTCTAGTCAATTCTACAAAGTATTCCTTGATTTCTTATCAACCCAATATTTTTTCATTCTGAGAGATGCTGCCTTCCTTTGTTCTGTTGAAAATACCTGCCCATTAGACCTTTTATAGATGTTGGTCTGTAGCCTGGTGCGTATGTCTTGAAGTCCTAATTTTTCTGTTTTATTTTTGAGATCATCTATTGTTACTTGTAGTTCTTTAGTATCCTCCTTAATTTTCGTGTTACATTTAATCTTGGTCTTGCTATTCCATAATTCTTCAATTATTCTTCTGCTAATTGAGGTGTCAGGTGTTCTGATAAGGTGTACAAAGAATGATATACGTTTTTTCCTAATCGTGCTCAATACTGGTTAAATTTCCTTATAAACTGTTTTATTTGATGCTATTCTCCATTGTCCATTCACTTGATACTGTTTATTTATGCATGTTCTAATTATTCTTCTTTCTGTCTTAAGTGTTTTGTCTGTTTCAGCTGTATTAGTAGTTTTAAAAATGGTTTCAACAGCGTAAGTTATTTCTGGCTGTGTGACTGTTTTATAATGTCTTCATTTTGCAACTATCGATAAGCCAATTTTTGTTAAAGCCATGTGTAAGGAAATCCGAACCGTATTACTTGAACATTTCCACATCTTTACAAAAACCAATTCTCCTCCGCATGACTTACAATTTTTAAGTTGTTTTAGTGCTTCTTGTAATTATTGAAATGTTGGAGGGTCTGTGTTATTAAATTTACATTTTTATTGGAGTATTCATATTAATTTATAATAGTTCCTTAGGTTCTTTACAGTTTAAAAGTTTACTGAATGTTTTTGCCATAATCTCATCATTTTCACTACTGCTGTATGCCATTTTTCCACTTTCATATTTCAACAGTGATATAGAAGGAGCATATCTCTCTAGTTGTCTTCCAAAAATATTATAATAATCTCTAGAACTGGTGTTATGATAATTAACTTCAATGGAGTTTATTATATCTTTATGAAATTCTCTCTAACATTTTCTGATATTTTGGGAGACTTCCTTTTTAATATTTTTTAGTTTGATAGCATTTTCTTCTGATTTATGGGCTTGGAACTTTAACCATGCCTGATGTCTCTCTTTATGAATTTCATCACATTCTATGGTCCACCAGGCATATTTTTTACGAGGTTTCATTGGAGATAAATTTACAGCTTTTTTTAGAACTGGGATCAATTCTTCAAGGCTATCTGTCAGTTTTATTGTTTACGCGACTTCCATATTTTTGTAATTTTTATTAACTGGTGTGGGCCATAATTCCTCTTTACTTTATTAGTTTTGATATTCTTCTTTAGCGGTGTGAATTTAAGATTAATTTTGACAATGTAAAGATCAGAACCAGTATCTGTTCCTCTTAATACTTTTACATTATAAATTTCCTTATGGAAAAATATATCCATACAAACATCGTCCAGCTGACATTTCTCTTTCCTCCAAACAGGATGCTTCCAAGTTTTAGTTTTATTTGGTTTCCTTTTGAAATATGTTGATTTAGATTAAGGTTATGCTCCCTACAAAGTTCAAAAAGTCGTTGACCATTCTTGTTTGTAAATTTATGTGGAGCCCATTTTCCAATTCCTCTATAATTCTTTTCCTTCCTAATTTGGCATTAATGTCCCCTAATAAAAATTTAACATTACTTTTATTTACTTCGTTTATTATGTGTTCAAGGAGATCCCAAAATTTATCCACTTCTTTATTCGGGTTAGAATTTGTTTTCAATAGTAAGGACATTGGTGTTTATTAGTGTATACATTTTGTTTATTGTTTTAAAGGTGAGAGTTGCAATTCTTGGTGATATTGGTTGAATATCAATTATAGAATCTATTATTTTTAAATTCGCTATAAATCCTGTTCCGAATTGGGGGCATTGATTTTTAACTCCACGGTCAGGTATCACATTATAAACTCTATAATAATAATAATAATAATAATAATAATAATAATAATAATAATAATAATAATAATAATAATAATAGTAATCTATATACATATATATAAAAGACTAACTCCGACTGACTGTAATTAACGCCCACATAAAGAAATGAAAATTTGGGGATAAACTTGTATTTCAGTGTAGGAGCTCACTAAAGGAGGACTTTTGGATCTTCCAGCTCTAATAGGGGTGAAAAGGGGAGGGGGTTGAACTGTTTAAATGTGTATATCTATATCTCGAACATTTAACTGTTCCTTGTTTTGTTTTCGGAAAACGGTGACCAAAAGTGAAAAAGAGGTTGAATACCTTTCATGAGGATACTTTTATATCAAAGATTTGTATTTATAAATAAATAAATAAATAAATAAAATAAAATAAATAAAATAATTAAAAATAAATAAAATAAATAAATAAATACTTTTTTCCTTCGGAAAATCCACTTACGGAGAGAGGGTGAAACAAAGTGAAAAAGATTGAATTCCTTTTATGAGGATACTTTTATCTCAAACACCAAAGGTTACAGACGTGAAAATTGGTACTGGAGGCTCCTTTTTAAATAAAGAAGCACGTATTTTTTTTCGGAAGATCCACTTATGGAGTGGGGGGGGGGAAGAAGTGAAATAGGGGTTGAATAATTTATATTACGATACTTATCTAAGGTAAAACTACGCTACATAAACAAATGAAATCATCTGCAAATGCTAGACGGTTTATTTCAACATGTCTATTCTTTCCTCCCAGTGTTATAATAATAATAATAATAATAATAATAATAATAATAATAATAATAATAATAATAATAATAATAATAATAATAAATTATTAATAATTAATAATAATAATAATAATAATAATTATTATTATTATTATTATTATCATCGTCATCTGTTTACCCTCCAGGTTCGGCTTTTCCCTCGGACTCAGCGAGGGATCCCACCTCTACCGCCTCAAGGGCAGTGTCCTGGAGCTTCAGACTCTTGGTCGGGGATACAACTGGGGAGTATGACCAGTACCTCGCCCAGGCGGCCTCACCTGCTATGGTGAACAGGGGCCTTGTAGGGGGATGGGAAGATTGGAAGGGATAGGCAAGGATGAGGGAAGGGAGCGGCCGTGGCCTTAAGTTAGGTACCATCCCGGCATTCGCCTGGTGGTGAAGTGGGAAACCACGGAAAACCACTTCGAGGATGGCTGAGGTGGGAATCGAACCCACCTCTACTCAGTTGACCTCCCGAGGTTGAGTGGACCCCGTTCCAGCCCTCGTACCACTTTTCAAATTTCGTGGCAGAGCCGGGAATCGAACCCGGACCTCCGGGGGTGGCAGCTAATCACACTAACTACTACACCACAGAGGCGGATTATTATTCTTATTCTTATTCTTCTTCTTCTTCTTATTATTATTATTATTATTATTATTATTATTATTATTATTATTATTATTATTAACATTTAACTGTTCCTTGTTTTGTTTTCGGAAAACGGTGACCAAAAGTGAAAAAGAGGTTGAATACCTTTCATGAGGATACTTTTATATCAAAGATTTGTATTTGGAATCTCCTTTATAAATAAATAAATACTTTTTTTCCTTCGGAAAATCTACTTACGGAGAGAGAGTGAAACAAAGTGAAAAAGATTGAATTTTTTTTATGAGGATACTTTTATCTCAAACACCAAAGGTTACAGACGTGAAAATTGGTACTGGAGGCTCCTTTTTAAATAAAGAAGCACGTATTATTATTATTATTATTATTATTATTATTATTATTATTATTATTATTATTATTATTATTATTATTATTATTATTATTATTATTATTACTATTATTATACACGCTTGGACGCTTGGCTAATTCCTTGGTATAGCATTATGCGTAGAAGTTGTTTATTATTATTGATCATGTCCGAGGTCCACTCAGCCTACGTGAGAACAAATGAGGATTATCTGACGACGAGGTAGCGTTCGTGATCTAGAGAATTATGGAAAACGGTCGATAGGATTCCAATATCATATCGTAATCTGCAGGCCGTCATGTTGAGCAGTGGACAGGGCTGTAGAGCAATGTTTTTTTTTTTTATAGTACTAGTACATAAGCCTACCTTCGACAGTTGAAATTACTATCTATAAAGTGATAGGAAATTCTAAATTGACTATTAATATATGTTATGAATGAAAGATGTCCACCTCTGTGGAGTAGTGTTTAGTGTGATTAGATGCTACCCCCGGAGGCTCAGTTTCGATTCCCGGCTTTGACACAAAATTTGAAAAGTGGTACGAAGGCTGAAACGGGGTCCGCTCAGACTCGGGAGGTCAACTGAGTAGAGGGGGTGGGGCTTCGATTCCCACCTCAGACATCCTTGGGTTGGTATTACGTCGTTTCCCTCTTCTCCTCCAGGCAAATGCCGGGATGGTACCTAACTTTAAAAGCACGACCGCTTTCTTCCCTCTTCCTTGTCCATCCCTTCCGAATCCCCCCCCCCCACGAGGCCCGTGCTCAGCATAGCAGGTGAAGCCGCCTGGGCGAGGCACTGGTCCTTCCCCTCAGTTGTATTCCCATACCCAAAGTCTTACGCTCCAGGACACTACCCTTGCGGCAGTAGAGGTGGGATCCCTCGCTGAGTCCGAGGGAAAAACCAACCCTGGAGGGTAAGCAGATTAAGAAAGAAAGAAGGAAAGAAAGAAAGATGAATAGAAGTTCCACATTCCAGGTTTTATACGGCGTTCGAGTGGAATCAAAACAGGTATTAAAGTATTTTCTTACAAACCATATTGCGTGCAGTTGTATCTCGGAGTTGTACTTTGACGGCTATGGATTTGCAAACTCTATACAATTGTCCAAAACGAATTACCAACAGCGTCATATGCCCTCACTCCGTATGAGCACTGGGGAGAGGTTTGAAATTTAATCCAGGCTTTTGGTAGGCATTCTAGTGATTAGAAATTCTATAACCCACCTCCCCTACCCTGACGGCCAACATTCTGATGGTAAAAATACTTTCAACGAGCGGGACTCGAACCGGCTAACCATGGTGTTAGACCATTTGGACTTCACGTGTTATTGACCATGGATACCACGTAAGCTGCTCCATCCAGTGTTTATCGATAGAGATAAACCCACCGGGTGAGTTGGCCGTGCGGTTAGGGGCGCGCAGCTGTGAGCTTGAATCCGGGAGATAGTGGGTTCGAACCCCACTGTCGGCAACCCTGGACATGTTTTTTCTTGGTTTCCCATTTTCACATATGCTGGGGATGTAGCTTAATTAACCCTCAAGCACACGCGCCAGAACTTAGGACACAGACACACGCGTGGGGGTGCTTTCAACCCCACCTATCATTGTATTGTAAAATATGAATTACTGTATTAATTGGAGATTTTAAGATAGATTATGTAAGAATGACTCCTTCTGCGGGGATGCAGCCAAAAAAGTACAGAGTGGGGAGAGCACAGAAAAGTTATTTGTACATTTCGCTAGGAAATAAAATGACCTGGGGTGGATTCCACCCCATACGCGTGTGCTTGAGGGTTAAGGCCACGGTCGCTTTCTTCCCACTCCTAGGCCTCTCCTGTCCCATCGTCGCCATAAAACCTATCTGTGTCGGTGCGACGTAAAGCAAAAAGCAAAATTAGGAAAAGTAACCAAAAAGGAGAGATAAACCCCAGAATGGAAAGAAGTGTCCGCCTCTGTGGTGTAGTGGTTAGCGTGATTAGCTGCCACCCCCGGAGGCCCGGGTTCGATTCCCGGCTCTGCCACGAAATTTGAAAAGTGGTATGAGGGCTGGAACGGGGTCCACTCAACCTCGGGAGGTCAACTGAGTAGAGGTGGGTTCGATTCCCATCTCAGCCATCCTGGAAGTGTTTTTCCGTGGTTTCCCACTTCTCCTCCAGGCGAATGCCGGGATGGTACCTAACATAAGGCCACGGCCGCTTCCTTCCCTCTTCCTTGCCTATCCCTTCCAATCTTCCCATCCCTCCACAAGGCCCCTGTTCAGCATAGCAGGTGAGGCCGCCTGGGCGAGGTACTGGTCATTCTCCCCAGTTGTATCCCCGACCAAGAGTCTGAAGCTCCAGGACACTGCCCTTGAGGCGGTAGAGGTGGGATCCCTCGCTGTGTCCGAGGGAAAAGCCGACCCTGGAGGGTAAACAGATGATGATGATGATGATGGAAAGAAGTGATTAATTCATTTCACTGAACAGTTCAAGTATGGCCGTCATTGCATCGTTCTTGTAATCCGTAATTGGTACTAGATTAAGTCTCAAATATATATGCGGAAGGCAACAGCAGCCAGGATGTACGCAGTTCGAGATCATTCTGATAGATACAGGTGTGTACCTACGTCATCGTGGCGAATACGTGACAGCGACTTCATTGATAGAAACGTATTTTTCTTTTAAAAAGTACAAATGTCGTGGTTATTAGAGGTTCATTGTATTTTTTAAAAGTACTAATGTCGTGGTCATTAGAGGTGCATTGTATTTTTCTTTTAAAAAGTACTAATGTCGTGGTCTTTAGAGGTGCATTGTATTTTTTAAAAGTTCAAATGTCGTGGTCATTAGAGGTGCATTGTATTTTTCTTTTAAAAAGTACAAATGTCGTGGTCATTAGAGGTGCATTGTATTTTTCTTTTAAAAAGTACTAATGTCGTGGTCTTTAGAGGTGCATTGTATTTTTCTTTTAAAAAGTACAAATGTCGTGGTCATTAGAGGTGCATTGTATTTTTCTTTTAAAAAGTACTAATGTCGTGGTCTTTAGAGGTGCATTGTATTTTTTAAAAGTACAAATGTCCTGGTCATTAGAGGTGCATTGTATTTTTCTTTTAAAAAGTACTAATGTCGTGGTCTTTAGAGGTGCATTGTATTTTTCTTTTAAAAAGTACTAATGTCGTGGTCTTTAGAGGTGCATTGTATTTTTTAAAAGTACAAATGTCCTGGTCATTAGAGGTGTATTGTATTTTTCTTATTAAGAAGACATAACATTATACAACTGGTACCAATTTCAGCTGTTGAAACCTTCTCGTTTTCTCATTATTGATGTGAGTGAGAGACAGAAGTCAACCTCTGTGGTGTAGTGGTTAGTGTGATTAGCTGCCACCCTCGGACGCCCGGGTTTGATTCCTGACTCTGCCACGAAATTTGAAAAAGTGGAGCGAGAGCTGGAACGGGGTCCAGTCAGCCCCGGGAGGTCAAATGAGTAGACGTGGGTTCAATTACCCCCTCAGTCACCCTAGAAGTGGTTTCCCGTGGTTTCTCACTTTTTCTCCAGGCAAATGCCGGGATGGTACCCAACTTCATTCCACGGCCGCTTCCTTCCCTCTTCCTTATCTATCCCTTCCAATCTTCCCATCCACCCAGAAGGCCCCTTCATATTCAGCATAGCAGGTGAGGCCGCCTGGGCGAGGTACTGGTAATTCTTCCATTTGTATCCCCCGACCCAATGTCTCACGCTCCAGGACACTGCCCTTGAGGTGGTAGAGGTGGGATCCCTCGCTGAGTCCGAGGGAAAAACCAACCCTGGAGGGTAAACAGAGTAAGAAAAGAAAAATTACAGACAGAATAGGGATTTTATATACTGTATGTAGGTATATAATTGAAAACAATTTCAATTTTGTACTGAAACAGATGACACCAGCACTTTAAAATGTAGAACCGCTCAACTCAAATCTGTTATTCACGTTCCAAAACTGTGTAGCTTCCCAGCCTTATCAAGAAGCGCAGCATAACAAACAACTTGAGTAGAAGTGTTGAGCAGCATTCTAAACCTGCGCAGCTGTTTGAAACAGCTTTGTTTATCCTTTCACACTTGTGACCCTGGCGCTTTGCGACATGCGTTCGCCTTTTATAACAAATATTACTGCAGATTTAATTAATCAAATATGCAATTCAAGGACGTTAGTATGAGAATAATGTTGACTATTTCATTTATATTTTAATTTATCAAAACACTAGATGTCCGCCTCTGTGGTGTAGTGGTTAGTGTGATTAGCTGCCACCCCCGGAGGCCCGGGTTCGATTCCCGGCTCTGCCACGAAATTTGAAAAGTGGTACGAGGGCTGGAACGGGGTCCACTCAGCCTCGGGAGGTCAACTGAGTAGAGGTGGGTTCGATTCCCACCTCAGCCATCCTGGAAGTGGTTCTCCGTGGTTTCCCACTTCTCCTCCAGGCAAATGCCGGGATGGTACCTAACTTAAGGCCACGGCCGCTTCCTTCCCTCTTCCTTGTCTATCCCTTCCAATCTTCCCATCCCCCACCAAGGTCCCTGTTCAGTATAGCAGGTGAGGCCGCCTGGGCGAGGTACTGATCATTCTCCCCAGTTGTATCCCCCGATCCAATGTCTGAAGCTCCAGGACACTGCCCTTGAGGCGGTAGAGGTGGGATCCCTCGCTATGTCCGAGGGAAAAGCCAACCCTGGACAATAAACAGATTAAGAAAGAAAGAAAACACTAGATGCAACGTCAATGTGTCCTCACCTTTCGTATTGTCTACAGACGAAGGAACATCAACCGAGCGAGTTGGCGGTGCGGTTAGGGACGCGCAGCTATGAGCATGCATTCGGGAAATAATGGCTGCCTTGAAGAATGTTTTCCGTGGTTTCCCATTTTCACACCAGGCAAGTGCTGGGGTTGTACCTTACTTAAGGCCACGGCCGCTTCCTTCCCACTCCTAGCCCTTTCCTAACCCATCGTCGCCATATGACCTACCTGTGTCGGTGCGACGTTAAGCAAGTTGAAGGAACATTAATGACATATATCAAACAGAACTCGGTTGCAAAATAAAGATCACAACAAGACCTGGAATGCTAATATTTATTAGCAACGAACATGTAGACTATAAATTGTTGAATAAAAAAAGCGTTTGATACCAATCCAAATGAAAAGCTATAGGAATGTATGTGTCTATAAAGGAGCCATTATTAGTCGAGGAGTTTTCTTATGCTGTCATAAATGTTATCTCACTTAACAGTATATCAAGTACTTATTCTTTCTGATGTTGTTGAAGATGGATACAGGATAGGTAAATATAGGATTTTGGAATGCTGTACTATTGCGTACTGAATGTGGGAGATCTTTGGGCCTACAGTAATGGAAGTGAAAGGTACCTAGATTGAGAATAGGGACAGGATGTAATCCAAGTGGAAGAAATCATTTAAAATGCCTGGAAGGAATTGATGGTTGGTGGTGTTATATTCAGGGTTGTTCATACCTGGTGTGTAGATTGGTCTTCGAAATAGCAGTAAAGAAAAATGCCACTGTTGAATTATGCTTTCTATTGAACAAGCAAACTATTGACCATTTCGCGGAACAGTAATTTAAGCTTTGCTGAGAAATGTTTGGTAACAAGGCACGAAATACTGAGGGGTTATTACATTTTGTGAAAAAGGATAGAATGCTCAGGAGTTTAATGTACTTAGACGTGGAGCCTATGTTTGTATGCGATCATTAGCGAAAGTACCTTGTTAAATAATGGTATTTATGTATCATTGTTCTGCAAGTATGGGAATTAGTTGCCAGAAGAGAAGCATTATATTGCGGAAAAGTTGTCCTACATTTCAAGGTTTGATGTTAGTTTCCAGTATGGCCGAATGAGGATTTTAAATGGGCTGCTTCTTCTGTATTTCTCACTGATTTAGCGGCATGTTGCAAATGAAAGTATTTTTGGGTATTTTTGAACGATTTTAACACATTATTTTGCCATGTTTTCACGTGGAATATAGTTATTAATATTTGCTTATTTTTCTTAAGAGGGGATTAGCTTTTCTTGTTGCTGCCAGTACCAAAGCTAATGTATAATTTCATTACAAAGGACTAGTAAAGACTTCCTTTCTATACATCCCTTTTTAGAATTAATAGACAGTGGACTTTCACAAACGTCTTTGGATCCAGAAAATTCCTCACCTTGTTCTTGACTGTAACTTCGAGTTGGTCTACTCATTACCTGGAGGTTGGGCCCATGTCTACATTAAGACAGAATAGCAACATTTTCTTTTCACAACTGACACAAGCTATTTGTTGTACCGGGTGTCTCACATACATTCTCTGCAGTACTATAGGTGGTCTACCTAGTCCAATGCAGAGGTTTTCATAGTGATGCATGAAACCGCTACCGCAACAATGTGAAGTCAGACATGTTGCCTAATTTTGCGGAGTCTGCAGAATAACAGGGAACTGAGTTTACAATTGTCCCTGCTATTACCGGCAATATGTCCAACTTTTCAAAGTTGCAAGTAGCCGATTCATGCTTCGGAATGGAAGCCCCTTTAGCGGACCAGAAACACCGCCCAAGCATATATGGAGAATATAGTATTGAATGGCTGTCAATGAGAGAGTAGTTTCAAATTTGGTGGATGTTTTCTCGAATTTAAAAGCCATTAATATATTTATATTATGTTCTGCGATTCAGTTTTCCCCAGACACTTCTGTGATTTTTTGGGGTCATTTTCTAAGATTCCTGATTAGGCGCTACATCCTCCCAATTTCTGAAGTCAATAGTGAAACATCTTCCTGATCAAATTATCAATTGTAATCTTACTTTCAGGGGAAAATGAAGGCTTTTTCCCGTGTATTAATTGTCTGGCAAAATAATTTCTATGTTAGTTATGAAATTAGGTGTATCGAGCTAGTTGCCTGTGAGGTTAGGTGCGACCAGCTGTAAGCTGCATTCAGGATATAATGGGTTCGAACCCTACAGTTGGCAACCTTGACGATGTCTTTCCGTGGTTTCCCATTTTCACACCAGGCAATTGATGAAGCACTACCTCGGCCACGGTCACTTTCTTCCCACACCTAGCCCCTTCATATTTCATCGTCGCCGTAAGACATATTTGTGTTAGTGTGACGTACAGCAAATTGTTAAAACAAGAAGAAACTATATGTCAAATTATTATTTAAACAATTCCCTGTATTTCAGGAATAGAATTAATTACTTAATTAATTAATTAATTGCACAGTTTTGGTGGAGGTTTTTCGAGTTGACGCCTGATAGGCGACCTGCACGTCTGTAGAAGACGTGGCCCTACCTATGATAAATTATAATACTGCAGACGGCACACGCATTTACACCGAGATGCATCGCGATTTACAAATTCTCTACTTGGCCGGAAATCGAACTCGGAACCTTTTGGACCAAATGCCAGCACGCTAAACACTTAGCCATGGAGCCGGACAAAAATGGAATGATATGAAGATATTCTCAGTCACAACTTTTACGGTTCTATTGAACACTTCGAGGAACTATGTCTGTCAGCTGTTGTCGGTCTCCAGCGAGCAATCCTGATTCTTGCCAATACGTTGGAGGTCGTTGACATGCGTCGCCGCCAGGTGTACCTGGGACGACCTCTTGTTCGTGTGGCTTCTCGTGGGTCCCAGCGCATGACCTTTCGGAGTCGCAAGCACATCATGTTCAGAACAGGCCTGAAGTACATTGTTGGTGCTACTAATGACAGCTTTATCAGCAAAGTCAGGCACAAAATGAAGAAAATTTTCCTAAATTATTATGAATTTCATTTAGGATAAATATGAACGTGTGAAAATATATTTAATAATATTATGAAAGTCCGCCTCTGTGGTGTGGTGGTTAGTGTGGTAAGCTGCCACCTCCGGAGGTCCAGGTTCGATTCCCGGCTTTGCCACGAAATTTTAAAAGTGGTACGAGGGCTGGAATGGGGTCCACTCACCCTCGGGAGATCATCTGAGTAGAGAAGAGTTCGATTACCGCCTCAACCATCATTCAAGTGGTTTTCCGTGGTTTCTTAATTCTATCTAACTTAAGGCCACGGCTGATTCCTTCCCTCTTCCCTGTCTGTTCCTTACAATCTTCCCATCTCCGACAAGGCCGCCGTTCAGCATAGCAGGTGAGGACGCCTGGGCGTGGTACCGGTCCTTCTCCCAATTGTACCCCCCGGCCTAAAGTCATGCGCTCCAGGACACTGCCCTCGAGGCAGTAGAGGAGGGATCACTCGCTGAGTCCGAGGGAAAAACCAGCCCTGGAGGGTAAACTGATTAAGAAACAAAGAAAGAAAGAAAGAAATGAAATTTATTTAGGATATATATGAAACTATAAAAATATATTTAATATTATTTGAAAGTCCGCCTCTCTGGTGTAGTGGTTAGTGTGATTAGCTTCCACTCCCGGAGATCCGGGATCGATTCCCGACTCTGCCATGAAATTTGGAAAGTGGTACGAGGGCTGGAGCGGGGTCCAGCCAGCCTCTGTAGGTTAACTGAGTAGAGGAGGTGGAGATTCGACTCGCACCTCACACATCCCCGAAGTGGTTTTCCGTGGTTCCCGACTACTTCTCTAGATAAATGCCGGGATGGTACCGTACTTAAGGCCACGGCCGCTTCCTTGCCTATCCTTTCCAATCTTCCAATCCTGCACAAAAGTCCTCTTCAACATAGCTGGTGAGGCCCCCTGGGCAAGCTGTTGGTTCTCCTCCAGAGTTGTATACCCGACCAAATATCTCACGCTCCAGGTGGAATTTCTCACCGTGAGAGAAACCAACCCTGGAGGGTTTCAGTTTAGTTGTACTTCTGCTGAATTCGGTTTCGTTGTGGTAGTCTGTTAACATAGCCCAGTCATGTAATAAAACAAACCAGATAGTACTGACAATTATGACTTCTAAGTAAACCATATTACTATTACGGGATGTCTAGCCGTTGCTAGTCCCGGTGTAGGGTTGACGCGCCTGCCTCTCACCTAGAAGCTCCGAGTTCCAGTCCCGGTAAGTCCAAGGATTTTAATTATATACTACAGTGAGTTAGTCTCATAGGTTGGCCCGCAGGGGCGCCCAGCTTATCTACCTCCCGTTGACTCATCACTTCCCGTTACATTGCGTAGCGACAGCACGGTAATGCCCGCACTTCGCAGTTCAGGTCCGTGCTTAAAACGTGTATTAAGTGTTGATCTGTCGCTTCAATTGTTCTTGAGTTGTGAAGTGTTATTTCGGGGTATAATTCTCATAATGCCTCCACATGTGTATACGGTACCTTAATCATGTGAAAAGAGAGTTTTACGGGGAAGTCGTTAGGCGATTTGTAACACAATTTCTAGGTGTACACCCTCCATATAGAGAGACCGTGTGGAATCTCGTAAACAAATTGAGAGGAACTTGTTCTCTACTCGATAAGAAGCGAAGTGTTAGTAAATGTGTACCTAAGGAGGAAAAGGAAAATGAAATCGCAGAAAGATTAGAACATACACTTACAAAATTCCTAAGACGAGTTAGACTAGAAGCCGGTGTTTCGAAGAGCTCAGCATGGTGGATTACGAAAATATTAAAATTACGGGTGCAGCAGGAGAACTTTTCGATCTCCTGTCATAAGCTACGAGCTTATTTTCTTTTAATTCTTATTTTCTTAATTTTAATTGTTATCTGATGTCATGCAGGGATAAAGTGAGCTAAGAACTGTCATTGTTATGCAGCGGAGCGGGAAGTGATGAGTCAACGGCCAACCGATGAGAGAAACTCATTATATCTGGTCACGGAAGACAAGCAGTAGGCTGAGATTGTCGTGACCCTAAGTGATATTCCAGTCCCCTTCACCTATGGACAGTGATGGTAGAATATGGCTGTGTATCCCCTGACTGAGGCAGGTGGTGACCAAGTATGCTCCCAGCTTGGGAGGGTGGTTTGGCCTTCCAATTACTTTTACGTGTCATCTTTCCTATCCAAGTTCTCTTGGTTCATTCTTGTTCTCTTCTGACTCGCACAGTGAGGCTCAGGAGGTCTTCCCTTTCTCTTGCCGATATATTCAATCTTCAAATGACCTTCCACTTTTTCAAATGTTGAGAACATTGCTTAGCAGACAAAGTAGAGGTCGCCGTACTACGAAAAATGTTAAATTAAGCAATTTTCTCTACTGTGCCGAAATTTGAAGGGCTAAATGCTCGGAGAGGTTTCAAATTGCAAGTCGTGGATAGCTCTAGCACTCTAAAAAAAGTTCGAAAATCACTTCCGGTCCAGCTGTAGTTCCGGAAAGACTGCCTAAAATCGCTTGTTTCTTTACTCGTTTTCTTTTTGATGCAAATCCTAGCCAAATTAACATACATAATTCTGTAACGTGTTCCTTGATTCAATACACTCAAGTGTTAATGGATTTTGAAAAATTTCTGCACCGAATATAGTTATAAGGGCTTAAGTGAAACTCTGTATTGACTGACATTAGCGCTCGTAGTGGTAGAAAAAGGCAAATTGTTAATTTAATCGACCGGATAACGATGATTACGAAGAGGATTATAATTTTTAGGAATAAATAAAGAGTATATTTTCATACTTCATTATATTTTATTTACTTAAAATTCGTAGCTCATATCCCTAGGAATTTTTCAACATTGAGTTACTTGGATTTTTCTCTGGTTACTGTTAAGAGACGATGGTTTCCCAGTTATAATTCTCCTTAAAACAATTATCACCAATCCAGAATGTCGGGCTGGACAGCATTTGTCCTCGCAGGCCAAGTTCCGTAACGATCTGTTGTACCACGTGCTTGTTCGTTCGTTTGTAGGTTTTTTGTAGGTTTTGTTCGTTGGTTAGTTATGTTTGTTTTGACTTTTAGTTTGTCAGTTAGTTTCTTTTTGTTTCATTTCCTTGTTTTGTTACCTAGTTTAATTATTTTTTGTATTTGTTTGCTCTGTTTGTTTGTATGTTTTTTAGTTACTTTGTTTCCTTTTACTTGTTTGATTTGTTAATTTATGTTTTGTTAATTTGTTAGTTAGTTTATTTATTTTGTTTGTTGGTCTGTCTTCCTTGATTGGATTAATAGTCAGCGGAGTGGTCTTTTATTCACAGGGCCCCGAGTTCGTTTCCTGGCCAGGTCGTGGTTTCATCTGCGTATGGCTAATTTCTCTGGCTCGGGGATTGGGTGTTTTTATTCGTTTTAATATAACTAGCTGACCCACCCTGCCTTCGCACGGGTGGCCTTACATATTGTATATCTCCGTATATACTACGTTAAGTGACTCTCAACCTGTGGCAAACCCAAATACTTTTTCTTTGGAAGTAACACGTGACAGGGCCACAGAGTTGGTTACGTCTCAAAACTCACGACTACAAACTGGTAGCTAAAGTAAACATTCTAATGAGTCTCAAAATTCACGACCCCAGACAGCAGGTGCTTACGATGACCGCAGGAGGGATGAGGGGCGCGGTGACTCACGCTTCCCTTACGACAGGCAGGGGATACTGTGGATGTTGTTCTGCCACCCCAATCCACAGGGAAAAAATAATGGCTGATGAATGAAAGAGATCGAGTTGTATTATTATTATTATTATTATTATTATTATTATTATTATTATTATTATTATTATTATTATTATTATTATTATTATTATCATTATCATTAATAATAAAATATTTTGCTGTTGTCTTGAAAGCAAATATAATGCATTTTTCCCTTTCACATAAATTTATGATAATGACGTGTGGCCTCCGCAGAGGTCTGGTGCGGGTCTTTAGAGTTGACGCTGTACAGGTGACCTGCACGTCTGTGAAGACGAGGACCGACCTAACATGAAGTCTAATGCTGAAGACGGCACGAACACCCACTCCCCGAGCCATAAGAATTAATTAATGAAAGTTAACATCTCCGTCCTGAACGGAAAACGAACCCTGGACCCCTTGGACCAAAGGCCAGCATGCTAACAATTTAGGCATGCAGCCGGACGACATAAGATTAAAGTAGGTATATAGCCAGCTGCTAGTTAGAAGAAGCTGTCAGTTGGTAGTACTGGGGCTTAGTTCCATTATGCGACCAGAAGACGGAATTTACTTGAATAAGGAATTTTATTTAGAAATATTAGAGATGAAGACAGTTAATTCACTCATTTAGTTTTAACACTTGGAGATTCATTTGGAAAAAGAAAAGGGCGGATTCCTATTTTTTGTAACAGTTCATCTATTCTCTTATTTCAGTAGATTGTCTACCCGACACACATAAACCGAAAAAAAAATATTCATGACGCATCCGATTATTCTGTGCGATATAACTGAATGATATTTGGAACTCATTCGATTGTTTAAATTGATTATTCATTCGATTATTTAAGTAATCGGATGGAAGTAACTCGATTATTAAAAATATTCCATTATCCCATCACTAATAGGGTGGACAATTATCCATTCAAAGAAGAACTGGCCCTGGACATGAGTTTTGAGACTGGTCCAGGGTGAGAAAAACCTATTCTTACTAATCCTCTTCCTGGTATTCGTGAGTTTTGAGACGACACGACAGAGTTTACCATGAGAAAAATATTCAATGCTAAGGTAACCTGTAACATTTGTAGTTTGGGCCTGTGCTATATTAATTGTCTACTAAATCATACTTTTACTGGAAACTGGAGCCTTTTAAACTAAAATCGTAGGTCGGTGTTATCATTGGCGTTCGAGGGATCAAACCAGTTTCACCGGCTCCACACTCAGCGATTATCGTGCACTCATGTAGAATTTTCTTTAAACGATTTGATTAGCAATCTTGTGCCATTGCATAAGTTTGGTGTGTTTAGGTTGCGGAGCAATAATATAGGCGAACTCACCTTTAAAATCAGTTTGTGGAAAGTAGTTCCAGGAGGCGTCAAAGAATTTAAAAATTCAGTTGGATAATGTACCGCCTCTTCTATATCCAGGACATTATCAACTGAACGGTTAGAATGTTCAGCAATGCATTACGATTCTACCATAGATTACGAAATTATTAGAATTAAGTGTTCTAATCACATTATGATATTGTTGTGCATGCCTGGTGCAATCTCTGAGCATACGCTGTTCTCTATCAACAGACGTTTCTCTATCTATTTGGGAACTATGTCTTCCACAGTCTTGAGATAATCATTTCTTTCCAGGGGAGTTTCCCTATCTCTCCACAAAGACTGATTTGCCCTTTTGTCTCTAAACGGTTCTCTCTCTCATCATAACTTTTGTTATTGCGTAGTACGCGTAGTCATTTAGTATTTGCCATGTTGTATCCTATATTAGCACGTCGTCGAGGCACGATGAAATCGCAAAGGAAACAAAACCAACGACTCTCTATCTATATTATTGCTCAGCTCGACTATTCACTTTAAGAGGAAAAGCTATACGACTTACTTGACGTAAAGCGTGACCTTCAGTCTATAAACGGTCTTTTCTTTCATCAAAGTTTTCATTCCTATTTTAGCACAATTAAAAAGGAAACAAAACCAACCACTTTATCACAATCTACAGTATACTGCTCAGCGCGGCCATTCACTGCAAGATACAAAACTCCTATGACGCGATCTCGTCTTATACCCAGCGCCAGCTGTGAAATTCAAAAATATAAGACTTGCTTGCTTGAGATAAACCGTGACTTTCAGTCTTATAGGCAGCGTCTGCGGTCAATATAGGCAGCGCCAGTAGAAGTATCCTAGGCAACGCCATGCAGAAAAGGCACATTGTCCGCCTTAAAGATGGCTGACAGTAAGGGCAGGGTCTGTGACCTAGGCAACGCCGTGAATAGAAAGTAGAGTGCACATCATCTTTGCGGTTTCCATGGTAGTGATGGCAAAATAAACTGGGTGAATGTATTAATTAATAAATAAATTAGTATATTTCCGTTGACTTTTCAAGAAATGCAAGATTTTTCCTGTACTATTGAGACGAGTTGGAAGATTTTAGAAAAAACCGCACCTTTTAACTCTCTCTGGTTTAAGAGCTTGAGTTTTGTGAAACATACACCTTAGCGTTTTATGTATATGTAGATTCTCTTCACCTACACACAGCACATCGCACTACCAACCACCACAGAAACACACAATAGGAATGCCCAACCCTAAATAGGTTTGGGGTCAGGAAGGGCATCTGGTCGCAAAACCGAGCAAAATACACACGAATTTCCAAGCCCAAGTAACTGGAAAAGTTTAGGTAGGTTGTTTGTTTGTTTGTTTGTTTGTTTGTTTGTTTTTGTTTGTTTGTTTGTTTGCTTGTTTGATAACGGTAGACTGAACATCACTGAGATATCTGCAAATTTTAACAGAACATTGTCGTTTCTTTTCTAGCTTTTCTTGTGGCAGCTGTCATCCTGATACTGACGACAAGGTCTGTTCTACCTTCCCCAGTCGTGGATTGTGAAGGGGACAACGTTGATAAATATGTGCAAGACGATGCTGACTGCAGTATCTACTGGCTCTGTGGCGATGGCTGGGCCTCTGAATATCGGTGCTCCAATGGACTACACTTCAATGTCCGAAGAGGTGACTGCGACACTCCGAGGAATGCTGGCTGTGCTACGGATACCACTGATGTTGTTACAACCTCTCCAGTTGTTACGAGTACTTCTCCGGTTACTCGTACTTCAGTGGTGACAGATCGCCCAGTTAGTTTACCGGTTACTCGCACTTCAGTGGTAACAGATCGTCCAGTTACTTATCCGGTTACCCGTACTTCAGTGGTAACAAATCCCCCTTTTACTTATCCGGTGACCCGTACTTCAGCGGTAACAAATCCCCCTTTTAATTATCCGGTGACCCGTACTTCAGCGGTAACAAATCCCCCTTTTACTTATCCGGTGACCCGTACTTCAGCGGTAACATATTACCCATTTACTACGGAGCTTTCTTATATTGATCTCAGGATGATATGCAGGGGAGCTAGGGCAAACAGGTGGCACCTTCCCCATCCCGTGGATAGAACCAAGTTCCTTAAGTGTGATCTTAACACCGGGGACGGCAGGATATTTTCTTGCCCCTCTGGCCTCGTCTTTAATCCATTATTACAAGTCTGTGATTGGCCATCCTATTCAACTAACGACAGATAATTCAAGTCCTAGCAGATATATGGGACGTCACTTTGATGGAGCCAACCTTTCTATTTCTATGTAACTACTGCATTCTAAATATCGGTGCGACGTAAAACAAATAGCAAATGGAATTCTAAATACAGAATGTTAAGATAAGTGCAAGTAATTACAAATAACTTTACGGAAAGAAAAATCTGATTTTTTAAAAAATAAGCGAATGATGTTTTATAGGGAGGAGCTTGAAGTAGAGTGTAATGCTTGTGTGGTAGGTAGTAACCTTTTGGACGCCTGGTTTATATCACCTGCCGTACCATGTTTCAGGCAGGATTCATGCAAAATGTGCAAGAAACTATTCTAAGTACATCACTGCACTGCAGCTGTACACATCACTTCACTGTGGCTTCAGGAAGTATTCTGCATGCGGAATGTGTAAGAATAAATTCTAAGTACATTACTGCACTGCAGCTGTACACATCACTTCACGGTGGCTTCAGGACGTATTCTGCATGTGTAATATGTAATAAGAAGTTCTAAGTAAGTACATCACTACAATTCAGCTGTACACATCACTTCACTGTGGCTTCAGGACGTATTCTGCATGCGGAATGTGTAAGAATAAATTCTAAGTACATTACTGCACTGCAGCTGTACACATCACTTCACTGTGGCTTCAGGACGTATTCTGCATGTGTAATATGTAAGAAGAAGTTCTAAGTAAGCACATCACTACAATTCAGCTGTACACATCACTTCACTGTGGCTTCAGGACGTATTCTGCATGTGTAATATGTAAGAAGAAGTTCTAAGTACATCAATACAATTCAGCTGTACACATCACTTCACTGTGGCTTCAGGACGTATTCTGCATGCGGAATGTGTAAGAATAAATTCTAAGTACATTACTGCACTGCAGCTGTACACATCACTTCACTGTGGCTTCAGGACGTATTCTGCATGTGTAATATGTAAGAAGAAGTTCTAAGTAAGTACATCACTACAATTCAGCTGTACACATCACTTCACTGTGGCTTCAGGACGTATTCTGCATGTGTAATATGTAAGAAGAAGTTCTAAGTAAGTACATCAATACAATTCAGCTGTACACATCACTTCACTGTGGCTTCAGGACGTATTCTGCATGCGGAATGTGTAAGAATAAATTCTAAGTACATCACTGCACTGCAGCTGTACACATCACTTCACGGTGGCTTCAGGACGTATTCTGCATGTGTAATATGTAAGAAGAAGTTCTAAGTAAGTACATCACTACAATTCAGCTGTACACATCACTTCACTGTGGCTTCAGGACGTATTCTGCATGCGGAATGTGTAAGAATAAATTCTAAGTACATTACTGCACTGCAGCTGTACACATCACTTCACTGTGGCTTCAGGACGTATTCTGCATGTGTGATATGTAAGAAGAAGTTCTAAGTAAGTACATCACTACAATTCAGCTGTACACATCACTTCACTGTGGCTTCAGGACGTATTCTGCATGCGGAATGTGTAAGAATAAATTCTAAGTACATTACTGCACTGCAGCTGTACACATCACTTCACTGTGGCTTCAGGACGTATTCTGCATGTGTGATATGTAATAAGAAGTTCTAAGTAAGTACATCACTACAATTCAGCTGTACACATCACTTCACTGTGGCTTCAGGACGTATTCTGCATGCGGAATGTGTAAGAATAAATTCTAAGTACATTACTGCACTACAGCTGTACACATCACTTCACTTCGGCTTCAGGACGTATTCTGCATGCGGAATGTGTAAGAAGAAATTTTAAGTATATCACTGCACTGCAGCTTCAGGAAGTATGCAAGCAAAAGTTATATGAAAACATTCTACGTACAAGAAGAGAACGTTTTCACACTGGAATATATGTAGTATTATATAATATATACCACATGATTAAGCCTTAAGTGGCTCAGCATTAAATACTACGCAAGTTACAAATATATAATCTTCAACTTTTTTGATATGGGACATTACTTTGACGTCAGAAAAATTTGTGTGCTTATCTACGGAACACTCTGTATATTCTAATCTGCTTATCATGTGCATGCCTTGGTCTACTTTTACTATTCTTACCATCTGCACTTCCCTCAAAAACTGACTGAATATCGGTAAGTTCTGGGTGCAGAAGTTTTGAAATGACCCTCTCGCAGCCCACAGAATAACTACGAAAACTTGCATCAGAGAGAACAAGATAGAGGAAAATTTGAGGAAAGCTTCCCCTACTTTTAATTTATCACTAAACATCTAGAAATATACCAGTCTGGAACATTTTTTCTCCCTGTTCTTTCTTTCTTTTGCATCGTGATGAAGATTCACTTATCCAAGAGTATCCTCAAATCGAATGCCAGATCTACAGCTCCCATCTCATGGATCACTGATAACTCGATCACCGTCAGCTCAGTTGATTTATTAGGAGGACGTTATAACAGCCGAACGCCAATTTAGTCGATGTTTTATGACTAACACACCAGAATGCAATTAACTATTAAAATAGTTTATCTGAACTTTGTAGAAGAGTAAATGTGTAAACATTACTCCAATATATAATACTAGATTGTTAACAAGAGATGCGATAAATTTAGTCTTAAGCGTGAATTTTGGCTTTCAGCATTACAAGGACAGTGTTTAAACATCTGAGCACAATTTTATCTTTCTACTGTATGAATGACCATACTCTTAAAAATGTCTTCAATTCTGTTTTAATTGACAAATTTAAAAATGAATATAGAATTTAGTTGCTTCAATGTGTTGAATTGATTTCTGATCTCCTTCAGTAATTGTGGTATCCTAACCCTGTGTGAACACCATGGCGATGTTCATTTTATACCTAGGAATATGACACTAATATGAGAGGTGGTTTGCCAAATGTAGACTTGTTCTAGTACAGTTTTTTCCCATTACGTCTTCAGAAATACATTGGCGAGTTCCTTACGTTGTATCACAGAAAGGTACACTGCACTCGTAGTCTCGTTATTTGGATGAATGTTCAGCATAGTGACCTCTGGTTCAGGAAGTTCTGCGATAGGATTATTGTTTTGTCTTAACCCTCAGTTACCCTGGTCATAATTCGAGGAAATAAGTACCCAGGTTCGGTCCGACAGAGATCTGTATATTTTTGCATACTACGAACAAGTAAATTATTAAAACGCGTCCAAAACTAAACTCTGTAACAATTTTGGGTAAACAAGAAACATCATTATACACTTTTATTAAATACGTACTTAGTTAACGGACAAAATGATTTCTTTGAAAGTCTTTACAATTTAAATTTAATATTGGAGATGATTTTTTATTGTCTATTTGAATAGCAAGATAAGGACACAACATGATATATTGGCATGAAAATATAAGGAAAAACAGTAAAGAAGTAATAAAATAAAAGTAATTTGTAGGCTGTATGCTACTATTGTAATCCAAGGATCTGACTCAAGGTTGAATATTACTCTGAACAAACAAAGTTCACATTTTTAACCATTAATGCTTATAACTCATTGCTGCATCCTAGAACAATTCACTAATTAAATTTTCAAAACTTTCTTCAGCGGCGTTCGCTTTACACGAGCTTCCGATTTCGGAAGTCATAACGTAACGCTTATAATCACGTACGGTTTGGCAGACCCCTTTTTTTCCCGGTCGTTATAAAGTACAGAAACGGCCACCATTACCACCCCGTATGTTCTCACAGAGCTGTCCTCGTACTTGCAGGTTAATAAACGCATTTCCATGTAAATACAAGACATCACATTACTTTCTTTCCATTGGTTTAGCATCGCACTAACACATTGAAGGTATTCGGTGACGGAAAGATAGTAGCCGTGGTCCAGCATTTTCTGGTGTAAAAATGGGACACCACAGAAAACCATATTCAGGGCGGCCGACGGTGGGATTCAAACCAACCAATCCTCGAATACAAACTCGCAGCTACGCGACGCTAACCTCACGGCCAACACGCTCGGTAGAAAATGTTTAATAACAGATTGCATTCCTGCAAAAGATATAATTGACAGATTAAACAAAATCAGTTGCGTATATTTAACCAGGCAGGATTGGAAGTATTACTTGTCTTAAGTTACCGTCTATCCTCTATGACAGTTTAGGTTTACCAAATATTTAGTTCAGTGAATTTCACTGTAGCAGCATTTGTCCTCACTTGGTGATATTTTACAAAACTAAAAGGATATAATATCTTGAATTAACAAAACCTGGACGATACGGGTGAAATGTCAGTGCGACGTAAAAAGAAAAAGTCTCAGACAAAATGTTGCACGGTAACTATCACCAATGATATGAATCGAAAGAATGAGATAACAAGTAAAATCGTGCGTTGGTCGCATTTATTTGAAATTGAAACAAATGAGTATCAGGTACGATGAGCGAAACGAGCATAAGATCTGATGGATTCTGATGGTAGTAAGAAATATTGTACACGTCGCTTTACGTCGCACCGACACAGGTAGGTCTTTTGGTGACGCTGGGAAAGGAAAGGCGTAGGAGTGAGAAGGAAGTGACAGTGGCGTTATTTAAGGTACAGTCCCAGCATTTGTCTGGTGTAAAAGTAGGAAATGAAGAAAACCATCTTCAGGGCTGCCGACAGTGTGGTTCGAACCCACTCTTTCCTGAATGCAAGCTGATAGCTACATGACACAAACCACGTAGCCACTTGCTCGGTAAGTCATTTTTTCTCCCTATTTTGTCAGGTGCACTGTTATCAAAGGACATACCTGTAACTTCCCCTAAAATGACGTACAACCTACAGTATATTACCTTCAGCTATTGGTTAAATGTCAAAATCGGTTAACAAAAAACAAAAAAAAAGTGTATTAAATTTCTCCCCTACAGGAAAAGGCATAGAATCATGGATACTTTTTCGGGCCTAGAAGACGAAACAATAAGTATAGTTTCTTTGGTTGTTCCCCCTTCGTAGCCTTTTACGACATGAAGGACCGGGCGATTTTGCCGTGCGGTTAGGGGCGCCCAGCCCAAAACATATCCATGTTAATATGCAAACATACAGCATATGCCTTTCAGTGTTGAGTCTGCAAGTCTCTGTGAATTTACTAAACGCCTCCACAATCGTCCATTTGTAACTATGTATTTTTTTTCAATTGGCTTTACGTCGCACCGACACAGAAAGAGGTCTTATCGCGACGATGGGACAGGAAAGCCTAGGAGTTGGAAGGAAGCGGCCGTGGCCTTAATTAAGGTACAGCCCCAGCATTTGCCTGGTGTGAAAATGGGAAACCACTGAAAACTATCTTCAGGGCTACCGACAGTGGGGTTCGAACCCACTATCTCCCGAATACTGGATACTGGCCGCACTTAAGCGACTGCAGCTATCGAGCTCGGTCCTCTAATTGTCTTACCTCCATGCCCGAGCCTATTATTCTTCTCAGAAACTTGTCCTTTCCGATTCGACTCACATAACCGTACCGGTTTGTGAGTACAACTTCATCCATTGATCTCATTCCTAACATAGCATTTACTTATTCAAAGGACCCTATTGCCATTCAACTCACCCCCTACCCTCGCTGTTTGTACCAGTGATCGTTCTCGCTGTTACTGAATAACATATCCTGAGTCAACCCAACTTTCACTCCCGTACATCAAAGGTGGTCTGAAAACAGATTAGTAAAAGTATACGATAGTTTCATCCGGGAGCTGACCTATTTCATATGGAATAGCGTTGATTGTAACTGCGAGCTCATTGCATTAGCTTTGCTACACCTTGATTTCAATTAGACCACTATATTACCGTCCTGGGAGAATAAACGTCCTCAATATTGAAATGAACTTGGCCTACCTGTGCCAGTTTTGTATTCCCAATCTGACATTCAATTATCTTCTGTTACTTTGCTACTGATATCACTGTAAGTACTTGGAACCATGAACTCACTTTGTCATCAATTCTCAGTGCAGCCCAATTGTCAACATAAAAGGCCTCTGATTGCATGCAATAATCTCCTTTAATGCCGTAATCCTTCTGTACGGAAATGATAATTTTCATATCATAGTCACTGGACCACTTTTCAAGATCCAGGATATTAGGGTGCAGCTTTTGAGCATAATCTGCTATTAAGATCAAGTCGTCAGCATAGGCCACAGACGGTTAAGGCGCTGGCCTTCTAACCCCAACTTGGCAGGTTCGAGCCTGGCTCAGTCCGGTGGTATTTGAAGGTGCTCAAATACGACAGCCTCGTGTCGGTAGATTTACTGGCACGTAAAAGAACTCCTGCAGGACTAAATTCCGGCACCTCGGCGTCTCCGAAGACCGTAAAAGTAGTTAGTGGGACGTAAAGCAAATATCATTATTATTAGCATAGGCCAAACTGTTTACTTCTTATTTTGCTAGTTGCTTTACGTCGCACCGACACTGATAGGTCTTATGGCGACGATGGGATAGGAAAGGGCTAGGAGTGGGAACGAAGTGGCAGTGGCCTTAATTAAGGTTCAGCCCCAGCATTTGCCTGGTGTGAAATTTGGAAACCACGGAAAACCATCTTCAGGCAGTAGAGTTCGAACCCACTATCTCCCGGATGCAAGCACGCAGTTGCGCACCCATAACCGCACGGCTAACTCTCCCCGTAAACTGTTCACTGCATTTCCGCCTAACTGAATCCCTCCCTCCCACATTATAAAGTAAATTATTCATGTAAACTTGAACAGCCCTGTAAGTGCCCTGAACCGCGAAAGCATTTTAACGTCAATTCTCACTGCAGCCCACCTGCCAATATAAATGTCTTTCATTGATTTTAACAATCTTCTCTTTATCCCATAATCCCCCAGCATGGCTACCATCCTTTCCCTCGGCACTTTGTCATATTCCTTGTCTACTCTATGTCTGGGAAAAATCAACATAACGGTAATTCTTCACGTAGTATTTTTCTACTACTTGGCGCATACATAAAATCTGATCCTGACAGCCCCTGTGTGGTATTAAACCCCACAGTTGAGCATCCAGTCTCCTTTCTCAAATGCCAATGAACACCTTGCATGGTATAGTGGTCAATGAAGTACTTCGGTAGTTGTTGCAGCTTAGCGATGAATCAATGTGTCGATGAATAACATCAACTCGGGGCATAATTCAAAAGCAGAAAGACAGATGTCACGGTATGTTGTATTGTAGAAGGCATCGCGCAGGTACGTGCATAGTAAATCTCCGAAATGTACCAGTACGTTCATAAGCCACATGGCACGTGCGGTAGTCCTTCGAAACACTCTTTGAACAGAGTCCTCAAGCAGCTGGCTCTGAACGAGCTAGAATGAGCGGGACCCATTTGAGCGAGTCTACACATCATTTTCCACAGCTCTACTAAGAGCGACACCTTTCATTACAGGGACTGTCTTCATAAGGGATGGTATTACTAGCATTGCTTATACCTCAGTCACTTTCATATTGTCAGCGCCAAAGGTGAGACTGATATAGACCTATGAAGGCCCACACAAGGAGATAAGAGTGCTCTTTCACCGGGCGAGTTGGCCGTGCGCGTCGATGCGTGCGGCTGTGAGCATGCATCCGGGAGATCGTGGGTTCGAATCCCACTGTCGGCAGCCCTGAAGATGGTTTTACGTGGTTTCCCATTTTCACACCAGACAAATGCTGGGGCTGTACCTTAATTAAGGCCACGGCCAATTCCTTCCAACTCCTAGGCCTTTCCTATCCCTTCGTCGCCATAAGACCTATCTGTGTCGGTGCGACGTAAAGCCCGTAGCAAAAAAGAGCTCTTACACAAAAATTTATGAGATAGTTGGCTATGAATTAGGACACATAGCTGTGAGCTTGCGCTCGGGAGGCGGTTAGTTCGAATTCTTACGATGGCTTTTCGTGCTTACCGATTTTCACACCAGAAAAATTCCGGGGCTGTACCTTAATATACAAGGCCACGGCCACTAACTTCTCAGTTATATCCTCTTCTCGTCCTTGCGATTTGTTAATGCGACGTCAGAACTATTAGCACAAAAAGAAATGTAACATAGTGTAGTGCATGTCATTTTACAAAAAATCAAGTGTCCAATTGGTGGCTGTATAAGGTACACACATTTTCCTTATAACATTTATGTACACTGACTGACAGAGCAAATGCAACACCAAGAAGGAGTGGTCAGAACTTTATGCCAATTGCAGGGTAGACTGACGTCACTGAGGTATGCTCATGATGTGAAATGCGCCGCTGTGCTGCGCACGTAGCGAACGATAAATGGGACACGGCGTTGGCGAATGGCCTACTTCGTACCGTGATTTCTCAGCCGACAGTCATTGTAGAACGTGTTGTCGTGTGCCACAGGACACGTGTATAGCTAAGAATGCCAGGCCGAAGTCAACGGAGGCATTTCCAGCAGACAGACGACTTTACGAGGGGTATGGTGATCGGGCTGAGAAGGGCAGGTTGGTCGCTTCGTCAAATCGCAGCCGATACCCATAGGGATGTGTCCACGGTGCAGCGCCTGTGGCGAAGATAGTTGGCGCAGGGACATGTGGCACGTGCGAGGGGTCCAGGCGCAGCCCGAGTGACGTCAGCACGCGAGGATCGGCGCATCCGCCGCCAAGCGGTGGCAGCCCCGCACGCCACCGCTTGGCCATTCTTCAGCATGTGCAAGACACCCTGGCTGTTCCAATATCGACCAGAACAATTTCCCGTCGATTGGTTGAAGGAGGCCTGCACTCCCAGCGTCCGCTCAGAAGACTACCATTGACTCCACAGCATAGACGTGCACGCCTGGCATGGTGCCGGGCTAGAGCGACTTGGATGAGGGAATGGCGGAACGTCGTGTTCTCCGATGAGTCACGCTTCTGTTCTGTCAGTGATAGTCACCGCAGACGAGTGTGGCGTCGGCGTGGAGAAAGGTCAAATCCGGCAGTAACTGTGGAGCGCCCTACCGCTAGACAACGCGGCATCATGGTTTGGGGTGCTATTGCGTATGATTCCACGTCACCTCTAGTGCGTATTCAAGGCACGTTAAATGCCCACCGCTACGTGCAGCATGTGCTGCGGCCGGTGGCACTCCCGTACCTTCAGGGGCTGCCCAATGCTCTGTTTCAGCAGGATAATGCCCGCCCACACACTGCTCGCATCTCCCAACAGGCTCTACGAGGTGTACAGATGCTTCCGTGGCCAGCGTACTCTCCGGATCTCTTACCAATCGAACACGTGTGGGATCTCATTGGACGCCGTTTGCAAACTCTGCCCCAGCCTCGTACGGACGACCAACTGTGGATAATGGTTGACAGAGAATGGAGAACCATCCCTCAGGACCCCATCCGCACTTTTATTGACTCTGTACCTCGACGTGTTTCTGCGTGCATCGCCGCTCGCGGTGGTCCTACATCCTACTGATTCGATGCCGTGCTCATTGTGTAACCTGCATATCGGTTTGAAATAAACATCAATTATTCGTCCGTGCCGTCTCTGTTTTTTCCCCAACTTTCATCCCTTTCGAACCACTCCTTCTTGGTGTTGCATTTGCTCTGTCAGTCAGTGTATAGCGATATTCTTCGACGATTCTTTTTAAAATCTACTTATCATTGTTGAACTGGGCTTGCATCTATAATATGATACATCTCTAGTCTGTAGGAAGTAGAACTGTTGAAGTATCCATCTTCTAGTAAAGTTTATTCTCCTGTTTTATAATAGAATCAAAAAATACAGAACTGTAATAAATTGCGGACAAATAGTGGTGTTTCTTTCTGTATATACAGGGGTTTAAAATCAGAACGCTGATGGTCGCAGAAACTTGTGAGTGAGTGAGTGAGTGAGTGAGTGAGTGAGTGAGTGAGTGAGTGAGCTCCTCCCAATCGACATAGTGAGAGGTCTCGGATTACTGACTGCCCGGAAGCACATTTAAAGACACATTTCTTTCTCAGTAACAGAAAGGGTAACTAAAATGAAATTTGATGAGGAAAATATACAATTACAAGGATGGTAAACACAGCGGCCAAGGGCCAAACGCAGGCATTTATATAAGTGGAGGCACATGCTTTCTTTAGTGCACCGTCACTGCATTGTGCTACATGGGAGGCTTGTACTGGGGTCTCAACGGCTCACTAGCCGCCAGAGTTTTGGAAAGGTGTAACAATCCAATGAGCCCATTGTTACACTGGGGTGAAACGCTGGTAATTTCACGACTGAATATGTCTAAAGAGGTTAAATGTTTTTTGACATTTTCAATCGACAAAATTAAATTATAATTTCCTTCCGGGAACTTAATTTTTGAAATATGCAATTCTTTCCCAACATTACCATACAGTATATGTAAATGTAACATAGTGCATGTCATTTTACAAAAAAAAAATCAATTATTAAAATTGGTGGCTGTAAAACGTACACACATTTTCCTTATAACATTTATAAATATAAATATTCTTCAACTATTCTTTTAAAAATCTATTTATTTATCCCTAGTAGAGTAAGTGAATTATTTGAGGTATTAATATTTTTATGGAGCCGTTTTTACGCACAAATATTTTGTTCAAATTTCCACAAGAATCATTTTTAAAATTATACTTTAAAAGACAGTTTCAGTTATGGAATTGTAGGGAGATGGCATACTATTTAAGAAATTATCCTGAAAATATTTTTAAGAAGTGAAAATGGATTTCAATACTTGAGAGAATGTATTTTTCCAACATTCTAGCCATAAACAGTGATTGAAAAAATCTCTAATCTCTATTTTTAAAATAAAAATACGGTATAAGCCTGAAATTAGATGACGCAGTTTTATGGATCTTGTCCAGAAAGTTCATGACAATATCACTAATATCCTTAAGATATTTTGGGTATAAACACGTAGCAACATCCTTCACAAACTCAGTGGCGCTAGTTGGGGAGCAAATGCTCATGTCCTCCGAACAACAGCTCTTGCCCTAGTATACCCATCTGCAGAATATTGCAGCCCTGCATGGATCAACAGTGTACACACAGGAAACGTTGATGTTCAGCTGAATGATACCATGAGGACAGTGTCTGGCACACTCAAATCCACACCATTTAATTGGCTGCCAGTATTAACTAACATCCATCTTCCTCACCTTGGAAGGCTAATTGCTCTGAAGTAGGTATGGTTAAAATGTACTGCAAATACACTCTTGCCGATTCATCAGGACTGCAACCCTCAGAAGCACGGTAGATTAAAATTTCGACATCCATCATGGCAACTAGGAAAGATGCTGGTTGAATCACAGTACAACATGAATAATCTCTGGAGGGAAGAGTGGACTGCTTCAAACCTTGATCAGCTAGGGTTGATAACTGACCCCTGTAGGAAACTTGCTGGGTTAAACTTGCCAAGAAGAATATGGGCTTCGTTGAAAAGAGCGCGGACAGGTCTTGGAAGATGCAAATTTTGGATACACAAGTGGGGAATAATTTTTAGTCCTCATTGTAACTATGGTGACGCGGCTCAGACAGTCCACCATGATGTGATGATGTGCCCACTTCGGAGCTTCCAGGGAAGATACCACGAAATTCATGCGGTAAGTGAAGAGGCAGTGAACTGGCTAAATTCTTTGGACATTAAACTGTATGTTATATTACCATCCATTGATCCTTTGTCCGATCGTTTTTCTATCTGTTTTAAGTGTATAGTAGTTTCTTAAAGCTTATATATATATATAGTTTCTCTGTACCCTCTATTTGCCATACGAAATAAATAAATAAATAAATAAATAAATAAATAAATAAATAAATAAATAAATAAATAAATAAATAAATAAATAAATAAATAAATAAATAAATAAATCCTTAAAATATATTTTATGCTGAGGGATATTTTCTTCCTCTTCTTATCTACGCACTGCGGAGGAGTACAAAATTCTAACTGAGTATCTTGAAAACTTCGGTAGTTATTAGGGAAACAGATTTGAAAAAAGAATTTTCAGAAAAATAGCGACAAAATCAAGTGTTGGAAAGCTTCTTGAATTTCAAAAGCCAAGGTGAGTGACAACCCTGCATTCTTCAGGTCATAACGTGGAAAGTATTATAGATTCCAAAACTGCTTCAAAAACGGCACTTCGTACGACATGAAAAAATTGAAAAATGGCATTTTGTATTGCCAAAGGTGTTGGTGCTGCCTTAACACATGGGGAAGTTGAGAATAGAACTAAGCACAACAATACATGTATTTATAATGCCATCTTATTCCCATCCAATTACACATAGAACACTAAAATTATGCACATGCATTGTATAGTTCTTCTTTAAACTAAAACAAAAATATGGCATGATTTATGCGTTCATTTCCAGAATTGTGTTTTAAATTCATGTGCAAAATATTTTTATTGTATTTTTCTCTTATGGTGCACTTTTCTCAGAATGTGGCCCATAGAGAGCAACTAAACTTCGTACATATGATTTATAGACGTAGATTTACATACCAGGTGAGATACAGGGTGACCCAAAAGTCCGTTAACATTTGACGAGGCAATACTTCGCGGAATATTGGAGGGAGAGAGGTAATATTTGACGCACATGATTGCCATTACATGGGATTTGATTGACATCAAAATAAAGCACACGAAATGACCAACAAATGGCGCTGGACAGCAAATCGTCAGTAATAATAATAATAATAATAATAATAATAATAATAATAATAATAATAATAATAATAATAATGTCGTATGGCTTTTAGTGCCGGGATATCCCAGGGCGGGTTGGCTCGCCAGGTGCAGGTCTTTCTATTTGACGCCTGCGCGTCGTGATGAGGATGAAATGATGATGAAGACAACACAGACACCCAGCTACCGGGCCATTGGAATTAACCATTTAAGGTTAAAATCCCTGACCCAGCCGGGAATCGAAACCGGGATCCTCTGAACCGAAGGCCAGTAGGCTGACCGTTCAGCCAACGAGTCGGACAACTCGTCAGTGATGCCGCATGAGACCCATGTACGATATGAAAGGAGTTGTGAGAGAGGGCGTCAGATGCACCTGCAATCGAGGCATGTCATGGTTAGCCTCCCAGGTCCCCCGACCTCAGTCCGTGTGATTATTGGTTTTGGGGTTACCTGAAGTCGCAAGTCTATCGTGATCGTCCGACGTCATTACGGATGCTAAAAGACATCATCCGACCTTAAAGTTTTCACCATACCTACTGATATGCTGTACAGTGCTTTCCTCAACATTGTCTCTCGACTACAGGTATTGTTGATGAATGACGGCCGACATGTTTAGCACGTTATAAAGAACACCGTCTTTGACAAACTTCAATTGTTATGATAATTATTGCTTGTGCATCGTATGAAGCGCCATCTGTTGGTCATTTTGTGTACTTTATTTTGGAGACAATAAAACCCCATGTCATGCCAATCATGTATGTCAGTTATTACCTCTCTTCCTCCAATATTCCATGAAGTATTGTCTCGTAAAATGTTAACGGACTTTCGAGTCACCTTGTTTTATATTAATTTGATTAACAACTTGGTCATAAAAGAATATTAAGCTTGAATCAACATACTAGTTTGATAATTTAATTTAATATTTTTCGTGATTAACATTATATTTATTTTCAAAGTATCCTTCACCTTTTATATCGCTACTCTCCCTGTGGATAACCTCAAGAAATATTACTACAGCTGGTTCAACAGTTTCTGAGAAAAGTGTACTTTTAGAGAAAAATACTTCAAAAATAATATTTTACACATAAAAATATATTTTTTTCTGGAAATGAATACATATATCATGCCATATGTTTTGTTTTAGGTTATAGAATAACTGTATAGTCTTCTATTTTCTTTTCCCACACCTGTGGGGTCGCTGGTGCGATCTGAGCCGCACATGTGGATTTGGCCCTGTTTTACGGCTGGATGCCCTTTCTGATGCCAACCCAATATGGAGGGATGAGAAGAATTCTATAGTGCATGTGTAAAATTTGGATGTTCTTAGTGCCATAAGATGGGGAAAATGTGACATCATAAAAACTTGTATTATTGCGCTTAGTTTTATTCCCAACTCTAATATGTGTCCGTAAGTCAGAACTCAGCTCACACAGTGGCAGGTGGTGTTGACCTGGATCTCACTATGAGGTCTCTGCGGCTGGCAGCGTTTTAATTTGAAAGCCCTGTAAATGAAGTCATGAATAAACATTAATATTTTTGGTGCAATAGTGTCTTGCCGGAATGAAAACACATAGAAATACTCAAAATGAGAACAAAAATAAAATATACAATATGGGCTTAAAATATATTTATTTTGTACACAGTTTATTTATTGAAATTATACACATGAAACACACACACACACACACACTTCAACGTGTGAATTATGAGTAGTGTTAGAATGAATGTTACTTATATTTACACAAGGCACTATTATGGAAAATATTCGTCAGTTTATTTGCAGAGAACACTAAATAAAAGTCATTATCATTAAAATAACAAAAGATTCCCAACTACCGAATGTAAAACGTTATTGAAAAGGAAAGTGATTTTAACTTACCTAATTTCATCTCAATTTATATGGTATTCTCCGTAAGTAAACTGACATTCTATTCCCTACCAATGGACGGAATTCTGATAAGACAACCATCAAGGCTGCATTAATTTTACATGTGAATATCATTTTCAGAATATCACCTGAAAATGAGGAAAATTCAAACGCTTCTAAGAGTATTTTTGAATCAAGGAAGTATCTTATGAACCTTAGGGAAATATTGTCGTTATAGAATTGTAGGAAGATGGCATAATCTTTAGGAAATTATGTTCTGAAAATTGTTCTCAATACATTCTTCAGAAGTAAAAATGTATTTTAATACTTAAAGAGGTATTTCTCCAACATACTAGCCACAAAAAAATTAAAAATATTTTTTTGATAAAAATATAAAGCTGAAATTAGATGAGGTAGTTTCAAGGATATTCTCCAGAAAGTTCATGATAATATTAAATGAAACACCCTTAAGATATATTTCATATTTATATACATTATTTTGAGAGAAATATCAGTACTTTTCTACAGGGTATACAAGTTATCCATATTATTACTATTAACTTCTGATATTATTTGATTAAATGCTGTTGAGAGCTTCTATGCACATAGATTTGTGATATAGAAAATCATAATTCGTGAAATAACTCAATCCTGTTTCCCTTCCATATCCTTTCTCTTTGTAAGTCTATATCGATCTTTTATTTTACCTGTATTATCGTAGCTGTAAGTTGGTTGCGGAAATGAAATAGAATCTCTTAAAAATTATTATGTACAAATATTAACACAATTATTCAAAAGTTGTAATACGGTAAGATGTTACGGATGTAAAATAAATTATTTTTTCACTGATAAATGAAGAAACAATTATATTTTGGTTTAGAGTAATGATTAGGTCTAGCAGAAACATAAACATTGATTATAGCTCTTTTATATAATCGTATCCTAACAGTACTGTGATATCTATTTCATACGTGAAATATGATTAGCATAACTTGTCTGGGTGAGTGTGTCCGTAATTATGCAGAACAAATTTCCTGAAGTGTGTTAAACTTTAATCCTGATTCATCATCCGTTGACAGTTTATTTAGAATTAATATGTAATTTATAAGTCCGAAGTCTCATAATTCACAAAGAGATCGACAGGTACTTTATCTAGAAAATTTTGCTGATATTCAATAACTGAATCATTTCTACATAATATATTATGCATTTTTCAAAGTCATATTTACAGATTTTTAGGTATTATGATACTCAATGTCATGATATTCTACAAAGTACATTTAGAATGTTGTTACTTTTTATAAAGAATGCTACTTGACCTCCAACAACTTAATTGCCTTTCGCTGAAATTTCCACTGAGACTGGAGAGAAGCATTAAAAACATTAATTTTCCCTTGATACCAGACAGGAGAGGATACTAGAAGAGCGATCGGACGGTGACCCAAACGCCAAGCGTCGCTGCTGCTGCTACTGTTAGTGGAGAAATTTCGACTCCAGGTGCAGAGTTACATTCATCTTCCTCGCAAGTCGAACAGTGCTCCATCTTGATGTAGTTCAGTGTTGTAGGCTCGGCACATTTCCCGTTCAACCGTTCTCGTGAAAATACGCACTTGCGAACGATGCGGCTCTGACCATCGTTAACTGCGTACAGAGAGAAAATAATTATCTGACAAACAATATTCACTGTATATGTTTGATTACCATATCGGTGCTTGAGGAATACGTTTTAGAGTTGGTTAGTTGTAAATTTCAACTGTTAAACATAATTAAACTTCAGAAAATTCCAAAATGTCTATAATTTTGCTTCAGAAAACTAAACAAGATAGTTTTACAAATGAATTTCGAATTAGTTTATATCTGAGAAGAGAATCCGTATTTACGTGACAATCCTTCCAAAACGAGTACTGTAAGTGGCTGAAACTCCTCGTGAATGACGGTGTTATACATTTTCTTTGTCACAGTTAATAATGTATTATAGACTTGCATTTTATACATTTTCTATGTAAAAGTCAAGGATATCATAGATATTCATACAATAGATAGTATATATGTCATCAAATATTTTCATTATGGACTAATCTATGAACCTTAGGGAAATTACGGGACACATCGACTGTTTTTTATTATTAGGCCCTCCTTAAAATTAGAATTTCTTAACATGAGCCACAGAACTCACATACAGTACCAATTATGTATAGAAAACATGTAAAATAATAATAGTAATAATAATATAATATATAATATATAATTTCGTGTTGCTATTTCTAGCCGGGTGCAGCCCTTGTAAGGCAGGCCCTCCGATAAGGGTGGGCGGCATCTGCCATGTGTAGGTAACTGCGTGTTATTGTGGTGGAGGATAGTGTTATGTGTGGTGTGTGAGTTGCAGGAATGTTGGAGACAGGACAAACACCCAGCCCCCGAGCCATTGGAATTAACCAATGAAGGTTAAATTCCCCGACCCGGCCGGGAATCGAACCCGGGACCCTCTGAACCGAAGGCCAGTACGCTGACCATTCAGCCAACGAGTCGGGCATAATAATAATAATAATAATAATAATAATAATAATAATAATAATAATAATAATAATAATAATAATAATAATAATACAGTGCCAATTATTATTATTTAGAATTATTATTATTATTATTATTATTATTATTATTATTATTATTATTATTATTACTATTATTACTATTATTATTATTATTATTATTATTATTATTATTATTATTATTATTAAGAATGGAAACGACCCAATTCCAGTACAAAAAAGGAAGTGTTGAAAACTACAATGTTCATTATGCAAGATTATAAGTTGCTATTTTTACATTTTAAATACGTCTGCTCATTGGTTTTTTAATTTTAGAGCCAATCATACAAACCGTAATAACTATACACACTAAACAGTAGGCATATACATCGGAGCTTTGTGATAAATAAAGTTTATACACGGTATTTTAAAATATACGGGGCGATTCGCAAGAAAACACGAGACAATATGCGTCCTGTATATTCTTTGCTGGGACAACGGGACACTTTAGAAAAATAAGGGGCAATCCCGTAAAATAAAGGATATATGGTCACTCTACTAACCTCATTTTCAATTCTTAGTTAGCAATAATTAGTGAGGGAATTGAGACCAGCTAATAGAAATCAAATTGTATTTTTCAAAACGATTTTAGTTACTTACTAAACCAGAGATGCAAGTTGCATACCTGATTTTAACGGTATCCTTATAAGCGCAAGAAAGCAGTAGTTTCTTCCCCTTCGTAACTCTATGAAACTAAGGAGACATTAAACTATACGACAATCTGTAGATTAATCACTATAAGGTCTGGAAAATTCGCCTCAATCAACCAAGAGTTCTTTAAGGAATGAACCAAAAAGTTTTAATAAAATATGCATCCAACAGTATTAAATTGCTGAGGACACCTGTTAGGTACCAAAACTACATTTCCAGATAGACTAAACTTCACTCCGTACGCTGAACGAGGTTGGAGCGATTATAATTCTACTTTATTCTCGCTCTTCTTTGATTGACAATATATTAATTCATAGTAGAAACGGAGATTGATATACAATGCATAAGGGATGGATGTCCTTCCAAGGTGAAGTGAGGATTACATACAACGCCTCAAGAGACTTTAAGTTTACTGCTCATTGCACTTCTCACCTCGAAATTTGCTATATTTAAAGTACCTTATTCACAACTACAATGATTTGTCTCACTTAATTGCTGAAGAGTTGTACATTTCCACACCGGAATGTGCATACTTCTCCCTGTTCACCAAAACACTGAAGATTTTTGTATTGATTTCCACATAGATTTACTGGCCCTCTATAACAATACACTAGAGATTTCATCCATGTATTCTCCGGTTAAAACAGAAGACCCAAAACTCCTTGGGGCATCGAGTACATCTCCGATATCATGGCACGGTCAGCAAACAGAGTATATTACCTGTGAAACCTGCAATGCTTTGTTTGATCGCGCATCGTATCACTATGAATATATTTACGATATGGAAAACGTTCCAGATTTTGTAAGACTGTCTATAAACATTCCCTGCGTAGAACCTGTACTCTAATAAAAATATTTTTTCTTTTGTTGGTAACATTTTTTCTAATGGCGATGCACAGTAGCTACTAATATCTGATGAGGACAAGTCCGTTCGCATTAATCTATACAACAAGAATATTGAGCCTGGTGAGGCCACAACCCGCTCTGCAGCAGCGAATATCCTTGCACTGGAATGGCTGGAATGGCCAGGAGTTACGCCGGCAACTTGTCCGTTCACGCCGTGAAGTGGTTATGCATACCTTCCAGGTGTTCTAAATTGTGATACAAACTAATGGCGTGCATTGTTCGAATTTGAGACGGGTAACCAAGACGGAGCAAGACGTTCCTCGTTGTATATGCAACCACCATTACGCATGAGTGGAGCATGTAATCTGAAATGCCCGAGTTTGTTTCAATTCGTTTGACAGGCCATGTTCGAAGTGCCTGACTAGGAAGGATGGATGATGCTTGCTCTACTGACTTTGCAAGGCAATGTGGTTCATCCAGAGATGAGTAAGCCCTTATGTACAAAGAGCGAAAGCCGGGAATTTGGAGATATAAAAGGGTGATGGAATGGTTTACTTAACCATTACTTTTGAGCTGATGTTTACAATGCCACGTGAATAGACGGACAATGTTATGGCTAAACTTCAAAATGAATATAAACTAATCAAGAGAGATGGGCTCAATTCTGATTTTTGGAAGAAGTTCCTGTTTTTGGTCCCTGCAGACAGTCAGCAAACAGAGTATATTTCCTGTGAAGCCTGCAATGCTTTGTTAACATATAAATCCGGTACAACTCGTTAAGGAAACACGTTTGCAATTTTAATGCTAGAGGTTATCGCCAAGCATTGGCCGGAAATACAAAGCAAAACATAATTAGTGCGTGTATTCTCATGTGTGCAAAAGATATCCGACCGGGGAAGACTTTAAAGAATTAGGGCATGAACCGATTAATACGGGCGCTAAATTTGGCAAAGTAGATATATTTGATGTTTTAGCACATCCTTCCACCATTAGTAGAAACAAGGACGGACGGAATGGAGCACATCTACTCGTGACTGAGATAGCGCGTGAAGGAGCGAGTATCAAGGGGCAAGATCAAATGAACATAGCTCGCCTCGCCTTTAAGAAGCAGATTTTTTTTTTTTTTTTTGCTAGGGGCTTTACGTCGCATCGACACAGATAGGTCTTATGGCGACGATGGGATAGGAAAGGCCTAGGAGTTGGAAGGAAGCGGCCGTGGCCTTAATTAAGGTACAGCCCCAGCATTTGCCTGGTGTGAAAATGGGAAACCACGGAAAACCATCTTCAGGGCTGCCGATAGTGGGATTCGAACCTACTATCTCCCGGATGCAAGCTCACAGCCGCGCGCCTCTACGCGCACGGCCAACTCGCCCGGTTTAAGAAGCAGAGCTCAATCATGATCTTGCTCCACAGATATGAAGAAAACCTAAAGAGTGTTTTGCATAACACTAACACGAACAGAATTTTGTCCTGGCCAGATACACTAATACACATCGCTAATGGCACGATATGTTTTTTTCCAAAGTCTAACTATATATCACACGGCTCAGAATAGCAATGTGGTGCAATGTGAAGTCCTAGCTGCTGCTCCTGTTCCCATTTTGATTGCCTCTTAACCATGAGCTCAGTACTGCGGGAGAAGTTGCGTTATGTATATCATAAAAATATGTTTCTCCGAACACGACTTACTACGAATTTTTTTTAAAAAATTTGCAAGTCTTCTTCCATTCATATTTCACTAATATAAATCCTTTTTTGTTCTGACATGGATCCCAAAACATTAGAGGAGCTCTTATCTTAGGTGGTAAAGCCATGAGATTAGGCCACTACAATAAAGGGTGAGAAAAATTGAAAGGAAATTTGTAGATGATGATTCTTATATTCTGCATTTAATATTAATTTTAGGAAGTTACGACAGTAAGAACATTAAAACAGGCTGTCACAATGGAACTTAATTCCAGGCTGGGTACTGCATCAAGAAGGAACATTTTAGCCGTTGAATGTAATATTTTAAAGTATATATTATGTAAATATACTCACTTGTCTCAACGACCTTCTGGCAGGCTGGATAGTCCATGGATGTTTGAGACCTCATGCGTTCACAGTTTTCTATGGGAATACGGGTCTTGTTGAATGGGTCCCGACAGTTGAGTGATGTACTGGAGGTACAGGCCCAGCATCTGAGACCGGCTCCTAAAACAGACACGTAAATTTAATAATAATAATAATAATAATAATAATAATAATAATAATAATAATAATAATAATAATAATAATAATTGTTTCGAGGTTATCTGTGGAACGCAGAGTGAAGGAAGGTGCTGGTGGAATGGGTCTATTTACGATAGTCAATGATGAATTTAAAATTTTAAAATAAAGGCTATATTTTTTTCAGATCTTAAATTTCAACAAATAACAAGCTTTTAGGTACATAGGTAGGTGGTACAAAATTAGAAAAACTAAGAATTGGTAATTTAAAGTTTTGAGCTTCAATATCCTAATTTGCAAGGTCCCAGCATTACAAATGTTGTGTTTAGTTAGATAGATAAGGAGAGATATCTCCCAAAACACAATTTTCGAGAGCACCTTGCTCCAACGGTTACAAGTTACGGCCTTCCAGAGGCATCACACAAATTTCTATTACGTCACCACAAAAGAGCTTACATGCCCTACAAATTCTACCAAGGTGACAGCGCTCCCGGACTTTTATGGCGTACTCAAGGCACCCATTAACTATTACAAGACGGAAAAGAAGGTCTATGCTCAATAAAAATGACACCTTCAGGCCTCTCTAGGCACAACCTACAATTTACAATACAATATGAATTACATTTTTGTTTACACACGGGTATCTAGTACTCATTGTAGTGGGCCTTCGTGAAAAAGAACAGGTTAAATTACTTGCTCAAACTCAAAAATATACGGAGGCGTGCACTTGCGCTCCTAGAAAACCAAGGTTAAAACTCTACTTGGGCTTGCAGCTCGACGATGCAGAGGCTAATCCCACACTACTTAGATGACTAGAAGGACAAGTTAATTTATGATTTACAGCAAAAAACAGTTAAAAAATCGTAGTCACCTCAAGATTAATTGAAAGGGAATTCGAGAGGGTAACGCGCTCTCTATCCCCGATTTACAGTTTAAGTCTTTAGGACTTACATGAAATTTTACATGAGAAGGAAGAACGTTTACATTTTAGAAAATTGACGGTTACATAGATCTGACCCTTCGAGTCAGCTTGCGGAGAAAACAACTTAGATGGAAAAACTGTTGGGCATTACCTTAACTGATGTTCAGCCTGCCGAAGATTGAGGCCTCCGCCTCCTGTGTTAACACACACACTCAGTAAGACGACGATCAGAAAGACAGGTTAACTCGAAGAGGGGTCAGCTTTTATACCCAAGAGGAGGGTTCGAGAAGGCTCTGGACTAAAACCGGACACACCCTCTAATTTTTATTGGCGGATAAAATAGGTACAAGAAACGTTTGATTGACTGAAAAATAGATACATGAAATTTCTGATTGGTCAGAAACCAACGCTGAAGGGATGAGAAGGAAGTGTTGCAAACCTTGAAGTACCAAAAATAAGAAATGTCAATTCAGTTCAGAAAAACCTATAAACACAAAATTTCTTCAAAACTCTAATTATTCCACTTTGCACCAGAGTGCATGACCTCAGTTCTTTAATAGAGACATCTATGTAGAAAAGTCCAAATTTCTTGAAATATTTGTTGCGACCAGTGATACATTAAAGCAAAAGAAAAAAATCCAGTCAGTTTAGGAAACTTTAAAATAACATATTACTGTACTATTTAGTAGTGATATCTTTTGATCAACGTCCCAACTTCCTGTACTAGATGTTTCAATTTTTATATGATAGACAGCGTTCTTCAAGGCGCTTCATTTAAATGCACGGGGATGAGGTGCATCTCCCGGTGCAATAATAATGAAACACTCAGACACTACCGGACAGCAATCTGCCCGGCGGCTTTATATACAGCTGAATGTTTGAATAAAAACGTGATTGGTCAAGACGTTGGACCTGGTGGAGAGAAAGATTCTGAGGAAGATACTGAGACCTCAAAAAACAGAGAATGGATCATACAGAAAGAAAGGAAACCAAGAATTATATCTCAAGATGGAGAAGATCTCAGATACCATCCGGAAGTGGAGAGCCGTGTTCTTCGGACATATCTAAAGAATGAACCCAGGAAGACTTACCAAATATATATAACTAGCAAATATACCCGTGCTTCGCTACGGCATTCTGCATTGTATACGAATATTGAAAAATACAGTAAATACTGTACATGCAGTAAATAAGATTGTTTTAAAATAGCATGTCTCTTAGCGTTATCCGAGAAACAGCATGGAGAGGTCTACGTACGTTGTTTCCAATGTAAAGTGCTTGTTACGGATTTGTGATGATAACGACAGGCTCTCTTGCCTACTACCATTCACAATCGAGTTGGGAAGTTTACATTATAATTGCAGGCCCCATTGCCTACTGCGCGGTCACAATCGATTTGGGGAGTTTCCGTTACAATGGAAGCCCCCCTTTCCTATTTCCAGACATATTGCAAATTGAGGAGTTTTTATTATAATGGCAGGAAACTTCCCTACAACCAGTCAAAATTGAGTTGTGTAGTTATCATTATAATGACAGGCTACTTTTCCAACTGCCAGCCAGCTTACTGCCAGTCACACCAAGTTGGTGAGTTTCCGTCAAAATAGCAGGCCAGTATGCCTAATGCCAGTCACATTTTAGATGGGTAGATCTGTATATAACTGCGGGAACGCTTGCCTACAGCCAAACACAATCGGGTAAGGGGAGTTTTGAACAAAACTGCATGCTCCCTTGCCTTCTGCAAGTCAAATCGAGAAGTGAATTATTCATTACAATGGTAGGCCTGCCTTATTCATGCCAGTTATACAGTAATTGGAGAAGGACCCCATTTCTACTGCCAGTCAAAGTCGGTGTGGGGAGTACTGATTACAATAGCAGACACACCTTTTCTCGATCGCTACAAAATCGACATCAGTGAATATATATAGTTCGACATACGAAAGTATGTGCTTGTTTACAATATTGCAGACCTTCATTTACAGATTAGCTGCTGCTAAACGGTACATCATATCGAGAAAGGATTGTACCATAAGACGCCGGATTTAGCGGCCTAAATTGCTAGTCTTATGATATCTCATCTATTCATGGGTCAGATTGAGTTAGAAACGTGTAATAGGGTAAAATTTGTGTAAGATTATCTCATATTGCATTGCTTTTCGGATAATTAAGTGACAGCTACAAACATAGCATTTGGCTCACATATGGCTACTGGGTGGACCAATTTTCGTGAAGAGTTTGATGATTCTATCCTTCCTATAAATGATGGAAGTTATGAATTATGTATGTGAAAAGTCCAAATTTACTTAACATCGAGAAATAGAGAAAAATCAAACGTAAAAGAGATAGAAATTCGACAAAAATTCGCTTTGCACGCACCCGCTCTTGAGTTAAGTCCGGTGGGACTTGTACCGGAAAACGGTCCGTTAATGATATCTCCCTTATTAATCCTCGTATTGAAATGATGCACATGAGGGAACAGGCTTAGAAAACAATTTCCATTAAGGCAGGTAAATTTACATTAAGTTTGTTTGTGTATATTTTTTGGGAATGCAAAATCACGGTTTCGGTTTCGTATAATCCCCCGGGCAATTCAGGAATTTAGAAACAATATTTGGCTAAAATCCTACCAAAGGACAGGTGGATTCTAAATATCAAGTTTGGTGGAAATATATCCGGTAGTTTCCAAGTTATAGACAAACAGACAAACAAACAAACAGACAGACACCAAAACTGAATATATGCAGATGGTCATTATTACACCTAAAACGGATAACTCTACGGAAATTTCGCCAAAATTGTCAATGTGCAGACACACTCTAGAAGTGCAGACCTTTATTTCGATAGTTACTGCTTTGAAACTGTACGACGTATCTACAAACGGACTTCACCATCAGACGCCCCTTTTAGTGCTCTACATGGTTGGTCCTATGACATCTCGTATCTTCTATATGTATGGGTTAGATTGAGTTAGTCATTGAATGGGGTGAAATTTTGTACAGTTTTTACATACTACTTTATATTTTTGATACTTATGTGACAGCTAGAATCATAAAATTTGGCTATAACATGGTCAATGGTCATGTCAATGTGCGTGCCGAATGTCATGATTCTACCTTTCCTATAAGTGTGCCAAATGATAACATATACGTGTAAAAGTACAAAATCAACTTGAAATCTAGAAGTACAGCTGTATTTAACGTATTAGGGATAGGAATACGACGGAAAGTCATAGGGCAAAAGTTGTAGATCTCTCCAAAATGAAACGCCATTTGCTTTCTGACTTTTGATACGACTTACTGATTAGCCACCAATTACCCCGAAACGAAGGTCTGCACCGTTGTTAAAATTGCATCCATATTTCGGAATTTTCCTGGGCCAAAAGTTATACATTTGCATAGCTTAGAATATTTCCTCAAAGAAAAGAGTGTCCAGCATTTGGAATTAGCACTCGCATACATACGTGGTAATTAAGGAAGAAAATAATACAGTTTAGTAAGTTGAAATTAATAGAAAATGAATTATAACTGAGGACATCCGGATGACGAAAATTTGTAAATACCAAGTGAATGTATTGGAAAATCAAATACTCCTCAATAAATTATGCCGGTGTGAGTTATGGATGTAAGAAAGCGGTAATCGGAGAGAAATTTAGGCGTAGGGATTCATCGGTAATCAGATAGGAAGATGCATATTTGTGTTATTACTTAAGCTATCCGAGGACGGTTATAACCTCCAATGATATTCCGCCAATATCCCGCAGAATGGCCGATTGACCCCTCTCTTGCTTTCTATTCAAGGAACAACCACGAATTTACAGGAATTATGAGGAAAATGGCAATACGTTACTTCCCTGCTGGCAAGCAGTCAGAGACGTTGCCATGGTAACCTGTAGGTTCGTTGTCGGTCTGTCGGTCACTCAATGCAGAGCATGGTATCGACAGAAAATAGTAAATTTCTCCGTCATTTGAAGAGTAAGGTAAATTATGAACATAACGAAATTTGTTTATAACGAAGAGACCTTTCACATACGGTCTACAGAGTTTACAGAAAATCAATAGTATAAGAGAAAATGGAGTAAAACCGTTGTGGTTTTCGTATAAAACCCCCGTCTTTTCAAAGATTTTAAAATGATATGCAAATCGAAACCTTCTCCGGGATGAGTATACTCTAAAAATCAAGTTTGATTGAGATCTATCCGGCCGTTTCGACGTGATGGTGGAACAGACAAACAGACAAACAAACAAACAGACAGACATGAAAAGTAAAAACCACCGATTCGGTCTTGAGTTGACCTAAAACGGATAAATATTTGAAAATTTGGCAAAACAAAAGGAATTACAGACAGCGGACCCCCTACAACTTTATTTATAAGATAACATTTTTTGAGCCAAGCAAAACTACGGTGCGCTTGTATCAGAAGATAAAAAAGTATCTGGAAGAAATCGGAATACAAGGAAAGGAAATCAGCAACAGGGATGCTTACAAGTTGATGATCAAGACCACCAAGGAGTTTGAAGAAAAAGTTAGATCCCGTACCCAAACGCCGTGGACAGAAGAAAGGAGGGGATTGCATCGTGAAATGATGGAGGAGTACTGGTCGAGTAATAAAGCCCAGAAAAAGATGAAGCAGAATTCGAATTAACGTGGTCCATATTAGTTCAAAACGAAATAATCGTAAAAATAATAACGTACAGAGTAACAAGGAATCAATACAACAATGGAGTGATATCTCGTAATATAAGACCAGCATTTCAAGACAGTTATTTTACCATGACCATTATATGCCTCAGAAACTATATTTCTAGAAGGCCACTCCAAACTTGATAAAAGCAAGAACGAATTATCCTGAGGAAATTATATGGTCCCACTGATATGAATGGCATATGAATTAAAAAGAAAAATTGCAGAACTGTATACTGCAACCAAGTTTACTGGTGCCGTACGTACAAGACGCTTCAAAGTCTATGGTCACATCTATAGAATGGACAATAATTTTAATGAAAAATTACTTAATATAATCAATTCAAAGAAGTTCAAGATCAACTGGGTGGAAAAATTAAGCAGGATTTACACGCTACACACGATACCATAAAAAATCGTAAAGCCTTTGGAAATCTGGTTCCAAATCACTCATTCGTGGAGAAAGCTAAAAACATAACTGGGACCACAGAAGAACGCAGGAAACAACACAGCAACTTTTTACTAGTAGTAGAGCAAGAAGAAGAAAGGGACAGGGAAGATGTCAGACGAAGCTAAGTTAAAACACGCTCTTTAATTGGGCATAAATAAATAAATAAATAAATAAATAAATAAATAATAATAATAATAATAATAATAATAATAATAATAATGATGATAATAATAATGATAATGATAATAATAATAATAATAATAATAATAATAATAATAATAATAATAATAATAATAATAATAATAATAATAATGGCATCAATCATCACATTCGAAATGGAAAAACTAGAAATACATTGCCTGGCGTTTACACATGACACTAAGTCTTCACTCGGACATCCCAAGTGCCCCAAAAGGGATTTTTTTTTTTTTTTACAATTTTGCTTTACGTCGCACCGACACAGGCAGGTCCTATGGCGATGGTGGGACTGGAAAGGGCTAGGAGTGGGAAGGAAGCAGCCATGGCTCTAATTAATGTACAGTCCCAGCATTTGCGCGGTATGAAAATGGGAGACCACGGAAAACCATTTCAGGGCTGCCGACAGTGGGGTTCGAATCCACTATCTCCCGAATGCAAACTCACAGCTGCGCGCATCTAACCACATGGCCAACTAGCTCGGTCCTCTGTGGCCTCGTTTACTTCCATGACCGAATCCATTATTCCCCTAGGAAAACTATCCTCCACCGTTCGCCTCACACGACCCGAAAACGAAACAGCTTTCTGCACACCACTTCATCCATCAAGATCATTCCTAACAGCCTCTCTCCCTCTCTCTCTCACTCACTCACACATTCCGAGTGCCCTCCAGCCATTGTTCCAACCTGGTTTGTACATTTAACTTATTAATAAACTGTACTGAGTAGACACAGCTTTCAATCCTGTACAACAAATTAGATCTGAAAAAGATCGGTGTAAGCAGACTCAGAAACACACAAGAAGTCAAATGATACAAAAAGAGGAAAAAAGAAGATAAACTTTTTGGACATGTCAAGAGTATGAACCGTAGTGGAATCGTAAATCAGGGGTAAAGCCAAAATAAACAGCATGAAATGGATCGACGAAATCAAGAACAACTTAAAATTGGCCGGAATTACAAAAGAAGATTCCCAAAACAAGGACGTAATTAGATTCAAAATTTACAAATGACACGCTGACCAAGGGGTAAAATCGAAGAATACGACCGCAGAAACATGGGCCAAGGAGAGGAAATTAAGCCCACAGCAAGAAATTAAAAAGATATGAACACGTTAAATGGAAAAATATCTCTAAGTCTACCTACTCCTAAATGGGTTTATTCACTGCAAGTATTCATATTATAGTCGTAATATTGAAAGGTGTATTCTGACTGTTCTTATAAGGCGGTCCATTTACTGCCTGTCTGGGTGGGGGAGAAGGGAGTAGCGGATTTGGTTGTCATTGAAACGCAGGCGAACCCACTGTAGTTGCTTGGAGATGCCAAAACATCTCACTTCTGAATTATGTACAACAGAACTCAGCGGTCTGAAAGAACGAACAAGTGATCTGGCAGCGAGGGGAAGGAAAAAGGAATGCTGGAATGTGGCAACACCGTGCAATGCTCCTCTCTCATGCCCTATCTGTCAAAACGCTTCTTTTAATATTACAGGTATAAATAATAATAATAATAATAATAATAATAATAATAATAATAATAATAATAATGATAATAATAATAATAATAATTGTACCGAGGTTGCACCTGCGTGCCGTTGAACTGCGCGCCCTCTGGAAGGCCCCCTGTGGGGTGAATCCAAACTAATGTAACTGAAGATACTTGGACCTTTAACTTTTAGATGTATCTACTATCGGCCTACTGCATGTGCCCCCTCTGGTGGGATTAAGGATAATTAAATGTTAGGAGAATTTTCAATTTTCAATGTTTGTAAATCTTAAGTTTTTGTAGATTGTTTCTTTCTTGTGCTAAGGCTGTCTGTACTCCTACGGCTTCCTTCTTCCTTAGTTATTAACCAGTCATGAATTTTGCGTATACTTCTCTAGCCAATTAAAATTGGGGGTTTGTACAGGCATTCTGCCTAGCTCAAGAGAGTTCTAGAACTTTCCCCTCTGAGATGCTATAAAAGCTGTGCGCTTTAGGAGGGCCATATTGTCATTTTCATCGCTCCGGTCTAGTGTTTGTACGGCGTAATAGGAGAAAGAGGCGGCCTTGCCGTCGGAGGAAGGCCCAACAACTCAAGGTAATGGCAGACATCTCTTAACATGTGATAGCTCCAGGCAGATAACTTGAGAGAAAGGTTTCAAACTGTTTAAGTGCAAACTTTGGACATGTCTGAGGATTTTGTTCAAATCCCTGATGGCAAACATGTAATTTAGGGCATAAAGAGTGTTCACCCTCTGTTCATTCCCATTCATTTCGTGTGGGGTGACTAAGATTTTCTAAACCTCTAAATTCTTCGCACTGCTTTGGTACTTAATGTTTCGCATCTGGTCATCCCTCTGTAGTATAGGCTTAGCCTCTGGAACTTCGGGCCATAAGCCCGTATAGGATTTTAAGTGTTGTTCAAAAGGAGTGCTAGAATTTCGCCTCCTAGCCTTTTGTTCATGGCTGATCGTCTGAAATCTTTTATTTTTGCATTAAGACCATTTAGTATGGGCACTTATTGCCTTCGTTTAAAGTATAATTACCGATAGACAATGATGTAAGTGACTGTAACACAGTTTTAAAGTTTATTTAGCGTATTTTTCTAAGAAGCGTTTGCTTCTGAGAGGCTGGATTGTAGTAAATTTTGGAGCTCCGTCTCCTAGAATGTGAGGGAGTAGAGCAAATATGCTCTTGTAAAATAGTGTACCTTTAGAGGCACCCTTGTAAACTATTGTGTCAATAATCTTCTATCTTGTACCTGATTCTTGACTTTAAGTCAGAGTTATTGTGCGAGATGACGAGCTCATCTTTATATTATTGTTGTTCATCAAGATTTTCTAACTACGAAATTTTAAAATCTAAAGGAAAAAGGAAAGAAATAACATTTCGAAATTTAGTGCTTAAACTTATGTTCAGATTTACACTATAAATTGAGGATAATTATGTCCACCTTTTCAATACAAATACAATGTGACATCATTAACACATCACGAATTTATTACCTTTCAAAAAATTGGGACCGGTTTCGGCATTATTTGTATGTTTGTATGCCATCATCAGCCATAGGAAACTTTGTGTTCTGATCATTTCACTGTCCACTCATTCACCCTAGCACCTTCTTACACCCCTCTGGTCCACAAAATCACGGTAATAATAATAATAATAATAATAATAATAATAATAATAATAATAATAATAATAATAATAATAATAATAATAACCTAGGTGATAACTTAGACGTTACTGTCAGCGTCCACAAAAAGACCTTGACAAAGTTTTTTTTTGCTAGTTGCTTTACGTCGCACCGACACATAGAGGTCTTATGGTGACGATGGGACAGGAAAGGTCTAGGAGTTGGAAGGAGGCGGCCGTGGCCTTAATTAAGGTACTCTAAAGTAAGGGTTATTCTGCCCGAAGGCAGGTCCGAACCTCTGCAGAGGCGTTCATGAGCCGTAGTTTACGTGCGGTAGAGTGGCCAGTTCCTTTCCGCTCCTCCATTCCCTTACCCCCCACCAAAAGCGCGTGGCAACCCATCCAACTCCTGACCACGCCCAATGTTGCTTAACTTCGGAGATCTCACGGGATCCGGTGTTTCAACACGGCAACGGCCGTTGGCTAATTAGGGTACAGTCCCAGCATTTTCCTGGTGTGAAAATGGGAAACCACGGAAAACCATCTTCAGGGCTGTCGACAGTGGGATTCGAACCCACTATCTCCCGGATGCAAGCTCACAGCCGCGTGCCCATGACCGCACGGCCAACTCACGTGATTCTTGACAAAGTTTTGAGATGGAGAGCACACTATGGCATGACGATAGACATAATGTAAAATCAGGTTGAAAATCATTGGGGTACCGTAATCAAATAAACAGGATTGTAAATAAAGTGTACAGATCTCCTCATAGAGTTCTGCGTAGGAAAATATTTTTCGGTACTAACAGGTTAAAACGCAAACGTATTTAACTAAAGCGCAAGTGTTTTCTACCCGCACAACGGTTCTGTGGTGGGATTTGCATAAATATTAGCGATCTGAACTATCAGAACGCCTAAAATGTATGCAACTCACCTAAACAACTGTACAGCGGCTAGACCAGAGGTGGACACGCTGGGCATTCCGTCCCACGGGCGCCCAGCGCTGTAAGCGGGCGGACAGGCAAGCAATGAGCGTGCGCTATTCAACTACGGTGGCGTTGTGGCTACGTCACAGACAGTGACAGTTCGACAAAGTTCTCCCAGTCCCTCTCGATCACTGCGGCGATGCCCGAGTTTGAAATGGAGGCAGAAAATAATGAAAGAAGAGGGCAGAAATCCACGTTATTTTCAATTTACGTTTTAAGAAATTAGTTATTTATTTTAATTGCAGTTTATGTATTTTGACTGGGTGCAATAAAGAGTTAGGCCTACAACCTCAGCAATTCTTATAATGCACGTAATGAATTACAATTTTCACTATTAAATTGTAAGAGGTGCTTTAGAAACAGTTCTAATATAATACTGAGTTAGTGGTTGCTCGGATTTAAATTATCTGATAAACTCACCAACAATCCAATCATGCTTACCTGAAATAACATCAGTTACGTTATTTATTTGAAGGCATACTGTATATCTATCTGATAGAAATACTTTCATTGTAGTTGTACTTTAAACTTGCATAGTAAATACAGTATCTACGTCCTCACTCGCGATGAAACTCGCCGTTTAGAGGCTAGCTATTACCATCGGACGCTTGTTCAATTTGAAATACTATTTTAAAAAATTCAGTGAACAGAGAAAGTCACACAACATTTCAACACTACAAATTCAGGCAGTAAACTTGTTTAATTATGTAATTATATTGCTCTTTGCTTAATGAATAACAGGAATTTTACTTTCTTTTAATGGAAATACTATCATGTCCATCCAAGGAAATGTGAAGTTTGTACGCTTAAAACCTGTACCTTTGTAGATTGTAACAAACAAATTATAACGTGTCAGTATTCTTTGAATGAATAAAAAACTGACTGTTTCTATTGAGTGCATACAAATCAAAAGGTCAGGCTTTTTATTGTTTTTTTGTTTTTTTGCGATTACAGCCCTTTATTTTAAATCCTGCACCCCAATCAGCATTCCGCAGAGTAGTAGAGGAGTGCTTGGTAATCAAAACTGAACGTCAATGCCCCCTCCCTTCCCTGCAAAGTGTGTCGGCTCTCTCGCTTCACTGTGACGTATGCTTTACGTAACCTGCCCGCATTTACATCGCGCCAGCCCGGCCACACTGGGTTAGCCGCAACGGGGGTCCAGCTGAGCACCCCTGGGTTAGATGATACTTGCGCCTTGTTCAAATACGTTTGCTTTCTAACACATTAGTGCCTAAAAATCTTTTCCCTGGTTAGGGGGGTATTTACGGGTTGTAGTATGGATGTAAGGGAAAGGGAGTGTAAGTCCCTGGTAAGACCCCAATTATAATATAGTTCTAATATATGGCACTCTCGCCAGGACTGGAAAGGAATCAAAGGAAAGCAGCATGATTTGTTCTGGCTGATTTCAATAACAGTGTTACGAAAAGGGTTGCACACTCTGGGCTGGGAGGTGTTGGCAGACGAGCTGCTCGACTAAGTGGAATGTGTCGAGCTGCCAGTGGAGAGATGGCTTGGAAGACATTAGTAGATGATTAATCCTGAGTGGAGATTTTTAAACGTAGGAAATATTGTAAAATGAAGAAAAAGTTGAAACTCAAGAGGCCAAATTGGGGTAAATACTCATTTGTAGGAAGAGGAATTAGAGACTGGAATAATTTTTTCAAAGGAGGTGTTTGAAATTTTTTGAACTTCTTTGAAGTTATTTAATGAAAGATTAGGTAAACATCTAATAGGGAATCTATCCTTTTTTTCACTTGGCTTTACGTCGCATCGACACAGACAGGTCTTATGGCGACGATTCGACAGGAAATGGCTAGGATTGGGAAAGAAGTGGCCGTTGCCTTAATTAAGGTGTGAAAGTGGAAAACTACATAAAACCACCCACACCTCTTAGTTCTACTACGCAATGCTGGTTACGCCATACCTCTTGTTATGAGTGAAGTCACGCCGTGGATCAGTGGTAGAGTGTCGGCTTCCGGTTCAAATCCGGCAGAGGTAGTCGGATTTTTGAAGGGTTGAAAATAGTCGGCATGTAAAAGATCTCTGGTAACACCTTTGATGTTTACCCGACAAAATTCATTAAAACTCAGCCACAGACGCCCAAGAGAGATTAGATTGAATATGCCATATAGTAGCCCTAGAGTAAAACGGAACGTCGAAATTGACGAGCAAGCAGCCAGATGACGTTGAATTAAAATGCTTGCACACGGTATCTAACGCCATACGATTACCTTCCTTTTTTTCTTCAGGGCTGCCGACACTGGGGTTCGAACCCAATATCTCCGGATTGATTGATTGATTGATTGATTGATTGATTGATTGATTGATTGATTGATTGATTGATTGATTGATTGATTGATTGATTGATTGATTGATTGATTGATTGATTGATTGATTGATTGATTGATTGATTGATTGATTGACCAGGCTCGTCCCGGTCATCGTTTCTGCTCATTCTAGTCAAGAACTCTTGTGGCTGTAGACCTGTACGCTCATGACGTCATGCTAGTTGCTGAAAAGGAACTTGATTTCAATCAATGTTTTATGATTTGTAATCCTGCCGTAGTTTCACCTTGTACTCTTCTGCAATCCAAGTGTCTTCATAGCTTCCGGAAGCATCACGTTGCTTATTAGTTATGCCACACCTCTTAGTCCAACTACGCAATGCTGGTTACGCCATACCTGTTGTTGGGAGTGAGGTCACGCCGCTGGTCACGGGAGGGTGTCACACCCACTTGAACATCATGACATCATGGCCGACCTACTGAACAAGGACAGACCAACTGTTGGTGAGAGTAAGCCTCAAAATAACTTCGCTGTTTTCATATTCAGTATATGAAATAATAGTGAATAAACCAGTATATGACTCATTCCGAAATGCTAATCCACGCATGTTCTGATGTTGCGAAATGGAGTCAGACTGCATTCCACCCTTGCAGTTGGAAAAATTGGCATATTTATATCAGATGTAAATGAAACGGAATACGAAAATAAATATTAATAAAACCATAACTTTAATTCTGTCAATAGAGAAACAAATGCTAATGTAATGACAAGAACCTCATGAGAAGAAATGGTGAAGGAAATTAGTTGTTTGGGTATCATGATGACTGAAATGTACGAATAAAGATCAGAAATTGCTGGCTCAAGTTGAAAAATATGAAGTTTCACTTCCGGGACATACCTTTCATATTACCAAATATTACATTAAGGGAAGGTCGAAGGAAAAATATGAAGAAGGTGAGAAACGACTGCTTACTGCCGTCAGCCCATTTTTTTAAATTGATGTATTTCTCAACACAATTCAAAAACAGTAAACAAATCTCAAGTCGATATCTTATCGAATGAAAAACAGACCATAATAACAAAGAAAATTTTTAGCTCTGAATTTGGTTGCCATTAACTGTTAATATTGTTGCTTATAGAACTCTGCCATTGCAGGGAATTATATTATATTATATTATATTATATTATATTATATTATATTATATTATATTATATTATATTATATTATATTATATTATATTATATTATATTATATTATATTATATTATATTATATTATATTATAGTCTACTGCACAAGGTAACGAATCGGAGAGAAATACACCATGTGGACCACGACAAAGTCCATAACCTCCAAGTGACCATCAGGCGTTTTGACATGCTCGTTATTTTATTTCGATAATCACCGAGCTCGATAGCTGCAGTCGCTCAAGTGCGGCCAGTATCCAGTATTCGGGAGATAGTAGGTTCGAACCCCACTGTCGGCAGCCCTGAAAATGGTTTTCCGTGGTTTCCCATTTTCACACCAGGCAAATGCTGGGGCTGTACCTTAATTAAGGCCACGGCCGCTTCCTTCCCACTCCTAGGCCTTTCCTGTCCCATCGTCGCCATAAGACCTATCTGTATCGGTGCGACTTAAAGCAAGTAGCAAAAAAAAATTCGATAATCGAATTATTATTTATATAAATGTGCTAATTACGAGTCAATCGAAAGAGAAACGTTCGGTCATTACCAAGAAATAGTTTGTATAATAGCATGTTATACTAATGGAATATAAAACGTTGCCAAAGTAGCACCATTCTGAGCTCGATAGCTGAAGTCGCTCAAGTGCGGCCATTATCAAGTATTCGCGAGATAGTGGGTTTAAATCCCACTGTCGGCAGCCCTGAAGATGGTTTTCCGTGGTTTACCATTTTCACATCAGGCATATGCTGGCGCTGTGTTTTAATTAAGGCCACAGCTGCTCCCTTTACACACCTAGCCCTTATCTATACCATCGTCGCCATAGGACCTATCTGTGTCGGTGCCACGAAAAACAAATTGTAAAAGATAGCAGCAACATAATCCGATGCCTTGTGCTCAGTGTTCGGCCACGTGAATGTCTCAGCTAAGTTTAGTCGCCAGTTTAAATTCTGATATCAATCTGAAGTGTTGATATGCACTTATGTCAGCAATACTGAAACATCTCCAGCTTCGAGAAGAAAACACGAAAACCAGTTTATTGTCTCTGTGCACAATGTTGTACGGAACCAAAAGGGAAATAAAGGATTGAAAACACGACTGATTCACAAGTAAAATATCTTTATGGGGGTGTAGATAATAAAGATAAGTGGCATTTACTATGCCACCTGTTCCAGACCAACCAGAAGGTACTGGAAGGGAATTTGTTCAATTATTTGATGCATACATCTTGTATATGAAGAACACTGATAAGCCATTACCAAGACGAGACTTCATGGTCAGTATATCGTTAGAGGACTGCTAAATGGACTGTTCCCAATTTAAATTGTGAGGCCAATAGGTCGTGCAGGAAGCCTCTTTCATGCCCTCTAAAATTGCTACAAAATTAAAATAAAAATTGCCTATGTGTTGTGTGCTTAGAAGATGAGAAGAAGAAGTCTACATACTGGTGTCCACGATGTAATGGTGGAATTCACTAGGTATGTTACCATAACCTAGTGCACTTCTGGAGGCCTGACAGTCGTGGAGTAAAAAGAAAGACCCACCCAAGTGAATCTCAGTGAAATGTACAAATTGTAGCGAGCAATTGTTGTGTAAATTGCTGTATAATTTTCCAGTTCAGAAGAGTAGTATGAACTATGTAAGGGTACGCAACTATTTACTACGAACTGGTACTCCTTTTTTAATTTACCTAAATAGAAACTTATCATATGTAGCAAAAGTTTGGCAGAAATAAATAATATAAACAAGTGGATATATTTCTGGGCTTACGTTTTTTGTATTATAAATAACTGCTTTAGTATCATCATATTCTAATTCCTTGTACTTTTTTTAATAAAATGGTGTACTGTATTATGTATGCATAACATGTCAACGATGTTTGGCACAATTTATACTAAGAGTCTGCAAACACCTGTGAAATATCCCTACCACCACAGGATAAATAAGCGCCACTTCGAGGGTTGAGGGGGTAGATGTAACCGATCACGGGTCAAAAAATTCGAAACTTTGAAAATACATTTCTCTGAATTAATGACGTTTTGTTTAGATTGTCTGAAAATTTCAACCTTGTACCTCAAGCATTTTTAAACCTACCTTATATTTGTTTCTACATTAATAACACTTTCATTAGCAACTTCAAGCAGTATTTTCTAAGCTTTTGATGTTTTACAACATAGGTACCCTTTCCATTGAAACTATAAGTGATAATGCTTTGTAATTATCAGTAATTTTAAGTAATTGGTTGGTACATATTTTTTTTGTGAAGAATCGCATATTTATTCAGATATTCATATACATTATATGGCACATAATGTGATATTGTACTATGTTTTCCTGTTTCCATAACGTAAACGAAATAAAGTGAATAAAGATATGAACGAAGCTTGCGGGGAATACGGGGTGAGAATCAATACGTCAAAAACAAAGAATATGGTGATCGATAAAGGAAGAAAACCGGCAAATATCAAGGTAGTGCAAGTTAATATCAGCCAAGTAAGAGCTTTCAAATATCTTGGAAGTAGCCTGCAATAAATGAAGACATGAGGAGGTGAAAACTCGTATTGCTGTAGCGAGCAAAGTGTTCAGTAGGAAGAGGAGATTATTATGCAGAAAATTAGATAAAAGTTTCTAGAAAAAGAAAAAGTCCTTTGTTTGTAGTGTGGAATTTTATGAGGCATTGAGAAGAAAAATAGGCTAGAGGCGTTTGAGATATTGATGTGGAAGAGAATTGAGAGAAAAAAACTGTATGTAAGGAGTTGGCGAGAAGAGAAGATTGGTGCAAGATATAAGAGAAAGGAAGAAGAACTGGATGGGACACTTATTGACACGGGAGTGTTTGTTAATGGCAGCATTGGAAGGGTTGGTTTGCGGAAGGAGACTGAGAGGAAAAAGATGGTACAAGATGATAGATGTCGTCAAGAAAGGAAGGAAAATACAAGGGTCTGATTAAGATGGCTGAATACAGGAGAGCCAGGAGACCTGTCATGTGAAACCCTGCCTCCGGGCAGATTACATGATGATGACGACGATAAAAATTTTGTTTGGACCTATATCTGAATAAATTTTCATAAAATTGAAGACAAGTGTGTATAATTTATGCGTACAAAATATCGTGTAATACCTGCTGTAGTTACGCTATAATATGCACCTATTTTGGGAAATACAATGAACTCTTGTCTATGGTTGTACTGGCACCATTTTATCAACTCCGGTGACTGTACATTATCACATAACGTGTGAAGTTTATATCGATAACTGTACAAAATTTCAGTTTTGTATGTCTCAAAATGTGGTTTTGTGCATTTTAAAAATAGTGATATATTCTCGATTACATCACCCCTTGAATGAATATGTGGAATAAGAATAATGCACGAATGAAATCTGGAGAAGGGTGTCAAGCAAAAGAAAACAACTTTCAGTAATAAAGTACGTTGGTATGTAAACATTTAGATCAGGAAGAAATTCACCATTCCTTTCATTGGAGCGCGTTACCGTACGGAAATGGGAGAAAATTGGTAAAAGAAAAAGTAAAGAAAACCAAAAGCTGTACGAATATGGAGATGGCGGAGGATGATACTAACAAGCTGGACAGGAAACAAACATCGAACACACTGCTGTCATAACGGAAGAGCATCAGAGTTTGTCTGTGCTACCTTATCGGCTGTTTCGATTGTTTAAAACGTTAGTTAGTAGAGTGTCGGGAGATAGTGGGTTCGAACCCCATCTTTGGCAGCCCTGGAGATGGTTTGTCGTGTGGCTGTACCTTAATGAAGGCCACCATCCCTTCATTCTCAATCCTAGCCCTTTCCTATCCCATCGTCGCCATAAAGTCTTTCTGTGTTGGTGCGACGTAAATCAAATTGTGAATGATTTATTTATTTATTTATTTATTTATTTATTTATTTATTTATTTATTTATTTATTTATTTATTTATTTATTTATTTATTTATTTATTTATTTATTTGCACTTTCTACAATGCTAGGCTGACTAAATCTGAAAACGTCTGCCATAACACTTGAAGATTGAATGCATGTTTAACCATGAAGAGTTTGCGGGAGTTAATCCTTCTTGTATGTAGTACTATAGAGGTTATTTCTAACAATTTGGATGGGGCCTTTAATGACCATGACAGCTAAATCACAGTATAGATTCTTCTTCTTCTTCTTCTTCTTCTTCTTATTATTATTATTATTATTGAGGTACAATATACAAGAACAAGTTCATGTTATTAATATTTACGTCGTAGTGTTAGAACCTAATTAATTTCAGTTACTTTAGGTACAAAAGCTAACCTCATGGCACTACAGCCTTGAAGGGCCTTGGCCTACCAAACGACCACTGCTCATCCCGAAGGCCCGCAGATTACGATGTGTCGTGTGGTCAGCACGACGAATCCTCTCGGCCGTTATTATTGGCTTTCTAGACCGGTACTTTAGATATAGGTAAATTAAATTTCCACCAGCATATGTGGGGTACAAATTTATAGCCTAGTTACAACAGGGGCGGGGGTTGATATGAACGAAGAAGATTGAATACCACAACCCTAGAGTGTGGTTGCGCACTTGCAATGAGTAGAAGTACTCGTGACGAATACGAAAAGCAAGCTCCGGTCGGTTCTCTTCAGCCTCCAAAAGAAAGGCTGCTGCGTTCCACAGGTAAAGAACTGGAATGAATCGTACGTGGTTGGTATAAAGAACGTGTTCATCATCGAAGAAACGTGCTTGTTCTACATTCCGTAAAAGTTAAATGTGACACAAGCTTCTTACTCAAGAACAGGTCAAGATAAGGCATGAGGTGGAGGTTAACGAAGAACACATGTAACTCTCTCTTTATGGGCCTCGGTGAGTCCTCATTCCTCTTAATGCTGTGAGTCCATATCACGTGCTGTACAAGATACAGTGGAACGTGATGTTAGTGTAAGCCCTTTAAAATAAATCTAATACTTTTCTCAAACACAGTTCTAGTTCGCCTCTGTGGTATAGTCGTTGGTGTGATCAGCTGCCATGCCCCGGAGGACTGGGTTCCATCCCGACTCTGCCACTAAATTTGAAACGTGATACGAGGAATGAAACGGGGTCCACTCATCCTCGGGAAGCCAACTGAGTAGTGGGATTCGATTCCCACCTTAGCCATGGCGTGGTTTCCCACTCCTTCTCCAGGCAAATGCCGAAATGCCCCGGCCGCTTCCTTCCTCCTTCCTTGCCTATCCCTTCCAACCTTCCCATCACCCCAAAGGCTCCTGTTCAGCATAACAGGCGAAGCCACCTGCGAGAGGTACTGGACCTGAACCACACTTGCATCCCCGACCAAATGTCTCCCTCTCCAGGACACAGCCCTTGAGAAGGTAGAGGTGGGATCCCTCCCTGCGTCCCGGGGAGAAACCAAACCTGGACAGTAAACTGACTAAATAAATAAATAAATAAGTAAGTAAATAAATAAATAAATAAATAAATAAATAAATAAATAAATAAATAAATAAATAAATAAATAAATAAATAAATAAATAAATAAATGTACCGGGGTCACACCATCCCCGGCCAGTTAAAATGTGCGCCTTCTCTAAGGCCATTTATGTAAACAAACTTGAACTGGTTCACTAGATGATACTTTGGTCTTCAACTGTTAGATGTCTCTCCCATCGGTGTAATTGCTCCCTTTAGCGGGATAGTTGGCAAACCTTAGGTTTTGAGGAGTGGTTTGTTTATGTATTGAAGTTGTCAACACTTCAGCTGGTTCCTTCTTCAATTGTAATCAACCTATCAGAAACTTGTAAATATTTTCTCTAGCCAATTAAAATTGGGGGTATGTACAGCAATCCAGCCTATCAGTAAAGAGTTACGGAAGCTTCACCTTAAAATGCTATAAAAGCAGGGCGCTTTAGGAGCGTATTGTCTTACTTGCTCCAGTGATTTGAGTACGGCGTGTCTTAAGGGAGACAGGGGCGCGGCCTGCGTGAGGAAGGCCCAGCGACTCATGGTCATGGCAGAATTTTCATAGATATGTGATAGCTCCTGCGGATAGCTTGAGGGGAAGGTTTCAAATCTATTTTGTTTAATGAAAATGTCTAAAACTAGTGGTTTAAATGTAGGACTCTATTCTATTCTCTACTAGGAAATATGTAATATAAGGGAACAAAGAGTGATTACCCTCCGTTGGTTCCCATTCAACTTCGTATAGGGTGACTAAAATTTTCAAACTTCTTAAACTCATTTGGCATTAATGTTTCTCATTTAGTCACCCCGGTGTAGTATATGATTAGTCTCTGTATCTTCGGGCCATAAGCCCACTTAGGGTTTTGACTGTTTCTATGAGGAGGGCAAATGTTTCTCCTCCTAGCCAATTGTTAATGGCCGGTCATGGGCAACCTTTTCTTTTTACACTAAGGCCACTTGTTATGGGCAATTATGTCCCTGTACATTTATCTCCGTGTGTAAAGTATTTCTGGCGTTAGTTCCCTTTGGGAACAGTGAACCCTGTAACTGCTGAGTAATAAATAAGCCGACATCGGGTCAACTTGATGTAAATACTTTGATGAAGGACAACCGATAGGTTGTCAGGTGGAACTTCAGTGCGCCATAAGAAATTGATGCCTCTGCGAGGCTGGACTATGATATAGTTGGAGCGCGACTCCTACGAAGTGTACTTTCTAGGAGCAATTCTTGCTCTTATTAAATATTCTACCTGGCAAAACCTATACGGCTCTTTTCTGTGTAAATTAACAATTTGTAATTCTCTCAAGCTTTTGTACCTGATATTCCGACTTCTAAGTCCACCATATTGTTAGAGCTGACAAGCTCACCAATATTGCAGTTATTTATTCAGATTTTCTATTTCTCAAACTTTAAAAACTTTAAAATAGAAAAAGAAAAGGAAGGAAATAAAATTTCAAATTTTGTGTTAAGTTCTCTAGTTAATTTCCTTGTCCAGTCATTCAACCCAGCCGCCTAATCCTCTGTGAACCATGGAAAGACAGATAAACGGCGTTGAGATTTCATCGTAATTCGTTCCAGGTTTTCCTTCACTCGAGCAATGATTTCTGTTGTTCGAACTCGCAGACATGTGACAGCAACACATTGGTGCATCGAAATCACGATATCCAGCATTTCCTGTGATGGGCAGTTCTCCTGTTCATTAACAACGGTCAATTCCGCGTTAGTCTTATAAATACTTATTTTTATTTTGCCCACCCTGTAGTTAAAGTTTGCTCTTAAAAACGAGGAAATGACAGCCGAGTGTCATCGTCACTGGATTCTCGTCAAGGGTGCGGCTCCATGGCTAAATGGTTAGCCTGCTGGCCTTTGGTCACAGGGGACCCGGGTTCGATTCCCGGCAGGGTCAGGAATTTTAACCATCATTGGTTAATTTCTCTGGCACGGGGGCTGGGTGTACATTTCGTCTTCATTATCATTTAATCCTCATCACGACGCGCAGGTCGCCTACGGGGGTCAAATCGAAAGACCTGCACCTGGCGAGCCGAACATGTCCTCGGACACTCCAGGCACTAAAAGCCATACGCCATTTCATTTCTTGTCAAGGGAGCTGCCATTCGTACCCAACAAGTGGCCGCGTGGTTTGGATCAAGTAGCTGTCAGCTTGTATTGGGGAGATAATAGTTTCGAACCCCACTGCCGGCACACCTGTAGATGGCTTTCCGTCTCCCATTTTTCCATCAGGCAAATGCTGGAGCTGTACCTTAATTAAGGCCACAGTCACTTCCTTCCCACTCCTAGACCCTTCCTGTCCTATCGTCGCCATAAGACCTACGTGTGTCGGTACAGCGTAAAGCAAATAGTAAAAATAAAAGAAATCAGAAACCTACCATACGTATCCCAGGTAATAAATGTGGGAATTTTGAAATGAAAATGAAAATTCACACCTGTGTTTCGGATTTCACGTACTCAGAATATCAACAGCCTTGTAAAAGTACAAACAAAAGACATTCCACATCCATGACATAACATATTCGCACGTCTCAATGACGTATTTTTCCGGGAGGAGAAATTAATTAATGGCAGTGTGAACAGTTCTAAGGTCAATAAAGGATACTTTAAAAAGCCATTGTGAATCATTTTCACGGAGTTGTTACTCACATTTTGACCGTTGTAAACAGGAAGTAATTATGAGAAGTAGGAAACTATTACGTGTTCATACCTTCTTCAGGGTCGTTATTGAGAAGTACTAAGACACATCTTATACACTTGCTAGCACTGTGTAGGTGTAACGGCTTTAAATCATATTTATTTTCGAAGTATTTGTTGTGAGACAAATTAACTGAATTAATGTGGCATTGGTACGTGTATGTGCCTCTGTATTTCTTACTTTCCGTTACAACAATTTGTTTCACGTCGCACTGATACAGTAATGTCTTATGGTGACAATGAGATAATAAAGGTATCCGACTGGGATAGAAGAGAGTGTAGCCTTGATTAAGGTACAGCCCCATCATTCACCTAGTGTGAAGAAAGGAAACCACGGAAAATTATCATTGGGGCTGCCAATAGTGTGGTTCGATCCCACTCTTCCCGAATGCAGGCTAACAGTCCCCTTTAACTACTTCCTTTCGAAGTATTTCATGTCATTGTACTGAGACTATGGATGTCTAGTTTTGCACAGAAAAATTCAGTTTTCTGGAAGGAGATATGAAGTCCGACCTTTCGGACACATTCTTGGAGAATTTCAACGTGCTTTATTGCTGTGACTTCATCGCTGGACAAAAGGGCCAGGTCATCTGCGAAGACTAATGATGGAATTTCAAGCTTGATTTTTGTGTCCGAATGTTTACTATTTTGTGCTTTCAGTTCTTTTTACAATTCCCACATCACCTTATCTAGGACGAGGTTGAAGAGGAGAGGTGACAGTCCATCTCCTTGCTGGACACTAGTTTTTATCAGGAATTCGTCTGAGATTCCACCCATGAATTCCACTCTTGACTTCGTGTCAGTGAGGGTCTGTTTGGTCAAGTTTATTATTATTATTATTATTATTATTATTATTATTATTATTATTATTATTATTATTATTATTATTATTATTATTATTATTATTATTAAATTCGAGCCACCATGTTTTAAATAATACAGCAAGTATCATAGAGTTTGCTCATAAGGGGAGCTGTCCTAAACATCATCCGTTTGTATCGGAATTCGATCTCGCGATTGGAGAGTATACCCACAGAACTACACATGGCTGGTCAAGATCTTTCAAGATCTTCTGCGTGATGGACACTCGAATACGACTTCATCCACTTATATACCAACTATGAACAAAGCAGGGTGGATATCCTAGTTCGCGTGAAAGCATATCACTGACCTTCAGCTAATTGTAGGTTAAAATGATTATTTGTTTCCTGTGTCTCATAACTGGAAAACAACGTGAATAGGAATGAAGGCACTTAAGTATCTGAAGGCTACGTTCCATATTAGAGGAAGAAACAATGGCCTATGCAATTCCAATAGTGACCCTCCTCACATAGGAATGATCACTGAAGAGATATTCGTTTCCTTGATATTCTAGTACCAATACAGTGAGGTAATGATGTGAAGTTTGATAAGTAGGGCCCGGATGTTTATGCAGTAATAGGTTAGAATGCAAAATTACTGAAGCGAGTGACAAGTAGAGTCTATCTGCACGACAGCAATACTATGAGGTTCACATAAACATCAGGCCGTAAAAATGGGCTTAATCCAAAAGTAGTTTAGGAATTTTTTTTTTTTTTTGCTAGGGGCTTTACGTCGCTCCGACACAGATAGGTCTTATGGCGACGATGGGATAGGAAAGGCCTAGGAGTTGGAAGGAAGCGGCCGTGGCCTTAATTAAGGTATAGCCCCAGCATTTGCCTGGTGTGAAAATGGGAAACCACGGAAAACCATCTTCAGGGCTGCCGATAGTGGGATTCGAACCTACTATCTCCCGGATGCAAGCTCACAGCCGCGCGCCTCTACGCGCACGGCCAACTCGCCCGGTTAGTTTAGGAAAAACCAAGAAGAAGAACTATCAATGAGTACTGGGTATACGTTTCGAGTTCTTCGTATCCACTGCCGTACCTGGTCCAATATTCGAGAAAAGTGTAATAGCGGGTATATTCAACAGTGCGTTCAGAGTTCGGTACCTGAGTTGCATGATGGTAGCGGTGAATATTATTTTATGAGAAATACTTTGTTGGGGGAGTCGTGCTCGCAATCACTCAATGATTTTCTTTTTTTAATGTTAAAAACATTTTTAGCAGGCAAATAAGCCCCCCCCCCCGTACCATGAAAAACGCAACATTAAGCACTTTATTCAATTGTGCCGAAAGTTGAATGGTTAAAGGACCCCGAAAGTTTTTGAATTGTGAGACACGGATAGCTCTATCCAACTAAAAAAAAAATCCGAAAATCACTTCCGGCCTAGATGCAGTTCCGGAAGAAACAGCCTAAAATCGCTTGTTTCTTTACTCGGTTTCTTTTTGATTAAAATCCTAGCTAAAGTAAATATTTACATCATTCTTTCTATAGCGTGTTCCTTGCTTCAATACCCTCAGTCATTTTTGATTTTTTTGAAATATGTCCTCACCGAACGTAGTTATAAGGGTCTAAGTGAAATTCTGCATTGACTCACATTAGCGATCGTTGTGATGCTTAAGTGAAACAATGCATTGACTCACATTAGCGCTCGTAGTGGTAGAAAAAGGTAAGCTGCTAATCTAATCAACAGCATAACAATGATTAAGAAAAGGAATGTAATTTTTAGGAATACATAAAGAATATGTTATCATTTATTATTCTTATTTACTGAAAATTCGTAAGTCATATCCCTAGGATGCTTTCAACATTGAGTTGCTTGCCTGTGCCTGAAGGGCTAGAACTGTGCATTTTTGCTGAAAATGCTAGACTGTAATGTTGGGAATATAGTTCCAAAAGGACTTGGTATAATTTAATACCTAAGAGCACTTAAAAATGTAAATTCCTAACACTTGCGCGTGAGGTATCACGTCCCGTTTTTCATGCATTGCTATTTTTCATTTTCGCAGAACACTTTGTCGGTTTAGCTAGGCAGTTGACGATATCACACTTAGGGGTGTTGAAGAAGGCTGTGAAGTGTCATTTCTGGCTGGTCAAGCATGGTGATTACAGCGTAAGTTTGTTTTGATCCGAGAGATACAATACGGGGAAGCGTGTTCCGAAATTCAATTGCCATTTCCTAGACTTCCTTTTTCTATGGTGAATGTACTTTTCACTGTTGAACTAATAAATATATAGGTCAGAAACTTAATAGACAGGTAGATTATACACTGCCACACATTTTCCTGCAAGGGAATTACACACTATTGAATTTAGTGGACTTCAGAGTTTCATATACAGAATGACCCGTAAGTTCGATAACATTTGACGAAGTAATACCTCACGTAATATTGGAGGTAGAGAAGTAATAATTGACACACGTGATTGACATAACATGGGGTTTTATTGACACAGAAAGAGAGTACACCAAATTTCCAATACATGGCGCTGGACAGCAACACATCAGCTACAAATGGCCACACATGCTTGACATGATATGGAGTTTTATTGACACCAACAACGAGTGCACTAACAGGCCAACAGATGGCGCTGGACAGCAACACGTCAGTGATGCCACATGAGACCCGTGTACGGCATAAAAGAAGCTGTCGTGAGAGAGGGTGTCAGATGCACCTGCAATCGCGGCATGTAATGTTTGGCCTCTCCTGTCCCCCTACCTCAATCCGTGTGGTTATTCGTTGTGGCGTTACCTGAAGTCACAAGTCTACCGCGACCGTCCGACCTCATTAGGGATGAAGACAACATCCGACAGCAATCTTTTACCATACCTACGGATATGCTGTACAATGCTGTTCACACCATTGTCGCTCGACTACAAGTATTGTTGAGAAATGACGGCCGACATGTTGAGCACGTGTTATAAATAGGGACCGGATATTTATGCAGTAATAGGTTAGAATGCAAACTTCCTGAAGCGAGTAACAAGTATAGTCTACCTTCACAACGACTGTGCTACGGGGTTTGCATACACAATAGGGGTACGGCCCATCAGAACCCCTATAATTTATGTTACTCTTGCTACATTATGGAAGAGTGGGTGGCCGACACTTCCTACTAACCAAATTAGTTTGCAAACTAAGCGGTTACTACATAAAAATCCGGGCCCTGGTTATAAAGAACATCATATTTGCTAAACCTCGATTGTTATGCTAATTATTGCTTGTTTATCGTACAAAGGGCCATCTGTTGCTCATTTCGTGTACTTTATTTTGGTGTCATGCCAATCATGTATGCCAGTTATTACCTCTCTACCTCCAATATTCTGTAAAGTGTTGCCTCGTCAAATGTTACCGGTTTCTTTTTTGGGTCACTATGCATTTGTATTTCTTGTAAAAGTTTCAAAATTATTTTTAAAAATCGAAATAGGCATAAAAATAAAAACGCCTGCAGGCATTAAATCATCAAGGTCCTAGAAACCACAAAAAAATTATACAAAGTCCGGAACGTCAGCGTCGCCCAGGAAAAGGTACAAAAGTATGACCAAAATTCAAATTTGAAAAATTAAATAAACATTTTATCCAAATGAACTGACTAATGCTGATAGCTAATAACAATACATTTTAAATCATTCTGCGAAGTTTCATGATTCTCACTCAAATAGAATCCCCGTGACAGAAAATCAATAATCTTTCACTAGGCGGGCAACAAAATGATATCTGGTGGCCTGATAATGCTCAGAAATGAATTGAAGAAACGTGCTCTCATAATGCTACGTCCTTCACTGTCTTTGAAAGCCAGATATTAGCTCGATTACAAATAGTGATGTGTATCTCACGGGAACAAGCTTTAACAAAGAGCGGCACTTATAGCCTGGTACACTCTATTAACAAGTGCAGTTATACGCCTGTGTGACACATTTAGTCGTAATGCGAATGATGCACAAATTGAGGCTAAATTGGCTGGCTTCCAATCTCACTAGTAGAGCACAATAACTCTCTGCATGCATTCACACTTATAGCACTTTTTTCGTACCCGACAACAGGACATTGTTTAGTTATTGATTCAAAAATAAGTAAAAAAGAAGAACAAATTAAGAATACTGGCGTAGCTGTTAACTTTATTTATTAGCCAAGATCACCTCAGCTATAAACCATGCCACTTTTCGGTGTGGTTCAAACGGCAATGGACAATTAGTATGGGCACTGAAACGCACGGTCAATTTCGCAAATTTTCACTTAGTTTCAAGTGGGGGAAATAACTAAATTTATTTATTTATTTATTTATTTATTTATTTATTTATTTATTTATTTATTTATTTATTTATTTATTTATTTATTTATTTATTTATTTATTTATTTATTTATTTATTTCGCTTCAGACAGGTAAAACCGTAGACTAAGGATGTGAGACACAAACAACATAGTATTGCATTAAATCAAAGCAAAAATAAACAGCTTAAAAATGCATTAACTCCAATAGATGTACTTATAGTGATTAGCTGCCAGCCCCGAAGGCCCTGTTCGATTCCCGGCTCTGCTGCGAAATTTGAAAAGTGGTACGAGGGTGGAACGGGGTCCTTTCAGCCCCGGGAGGTCAACTGAGTTGATGGGGTTCGATTCCCACCTCAGCCACCGTCGAAGTGATTTTCCATGGTTTCCCCACTTCTCCTCCTGGTGAATGCCGGGATGGTACCTAACTTAAGGCCACGGCCGTATTCCTTACGATCTTCCCATCACCCACAAGGACCCTGTTCTGCATAGCAGGTAAGGCAACCTGGGCGGATACCGGTCCTCCTTTCCAGTTCTATGCCCATTGCGTCCGAAGGAATATCCGACCCTGGACGGTTGACGGATTAAGAAACAAAGAAATAAATAAGAATAAATGTAGATATTAACTAATAGTAGCATATGATCGATAATGGAAAACGATATTACAAATATTCGGTTATATGCACATAATTTTATAAGGTATTTGCTGACAATTCTAAACCTGTACTAGTATTATTATTATGAACGGTGATGTAGTGATGTTATCGGTGATGATAATAATAATGTTACCGAGCGAGTTGGCCATGCGTTTAGGGGCACGCAGCTGTGAGCTTGCATTCGGGAGGTAGTGAGTTCGAACCGCACTCTCGGCAGCCCTGAAGATGGATTTCCGTGGTTCCCCATTTTAACAGTAGGCCAATGTTGGGGCTGTACCTTGGTTAAGGCCACGGCCAATTATTTCTTACTTCTAGGTCTTCCCTGCTCCAAAATCGCCATAAGTCCTATCCGTGGCCGTAAGACGTAAACAAAGTATTGCAAATTACGTATTGCCTAATACTCCTATTAATGATGACGGGATCGATTCTTGCAGTTCCCCTACAAACTTCTGTAGTGATTTTCGAGAATCCAACCAGCCTTTTTGGCCATGACATAACAGAGAGACATCTGTTAACTACCTTTTCAAGTGTATTGAAAATTTACATGGTATGAAGATAGGTATCGCATGTCAAAACCCCGGCCAAAACCCAAAATCAGCCAGTGTGGTTCTAGTGTTCCAGTTAATAGATATTATTATTATTTAGTAGTATGTCTACCTCATCTCCTAGCCCCGGTTCCTGATACGAGGTCAGGGATGACTTGTGGTGAAATTATATGGCATATTTTCTACGGCCGTACGCCCTTCCTGTCACCAACCTCAGTCGAGGGGCTAATAAGGATGAAATGAATGATGGTGAATGACATTCCGGAATGAGGTAGAAGGAAGCGCCTGTGGCCTATAAATAAATATGAACCGTCCCGGTATTTGCCCGGAAGTGATGCGGGAGATCGTAGAAAACTTTTCTCAGGACAGTCGACAGTGAGGTTCGAACCCAATCGTCTCCCAAATGCCAAGCTTGGCTCCATAACCGTAGCACATTAACACGCACGGCTACTCTGCCAGCGTAGTAATACAAGTAGTAGTAGTAGTAGTAGTAGTAGTAGTAGTAGTAGTAGTAGTAGTAGTAGTAGTAGTAGTAGTAGTGTAAGTATTATTAACCTGTAAAATATTACTCCCTGAACCTTACCTGGGGTACAGTTAAAAATGACTGATAGTGCCTTTCTAAACTAGGCTATGTATTGTATTTAACAAAATTTGTTAAAGTGGGTAAAGTGTTTGTTGCTGTCAAAATTTTGTGTGTAAGATGAGTCCCCAAGGGGAGGATAAATGCAGTCTGACCACGGAGAATAACGTCATGAAGCACTACAACGTTGATGTTTGTTCATCGAGAGTGAAATTGATGCAAAACCTAAATTTCGATCGTAGGCCTACATAGTAAATAAAGACTGTGGGAATATTTGCTTTTTAATAGGTAAATCTCCCCTCAGTCCGCCTGTGTGCAGCAGTGGTTAGTGTGATTATTTGCCACCCTCGGAGGACACGGTTTGATTCCCAGTTTCCGCTCTGCCACGAAATTTGAAAATTGGTAGGAGAACTGGAACGAGGTCCACTCAGTCTTGGGAGGTCAACTAAGTAGAGGGGGATTCAATTCCCACCTCAGCCATCCCCGAAGTGGTTTCCCGTGGTTTCCCACTTCTCCTCGAGGTAAATGCCGGGATTGTACCTAACTTACCGCCACGGCCGCACTCTTCCTTGAAAATCCCTTCCAATCTTACAATCTCCCCCACAAGGCCGCTGTTCAGCATAGCAGGTGATGCCACCTGGGCGAGGTACTAGCCCTTCTCCACAGTTGTATCCCCCAACGCAAAGTCTCATCCAGGACATTGCCCTTGAGGCGGCAGAGGTCAGATCCCTCGCTGAGTCCGGAAAACAGCCAACGCTGGACGGGGTACGGATTAAGAAAGAAAGACATTTCGTCTCCAGCAGTGAAGGCCACCACACACAGACAGCTATAAAAAACTGCTTATAATAAGAGTTGGTGTCTGACATTTCTTAGAGGGAGGTCCGTTTACTGCCTGCCGAGGCGGGATAAAGGGAGTGGCTGTGTGGTTGCCATGGAAACGAGGGTGGGGCGACTGCGGTTGCCATGGAGATAACACTTCAGGGCAGCTCGTCTTGCTGGGAGTTGCCAAACCTGTCACTGTCACTGATAAGAACCTAATTGTTTGTATAAGAGTGATCGCAAATGGGACGACACCGCCTGGCCAGGTAGTCTACAACAGATCACAGCGGTCAGAATGAAGGAGGGAACAAGTGCGCGGGAAGCGAGGGGTAAGAGTATGTAGAAAGGAATGCTGGAATGTGGCAACATCGTGAATTGGCACGTGCAGTGCTCCTCCCTCCAACCTTACCTGTCAGACACCAACTCTTATTATTAGTAGTATAGGCTAAGCTACGCGGTGTTATGAAAAATATCGCTCCCAGTGCATTTAAGTACGATGACGCACACAGGCCGCTATGGTAAGCTACACCATGTCAAGCTAAGCTGAGCTAAGCTGGACAGATCGCTGGGCAGGCGATTTTCTTAGCTGTAGCTGACCTGGCGCATGCGCTTTTCATTTCTGGGCAGTTGATCTGGCGGGCTGTCGTGTGTGTTTAGTCGTGTCGTGTGAGTCTCTTCTGGCAGTACTTCGTTATTTTAATACAACGGATAACAGGCCAAAAGAAGAACGACTGATGTGGTGAAAAAGCTGTCCTTGCCTTTATGATCTCCATGTGTCATTTCTTAATATATAACGTTTGGATGAGTATTAATAGCTTAATTTTCCTTATAGCACACATTCAAACATTGACATATTGACATATTGACATATCGAGGTCAAGAGATAACTGCAATAGCCACCCAGATTACTGAGAGTCCGCAATGTGATGACCTACACTCCCTATCATATATATCTGATTCTTCATCTGTTCCGTCTTCTTCTTCTTCTTCTTCTTCTTCTTCTTCTTCTTCTTCGTTAACTTCTTCTTCTTCTTCTTCTTCTTCTTCTTCTTCTTCTTCTTCTTCTTCCCTTTTTCGCCTTATGGAAGGTTGGAGGACTAGAAGGGAAAACGTACACGGGGGTCTTAAAATTTTCCTGCCTCCTGCACCTCTAATTACTTGAAGTAAAATACCAAGGGTTTGCTTCTGATCGTAATGTATTGCACCCTGGTGGGGTAACAAGGGTCCTAAAATTCTCCTTCCCCCTAGTACAGCCAGTCCAGCCCCTTCGAAAAAAAATCATGCCACCGAGCAGTAGTGCAGTGAGAGTAATTTATTATTTAAAAGAGCGAGACAATAAGACAGAGTGGCTAATACTACGACGGGATGAGTAGTTCAGACAGTAGAGGGTTGGTGTTCTGAGCTCATTCCTCACCCCGATCGAGAACCGAACCAATGATGTCGAGGAACGTAAGCCAAGACACTAACCACTCAGCCATAGAACCAGTCAATATTTCTTCTCCTTTCCGGGCCTATTTCGCATTATGTAGGTTCAGCACTAACGTGGATTAAGCCCGGTTTTACGGACGGATGCCCTACTTGACGCCAACCCTCTATGAATATATATTCGATATTACATGTTGGTGGTTAATAGTATAATAATTTTATTAGTTTTACTTTTATGGTTTTCGGAGACATCGAGGTGCCGGAAGTTTGTCCCGCAGGAGTTCTTTTACGTTCCAAAAATCCTGCCGGCACAAGACTGAACTATCTGAGCACCTTCAAATACCACCGGACTGAGAAAAGATTGAAGAAGGTCAGCGACTCTCCCTTAGTAGAATGATACGCTATGTGTAAATTGAGGTGAGTATTATGATCATAACAAACACCCATTTCCAGAGCTAGAGAAATTAACCGAACTGGATTAAAATTCCAAGCCGTGCAAGGAATCAATCCCGTGCCCTCTAAACCGGAGACCGCTATGTTGACCGCTCAACCAAGGAACTGGACCGAACAATACTATTGCTATTATTGCTACTACTACTTTTTTTTTTTTTTTTTTTGCTATTGGCTTTACGTCGCAGCGACACAGATAGGTCTTATGACGACGATGGGACAGGAAAGGGCTAGGACTGGGAAGGAAGCGGCCGTGGCCTTAATTAAGGTACAGCCCCAGTATTTGCCTGGTATGAAAATGGGAAACCACGGAAAACCATGTTCAGGGCTGCTGACAGTGGGGTTCGAACCCACTATCTCCCGAATACTGGATACTGGCCGCACTTAAGGGACTGTAGCTATCGAGCTGGGTCCTACTACTACTAAGCAAATATATATATATTTACAGTTTGTTTTCGTCGCACCGACACAGACAGGTCTTATGGCGACGATGTGATAGGAAAGGCCTGGGAGTGGGGAGGAAGCGGCCGTGACCTTAATTAAAGTAAAGCCTCAGCATTTGTCTGGTGTAAGAATGGGAAACCATGGAAGACCATCTTGAGGACTACCGAAAGTGGGGCTCGAACCCACTATCTTCCGGATGCAAGCTCACAGCTGCGCGACCCTAACCGGACGCCCAACTTGTCCGATAGTAAGCAAATATAATTAGAGATGAGAAGTGATTGGACCTAATAGAAGCTTGGCTGTTTAAATGTGAAAATAATTTGACTGTCTTATCGGTCTCTAATATTCTGATGAATCACTTCATTACGATTAATCTCCTCCGCACCGTTTGGGTTCACAGCTCCTTTAACCTACGTACGTACTGTATGTGGTAATCACGACCGAGATTAGAATTGCCTCCGCTTATTAGCGCCATGCTCCTTCTGTTCTCTTTCCAGTCCAATCTAACTCTTCATAAATGCTAATAATATTTCCACCTTTCAAGTACCTCCGCTTGCTTCAAGTAGTTCTCTTAGACGCTAACTATCCCTCTCCAGTCGCGCTGTAAAACTTCCGTCTTAAAGAGTAACAATTTTGTGACACGCGTATAAAATTTTACAGTTCGCTTCACTTAAACAACAGTAATAGCGACATGTTTATTAAAGGTTATAGGCCTATTTTGTTTGTTTCTTTCTTAATCCGTTTATCCTCCCGGAGGCCCGCGTTCAATTCCCGGCTCCGCCACGAACATTTTTGAAACGTGGTACGAAGATTGGAACGGGGTCCACTCAGCCTCTGGAGCTCAACTGATCAGAGAGGGTTCGATTCCCACCTTAGGCATCCTCGAAATGATTTCCCCTCGGAGTCAGCGAGGGATCACACCTCTACCGCCTCAAGGGCAGTGTCTTGGAGCGTGAGTCGGTGATACAACTATGCAGGAGAACCAGTACCTCGCCCAGGCTGCCTAACCTGTTATGCTGAACAGGGGCCTTGCGAGGGGATGTGAAGATTGGAAGGGATAGGCAAAGAAGAGGGAAGGAAGCGGCCGTGGTCGTAAGTTAAGTATCATCCTGGCATTTGCCTGGAGGAGAAGTGGGAAACCACGGAAAACCATTTCGAGCAAGCCTGAGGTGGGAATCGAACCCCCTCTAATCAGTTGAGCTCCAGAGGCTGAGTTGACCCCGTTCTAGTCTTCGTACCACGTTTCAAAAGTGTTCGTGGCAGAGCCGAGAATTGAACCCAGGCCCCCGGGGGTGGCAGCTAATCACGCTAACCACTGCACCACAGAGGTGCACTACATTTTGTTGCTTGGCTCTATTTCAATGCCTAAATCCAGCCATAATCAAGTGACTTGTGTTTGGCATATAAATAAATACTTTTGTTGGATCATATTTTCGCAAGGTGTCTTATTTAGCACTTTGAAGTTAGTTCTATTTTGCTATGTTTGTTTGTACAAGTTGTTTTACGTCGCACGTCTGCTGTGAAAATGGAAATCCACGTAAAAAACCTTCAGGGATGCCGACAGTGGGGTTCGAGCCCACCATCTCCCAAATGCAAGCTCACAGCTGCGCGCCCCTAACCGCATGGCAACTCGATTGGTATCTCTGTGTATTAACAATATTGAAATGAAAAATGTCGGAAATTTGATCCACAGGATTCCTTAAACGTGCAACAAGTCAACAACACGGACTTATTGACTACACCACTGAAGATGACAAAATTGAAATAGGATTATTCACGTTAATGCATATATTCCTTTATTAAAACGATGGAATCTACAGAAAAGTATTTTCAGAGCTGCTGGCGGTAGGGTTCGAACTCACCACCTCCTGAATGCAAGCCGACGGCGACATGACCCGTTCGGCGAAGTCAAAACACTCGCTATTATAACTTCACTCTCTCTTCTACGATTAGTATACAGAAGAACTGATAATCCGTAATGTTTCCACATTAAACAACAATAGAAAAAACACATTAACCACTGCATCATCATCATCATCATCATCTTCTTCTTCTTCTTCTTTCCTTCCTTCCGGGATAATTGTCTAAAAACAACAAACACTGAGCGATTGGTCGCGCGGTTTGGGTCACGTGCCTGTCAGCTTGCATTCGGGATATAGTGAGTTCGAACCGCACTGTCGGCAGCCCTGAAAAGAGTTTTACGTTTTTCGCATTTTCACACCAGGCAAATGCTAGGGCTGTACCTTAATTAAGGCCACAGACGTTTCTTTCCTACTGCTATCACTTTTCCATCCCATTGTCGCCGTAAGTCCAACCTGTGTCGGGGAGACGTAAAGCAAATATTAAAACAAAACAAAAAACCCACGGTGCACCTCGAACCAGCCCACAGATCCAGGTATAAATATCTGACCTGTCCTGGAATCGAATACTGGGCCTCCGGGTTAGAAGCAGGCACGCTACCCCTACACCACGGGACCTGTTAAAATAAACACCACTAATCATAATAATTCTTCTTCTGCCGATTTCACCGGTGTGAGTTGCGTGGCACAAATGGAATTTTGCCTAGTTTTTATGGCAGGATGCTCTTCCTAACCTCAACCCTACAGGAGTATATGGATGTATTCAACTAGAACTAGTTTCTATCGACCGGGCGAGTTGGCCGTGCGCGTAGAGGCGCGCGGCTGTGAGCTTGCATCCGGGAGATAGTAGGTTCGTATCCCACTATCGGCAGCTCTGAAAATGGTTTTCCGTGGTTTCCCATTTTCACACCAGGCAAATGCTGGGGCTGTACCTTAATTAAGGCCACGGCCGCTTCCTTCCAACTCCTAGGCCTTTCCTATCCCATCGTCGCCATAAGACCTATCTGTGTCGATGCGACGTAAAGCCCCTAGCAAAAAGTTTCTATCGCGAATAGCAGTGTGGCGTGGTGTGTGTGTAAATGAAGAAATGTGTATAAACATCCAGTCACCGAATTAGAGAAATCGAAATTCACTCCCGCATGGGGAATCGAAGCCTGTACCTTCTAATCTAAATGACACTATGCCGACAACTCACTCAAGGAGCCTGATGATTATCACTACATCACCTGTCACTAATCACCATTCATCCGTGCTCTTCAGTGAAGTGCATCTTAGAACACTTCTCTTGCAGTTCGGATCTAATGTTAACACATTCAACCAGCATTCTTCTAAAGGTAAAGACATTTCTCATATTGTAAATAAAATCTGAACACAGTATATTATGGAACTTCAAAGCTCCCGTACTCACCCGAATGCACCGCCACTGCAAGGAAGAGGACGATCCCCACAAGAAAGTAACTGCTGCTTGAAGTCATGATGTCCGCGCGCTGCCTTGTTCTTGCCAACACTGAGCGAGTCTTCTTGAGTCCCTCATGCACACTCCTTGTGGCTCCCACAACCTCATGACGTCACCCTACCACTGACATGGTTTGGTGTAAAAGGAGCCCAACCTTGTTCTTCTCCGCGGCGTAATCCTCTCCTAGTATTTCGTCTCTTATTAAGATTGACAGCCAGAAATGTGTTCATTCATGGAATAATCCCTCGTTGTACGTACAACTTCAGTTGCAGCAACGGGAAGACTTCTTAACCTGCTTTTTAACATTTGAACTTTCGTGATTCGGTAAATGCAACTTCCACCCTCTCATTTCCTGAAATGGTGCATTAAAATACAAGTAACTGATTACATGATGCAGTAACTCCAATTTTTAAATGGATAAATTAGATACGACAGATAGCGTAGGCCAGCCACTGCTGTTATGCACTAATAATATTGCTTCGCTTTCAAACAACGTACGCTCTCTCTTTTCCATTGGCTTCATACTCAGACTCACAATCTGTCGTTCATAGAACAGAATAGTATTAAAACTTAGATATCAATCAAAGTTTATCATACACATTATTCCGCTAAAACTAATACACTTCGTACTTACTTACTTACTTACTTACTTACTTACTTACTTACTCCGTTTATCCTCCAGGGTTGTTTATTTCCTCGGACTAAGCGAGAGACCCCACCTCTACCGCCTTAAAGGGATTGTTCTGGAAAGTGAGATTTTGGGTCGGGAGTTGAAACCGAGGAGGAGGACCAGTACCTGAGGGCCGGTACCTTTCCCAAACAGCCTCACCTGCTATGCTGAACGGGGGCCTTGTGGGCGGATGGGAAGGTCGGAAGGGATATACAAGGGGGAAAGAAGGAAGCGGCCGTGGCCCTAAGTTAGAGACCATCCCGGCATTTGTCTGGATGAGAAGCGGGAAACCACGGAAAACTACTTCGAGGATGGCTGAGGAGATAATCGAACCCCTCTCTACTCAGTCGACCTCGTGAGGCTGTGGGGGCCCCGTTCCAGACCTCGTACAACTTTTCAAATTTCGTGGCAGAGGCGGCAATCGAGCTCGGGCTTACGGACTTGGCAGCTAATCACACCAACCGCTACAGCACAGCGGTGGACAATACACTTCGTAAAGAAAGTAAAATACTTGTTTTCGCCTGCGCACAATCCAGTGATTTTGAATTCACCAGCAATGGATATTGCAAGGGCCGGCCCCGTGGTGTAGGGTTAGCGTGCCTGCCTCTCACCCGCAGGCCCCGGGTTCGATTCTCGGCCAGGTCAGGGATTCTTACCTGGACCTGAGGGCTGGTTCGAGGTGCATTCAGCCTACGTGATTAGAATTGAGTAGCTATCTGACGGTGAGATAGCGGCCCCGGTCTAGGAAGCTAAGAATAACGGCCGAGAAGATTCGTCGTGCTGACCACACGCACCTCGTAATCTGCAGGCCTTCGGGCTGAGCAGCGGTTGCTTGGTAGGCCAAGGTACTTCAATGGCTGTAGTGCCATGGGGGGGATATTGCAAGGAGACAGAGGACGCCAGAACTCCCTACACATATAGAGTAGTTTCTTCTCTCTTTAAGGTTACTTTCTATGTAGTATCTTTTTAATGAATATTTCATTTCCACGACCGCATTACAATCGAAATAAACTTCCAACATATGGGGTCATGTTCAGTACATACAGTACATATCGCAAAGATGTTAACTACAGAACAACAATGGCCAAGCGGACACCAGTGGGACTCGAAACCATAAACTCCTGATTTCACGTAGTGTCAGACCTGTAGTTTAGATTCCTTCCAACAGAACAAACGTGATCTAGGTCACCAAGGCTTAACTGTGAGTTACAAATGCATCGCGCACATACGTCGAAAGACTGCGAAGCGTAGACGGACAACAAATAATTTCCTTCATTCTTTCTGACCTGACCGCTGCGTGTTGTTATTATTATTATTATTATTATTATTATTATTATTATTATTATTTTATTTTAACCTGCTTACCCTCCAGGGTTGGCTTTTCCCTCGGACTTAGCGAGGGATCCTACCTCTACCGCCTCAGGGGCAGTGTCCTGGAGCGTGAGACATTGGGTCGGGGGATACAACTGGGGAGGATAACCAGTACCTCGCTCAGGCGGCCTCACCTGCTATGCTGAATAGGGGCCTTGCTGCGGGATGGGAAGATTGGAAGGGATAGACAAGGAAGAGGGAAGGAAGCGGCCGTGGCCTTAAGTTAGGTACCATCCCGTCATTCGCCTGGAGGAGAAGTGGGAAACCACGGAAAACAACTTTCAGGATGGCTTTGGTGGGAATCGAACGCACCTCTACTCAGTTGACCTCCCGAGGCTGAGTGGATCCCGTTTCAGCCCTCGTACCACTTTTCAAATGTCGTGGCTGAGACGGGAATTTGTTAATTCACATAGAAAATAGCATTATTGCTATTGACAGGTACAAATATATCGTAAGAGCAGGATTTTCTCCAAGATGTTACACTACTCAGGAGTCAGAGCTCCAAATACCATAGTTATTCTCCCTGGTGCAATCAGTTTCCTTTACCAAACACAAGTTACTCTAGGTAAACCCATTGGGTGACATCACTTCAGAGTGTTCATCGCACTCACAATCACTGGAGCAATTCAGACAATAATGCCCTAAAGTGCATGCTCTAGCAAAGTTACAATGACACTAAACACTGTTCCTAAAGGGAACCAAGACGCATATACAGTTACCGAATAAACAGGGGCATAATTGCCCATACTACATTGCCTTAATGTAAAAATGAAATGGTTGCACATAACCGGCCATAAACACAAAGCAAGGAGGCGAAATACCTGCACTCCTTCTAGAAATTGTTAAAACCCTAAGTGGGCTTATGGCCCAATGATACAGAGGCAAATCCTATACAACACCGGGGTGACTAAATGAGAAACATTAATGCCGAAACAAGAATTACGAACTTTAGAGGTTTTGGAAACTTTAGTCACCCCATGCATGGTTGAATGGGAACCGACAGAGGGTAATCACTCTTTGTTCCCTTACATTACATATTTCCCAGTAGGGAGTAGAAGAAAGTCCTTAGACTTGTCGAATATTCTACATTCAAAAGCACCAGTTTTACAAAATTACATTAAAAGAAAAGAGGTTGAAACCTTTCCCTCAAACTACCCGCAGGAGCTATCACATGTCTAAGTAAAACCTGCCATTAACTTGTGCCACTGGATCTTCCTCGCGCAAGCCTCCCCCCGGCCTCCCTTCGGACACGTCGCACTCACAATCACTGGAGCAATTCAGACAATACTGCCCTAAAGTGCAAGCTCTTATAGTACCCCAAGGGGAAGCTTCCAGAACTCTTTACTGATAGGCTGGTTTCCTGTACACAACCCCGGTTTTAATTGGCTGGAGAACATGTTCCCAGGTATCTGATAAGTTGATTACGATCGAGGAGGAACCAGCTGACGTGTTGACAACTTCGGTACATAAAAAAAAATTCTCAGAACCAGGTTTATAAACTTCAAAATAAATATTATTCTATCCAGTAGTTAATATTTAGTCCAGAGGAGGGAGCCACTAAATCGATGTTAGAGACATCGAACTGTAGAAGACAAAAGTTTCTGGGAGTTCACAAGTTCTAGTTTGTTTACGTAGACGGCCTTAGAGAAGGCGCGCAGTTTAACTAGGAGGGGAAAGTGTTCCCCTTTCTTAATAATAATAATAATAATAATAATAATAATAATAATAATAATAATAATAATAATAATAATAATAATAATAATAATAATAATAATAATAATGTTATTTTGTTTTACGTCCCACTAACTACTTTTACGGTTTTCGGAGACGCCGAGCTGCCGGAATTTAGTCTACCGACACGAGGCTGATGTATTTGAGCACCTTCAAATAGCACCGGTCTGAGCCAGGATCGAACCTGGCAAGCTGGGGTCAGATGACCAGCGCCTTCACCCAGCCCGGCAGTAACGTTAAATATTTGGATTTGTTCACATTATGTAAGTTTTCAATATGCATGTTTTAACTGAACGAAAAGTATTATTTAGACTACTACCACTACTACTACTCACTTTTAAAAGCACTGACGATCATAATAATATTATAAATTGTGTTGATGACTTCGTGGTCATAGCTGATTCTAGGGTTGGTTCCACTTATTTATATTCGACTCTTCAATATCATCCTTCCTGTCAGACGTCCCTAGTTCAACATTTGTTTACCTCCCACCCCGAGAGTATGAGGCCAAGGACTTAAGGTCGTGGAAGTTAGCATTCAAATTTCCAAAGTTCACTCCATTTGGTGTAGGAAGGTAACTTTTACAATAATAACAAAAGGTAATTTTTCCATAATCTATGAATTGCGTTCTGTATTTTCGTGCCGTGAAGTGTTGAGGCGTTGAGGCCTTCGGTTTAGAGGGTCCCGGGTTCGTTCATTTTCACTCCTCCCATGGTTAATTCCTCAGCCGATAGTTCATTCCTCGAAGAGTAAGAAGCATGTATCTTTCGTATAGTCTGTCTCTCGTTAACTGGTTGGTCACTGCTGGTCCGTAGTGGAAGATTTTATACACAGTATAGAGTTTAATTGAATTTGAGGTTCCAAGGTTACGTTTTTAGATAATTTAGTAGTTAGGGACGATATTATTCCTAGGTTCAGAAATGCTACGCGATTTTAAATTATGAGCTGAAGAAGAGAAGTTATATTCTCGAAACATGTACTCGTGTGTTAATAAAGACAATAAATAAATATTGTATTTGCTAAGTATTGACACGGCGGATCCAATTATGTACATTACGGATAGCAGAATAGAAGAAAGGTTAAAACTCTGAGAGACTGTCCACGCTGGAGAAATTGCATTATCCTTATTAAACACTTCTACTGCCGTTCCATTGAAGAACTATGGGGCCAAAATTGAAGTTAATCCAGTCGTGCGCCTCAATTACTTTGAAACCCTTCCTGAGGGTGATTTCACTCGGGGATTATCTTATTTTCTTACTACTACTACTAAAATACTGTGACGCCGTTTCTGAGGCCGGGAGATTTGTTAAGATGAAGGAGATGCTCGGAGAAGGTGAGGGGGTTGGCGGCCGTGGCCTCTACTAGGAAATGTTCCGGCATTCGCCTTAGTGCAGGAGAATGGAAAACCATGGAAAATCATTCTCAGGACGGTCGACAGTTGGGCCAGCCGTGAGGTCCAGCCCTGTCGCGTCTCCCGAATGGAGAGGCGTAGAGCCACGGTAGAGCCGTGGCCACCCCTCCTCTGCTCAGTTGGCCGGTCGGAGTGCAGAGCTGTTGGACGATGGACCAGCCGTGGCAACTAAGGGCCAAGACCCACTCTGCATCTACCGACGGATTATCTTAGCTAAAACCTCCTTTTCAATATTATCCGAGTGGAAACATGTACGAGTATAACTCAACTGCTCTGCAATCTATTATGACGGTGAGAACATAACTTTGGGCTTAGTACACAATTTACATATATTACGCGCACATAAATACACGAATAGGAGGAGCGCCACAAGGTTCTTCTAGTGATGTCATGGCTGCGCTCTCCTCACGTGTATGAGCTTTTGCTGTAGTCATTATATCAAACAAGTAATTAAGTTTCGTTCTTCCCCGCAGGGAAGGTGAACGGTAACTGAGCTCTGATTTCTCACCAAGGGACAGCCGTGGTGTCGGATTCTTTTCTTTCTTTCTTTCTTTTTCTTTTTTTTTTTTTTTTTTTTTTTTTTTTTTTTTTTTTTTTTTTTTTTTTTTTTTTTTTTGCATGTTGCTTTACGACCTACCCACACAGTAGGTCTTATGGCGACGCTGGGACAAGGAAGGTATAGAAGTGGGAAGGAAGCGGCCGTGGCCTTAATTAAGGTGCCTGGTGTGAAAATGGGAAACCAGGGAAAACCATCTTTAGGGCTGCCGACATCGGGTTTCGAGCCCACTATCTCCCAAATACTGGATACTGGCCGCACTTAAGTGACCGCAACTACCGAGGTCGGTCGGAAAATGTTTCCTGAATGAGTTATTTTAGGTGACAACAAATCTATTGATACGAGACTGACGTGTTTGAGCACTTTCAAATACAAGTGAATTGAGCTAACTTGGGCTCAAAAAGCCAGCGCTCCCCAATCTGGGTCACACAGCCTGGTTCTTTCTTTGTATAAATCCACAGTAGGTTTCCAGTGATTCGACCGCGTCAGGAATGGCATGAATGAAGTCCCATCTAGCGGCGACGATAGGAATTTTGACGGCTGCCGAAGCCTGTCGCACTCCTCTGGGGGCAATGATTGATGACTGACACATGAAATGAAATAATATTGAAGAGTGTTGCTGGAATGAAAGATGACAGGGAAAACCGGAGTACCCGGAGAAAATCCTGTTCAGCCTCCGCTTTGTCCAGCACAAATCTCACACGGACTGACCGCGATTTGAACCGCGGAACCCATCGGTGAGAGGGCCCGAGCCACGTATATAATATTTGAATTACGTACTCACGTATATACAGTGTGTTTAAAGGAATGTTTTAAGTATGGTGTAGGGAATGCTAATGAGTACGTATGCATTTCTGTATTTATGTACGTACGTATTTAAATATGATGTATGTGTAGCCCTATACATATGTACGTAAAGGGGAATGTCGAAAAATAGAGTGTTTCATTATTTATTTATTTATTTATTTATTTATTTATTTATTTATTTATTTTATTTATTTATTTATTTATTTATTTAATAAAATATTTTTAAAAATAGAAGGAATGCACGTTAAGAAATAAAGCGGTTCACCTATTTTTTCAGCATGAGAACCAAATGTCTTGGAGAATCACTCACTACACCGAGGCAAGTTCCAGTGCATCGGTTTCTTAAAAGCAGTTTTCAGAGTGAACAATCATCTGCCATCGACCGACTTCACTACATCATCCGAATGGAAGGGTTGACCATATTGAATCTAAACCTTGGAAGAAATATCACCCCCTCACCAACTACCTTTTTTTTTAATGTGAGATGGTAGCTTCAATGCTGTATTAGTATTTTTTTTTATTTCGTGTGGCTATTTCTAGCCGAGTGCAGCCCTTGTAAGGCAGACCCTCCGATGAGGGTGGGCGGCATCTGCCATGTGTAAGTAACTGCGTGTTATTGTGGTGGAGGATAGTGTTATGTGCGGTGTGCGAGTTGCAGGGATGTTGGGGACAGCACAAACACCCATCCCCCGGGCCAATGGAATTAACCAATGAAGATTAAAATCCCCGACCCGGCCGGGAATCGAACCCGGGACCCTCTGAACCGAAGGTCAGTACGCTGACCATTCAGCCAACGAGTCGGACGCTGTATTAGTGAAATTACAATATTGCAAACAGATAACCGTGTTGAACTCTAACGATATATCTTATGCTGTGCAAGAGAAAATACGAGCAGACATAGCAATGTCCAGCGATTTAGCTTGGATGTGGTGGTATAACAACGGTAGGAAACAGTGGTGTTAGGAATATGAACTAAAACTATAATAATAATAATAATAATAATAATAATAATAATAATAATAATAATAATAATAATAATAATAATAATAATAAATCTAGACACTGTTGTTAAACCTGTGTGCCTGTATGTAGCAGAAACATTGGCTATATTTGGGAAAGGTGGGCTTGAAGATATCCGGAAAGGAGAAAGAAAATGGTAATTCTAGGTCCAAATGTAAAATATGTAGTGAGGAGACTCATTTCTAACAAAGAATTGTATCAAAGAACAGAAGGAGTGGTTGAATTGTTGAGTGAGAGATGGTTACAGTTCCAAGGACACTTGTTGAGGATGGACAGTAACAGACTAACGAAGAGAATCTTCGAATTCTTCAAGAAGAGTAAGACAGAGCTGAAATGGTCTTGAGAAGTGAGGTTGGACTTGACTAAGATGGGGGTTCCGGAAAATTACATCATGGAATAAAGTGATTTAAACAACTCGTCAAAACTTTTCGTGCTCCCTAGGATACTGGGGAAACACTAGCGAGAATATGGAGATCCTATATACTACAGAAGAACAGAAGAAGGAAGTAGGAGAAAGGATAAAGAAATACTGGCAGAGAATGAAATCAGAGATGGCTAAAAAATACCGCAATGATTGTTAAACATGGTCCATTGACGCCCGAAACGAGGGACAAAACAAAAAGAGGAATAAGAAGAAAAATGTCGGGATGAGTAGCTTAGACGGTAGAGCACCTGAGCCCTGGGTGGTGGGCTGAATCCCGGTACAGGCCGGTGGTATTAGAAGGTGCTCGAATTCAAGCCTATTGTCGTTAGATTTACCGACACGTATAAGAACTTACGGCACATCGCCGTCATCTTCGAAAACCATAAAAGTAGTTTGTGGAAGATAAAACCAATAACACTAATAATAACATAAATTCTTCACCTTATGTATACCTGCCTCTCAGCGCCATTTCCTGATATGTAGTCGAAGATGAGAGATAAAATTATATGGGATGTTTTTACGGCCGGATGCACTTCCTGTCGCCAACGTTAGTGGAGAAGCTATGAAGGTGATAAGAATGATGGTGAATGAAACTGGGTGACTGTCGCTGCATTTGCTCGGAAGCGAAAACGAGGAATCACAGCAAACCATTCTTAGGAGAGCCAGTGGGGGGTTCGAACCCATTCGTCTCCCGAATGCAGAGCTTGGCTCCATAGCCGGCCACTCGATATGGTTACATTCCTTCTTCTTTTTCTTTTTCTTCTTCTACATCCAGTTACCTAGGGTCAGTACTTTGAATGTATTTGGGCCAATGTTAAGGCCGGATGCCCTTCCTGACGCCAACCTTACGTTCAAGGATGTATTCACTATTGCGTATAAGCTGAGACGGGCAACGCGTACCCAGCGGCATTCAAACAGTTCGGCAAACGTTTGATCTCCCTGACCACTCACTGACCTAGAAGGGGGTGATTTATGACGGCAGTGGACTTTAAAACGGAAGTTCGCATTCCCCTTCAGAAATCCTTACAGCTCTGTTGCCAATGCACCTCTTGTTAAATAGACGTCAGTCTCTTTTTTCAGCTCAAACAATTCGCACTTGCTTTGTTCGCTGTTTGAAAGTTTTGGATTATTTCTTTGCTTCGTTAATTAATATTCGTGAAGTGTGTTGCTTTTCACTTCGCTTCTTGCAGTAATGTGGAGGCCGTGGGAATCACACCTGGAAATTATCGCATCAGAAAATTCTGAATTAACTCTGTCAATGCACGCAAACGATCCTCAACCGAAGCACCAATAGCAGTGATATTCGACCGAGTAGTATTGGTTCCGTGCCCGCGAGTGATACTCAGCCGGGTAGCAGTGGTTACGTGCCCACGATTGATACTCAGCCGAGCAGCAGTGGTTCCGCGCCCGCGAGTGATACTCAGCCGGGTAGCAGTCGTTCCGCGAGGAAAATAAAGGTGACTAAAACTTTAAGTAAGCATAGTCAACGGCTAGTATGTAACGCATACGAATACGTTATGAAGAACAACGTTCGCAAGGGTTATATTTCGGAGACAGCTAAAATGTTGAAACTTAACAGGAAAACTATAAGTAGAATAGTAAAGAGGGGACTTATAACTCCGAAAAAGTGTGGTAATAATAGGGTTATCATTAATAAAATTGATAATTTTTGCTGTGACTTGGTGAGACGCGAGGTATATACATTCTTTACTAAAGGTAAGTCACCAATCGTACAGGAACTGTTAAAACATTTGAAAAATGTGTGTGACTTTCCTTATGAAAAAACTACATTACGACAGCTGTTGATAAAACTTGGGTTTTGTTTCCGTATTCTGAGGAAAAAACAGATTGTATTGTAATCTGCTAGAATAGTAGCTTGGCGATATAAATTCATAGACCGTCTCCGGAAGTAGCGTTCCGAGGGGTGCAGAGTTGTCTATCTCGATGAAACTTGGTACGATACTCATGGCATTGTGAAGAAAGGGTGGGATGATGGAACTTGTAATTGCATACTGAAAGCACCAACATCGCGGGGCAAGCGTATTATGGTATTGCATGCTGGAGGCAGTGAGGGCTGGGTTGAGAATTGCCTTTATTTATCGGCTAAAAACATTGGAGACTGCAAAGCTGATAGCCATGACGAAATGACAGCTCAAGTTTTCGAAAACTGGTTTAGGTCTCGTCTTCTAGAGAACCTACCACGTGACCGAAAATGTGTAACCGTGATAGACAACGCAAGTAATCATTCGCGGCAGCTAATTAGTTTTCCTTCCATGAACACTAATATTAAGGACCTTATTACGTTTATGGAGTACAATAACATTCCCGTGCCAAAACCTGTACCCATCAAGGCAGTTATGTTGCAGGAAATCAAATCAGCCAATATCAGTAAAAGGTACGCTGTAGAGGAGATCGCAGCCTCATGTGGACACGAAGTTTTGCGACTCTCTCCATATCACTGTATTTAAACCCCATAGAAATGATCTGGTCTCAGCTGAAGGCATATGTTAGGAAAAATAATGTTACGCCAACTTTGAGTGCTAGTGTGTGTCAACTTCTGCGTGAAGGAGCTGGAACGATCGGTCCTGAGAGGTGGTCTGCTTGTGTTCGAAGCACCATTAACACAGAAGAGTACATGAAACACGACACGGATAGCAACCAAGATAGATTTGTAATTCACCTAGCAGACAGTGACGAAGACGACGAATAGAAGTAAGGTAAATACTGCATTTGTTTTAAAAGTAGCTACGTTTGCTGGCTATTTTTTGTCCGAACTACATACTTCGATTATTATTATTATTATTATTATTATTATTATTATTATTATTATTATTATTATTATTATTAATATTATTATTATTATTATTATTATTATTATTATTATTATTATTATTATCTTTCATTCTTAATCTGCTTGCCCTCCAGGGTTGGTTTTTCCCTCGGACTCGGCGGGGGATCCTACCTCTAACACTTCAAAGGCAGTGTCCTGGAGCGTGAGACATTGGTTCGAGGATACAACTGGGGAGAATGACCAGTACCTCGCCCAGGCGGCCTCACCTGCTATGCTGAGCAGGCACCTTGGTGGGGGGATGGGAAGAGTGGAAAGGATAGGCAAGGAAGAGGGAAGGAAGCGGCCGTAGCCTTAAGTTAGGTATCATTCCGGCATTTGCCTGGAGGAGAAGAGGGGAAAACACGGAAAATTCCTTCCAGGATGGCTGAGGTGGGAATCGAACCCACCTCTACTCAGTTGACCTCCCGAGGCTAATTGAACCCCGTTCCAGCCCTCGTACCACTTTTCAAATTTCGTGACAGAGCCAGGAATCGAACCCGGGCCTCCGGGGGTGGCAGCTAATCACACTAACCACTACACCACAGGGGCGGACAATTATTATTATTATTATTATTATTATTATTATTATTATTATTATTATTGTTATTATTATCCCAGTCCCTAGTTCGTGATTTTACTTTTCCTTTGCTGGGCGAGTTGGCCGTGCGGTTAGGGGCGCGCAGCTGTGAGCTTGCTTCGGGTAGATAATGGGTTCAAGCCCCACTGTCGGCAGCTCTGAAGATAGTTCTCCGTGGTTTCCCATTTTCACACCAGGCAAATGCTGGGGAAGTACCTTAATTAAGGCCACGGGCACTTCCTTCCCACTCCTAGGCCTTTCCTAGCCCATCGTCCCCATAACATCTATCTGTGTCGGTGCGACATAAAACAAATTGTAAAAAAATGTTGTACTTTTCCTTTCTTTACTGAAAGCCAGACACTGATATTAGCAGCATAAAATTAATATTTTAATAGGCCTACTTTGGTATAAAAGTTTAGTCTTTGTCGAGTTTATTTGCCAATTCCTTCTTCCTGTTTTTCTTTCTTTCTTTCTTTCTTTCTTTCAACATCTGCGACCACCGCACGGGTAAAGCACGAAACAAATTATTCTGCGATATTGGTTTGTGCTGTGGTTCATGATCAAGTTTCTATATTTATATTTTGACTTTAGAATAAATTAAATGTTAACTTGTTTAAATAATCGACGCAAAATATGACAACCTTGCTTTTGACAGCGCTCACTTGCCTTTTAAACGACACGCGCCTCTTGTGTCCAGAGGAAAGAAACCAACTGACAACCCTCATTATCACTAGGGTGGGCCAAGTTTTGAGATCAGAAGATACCGCGTGGGTATGTGTTGAGCGTTAGGACTCGCTGAGTCCGAGGAAATAACCAAGCCTGGATGGTAAACGGATATAATATGAAACAAATAACAATGTTCCAAAATGCAAGAATGAAAACTGAAAAATCTCTTTGTGAACACACTACCATCTAGTAAAATATTTATAACAAATCTCTCTGTCTATAAATCGCAGTAATTAAAAACAAAATTGGAAAAATAAGTTGTTGGTATTGCGTACCGTTGCGTACAGACAGAAAAAGGACATTATTATTATTATTATTATTATTATTATTATTATTATTATTATTATTATTATTATTATTATTATTATTATTAGCCGGGCCCGTGGTGTAGGGGTAGCGTGCCTGCCTCTTACCCGGAGCCCCGGGTTCGATTCCCGGCCAGGTCAGGGATTTTTACCTGGACCTGAGGGCTGGTTCGAGGTCCACTCAGCATACGTGATTGGAATTGAGGAGCTATCTGACGGTGAGGCAGCGGCCCCGGTCTAGAAATCCAAGAATAACGGCCGATAGGATTCGTCGTGCTGACCACACGACAGCTCGCAGCGGTCGCTTGGTAGGCCAAGGCCCTTCAAGGGCTGTAGTGCCATGGGGTTTGGTTTGGATTTTGATTGTTATTATTATTATTCCTGGCCCTTTCCCTAACTTATTGAGGTCGTCACTTGAAGTGGACTTGGCCCAGTTCTACGGTTGTTGCCCTTCCTGACGTCAACACGATGTGGGAAGGACATATTCACTCTAGCGTGTTTCTGCGACACTTAGCATTGTGATGCATTGTATTATGTATAAAGACGAGCATGAAAACCAAGTTGGTGGATTTTTAAAACTATTGTTTTCTGTCAGATGCTAGTGGTGTAGCGTCGCAATAACACAACGGGAGTTTTCGGCAACGCAAGGATGGCGAAGGGCTAGGGAGATAAAGTTAACATCAGTGACCTTAATTAAGGTACAAGCATTTGCCTGGTGTAAAAATGGGAAACTACGGAAAATCATCTTTAGGGCTACCAACGGTGCAATTCGATCCCACCATCTCCTGATGCAACCTCACAGCTACGGGTCCCGATCTGCGTGGACAACTCGGTTGGTAGCTAGAGGAATTATGTAGTTAAGAAAAGTTATGCCTGAAATATTGTTTTTTTTTTTTACAAAAATTGATTTTTTAATTTTAACCTTAAATAATTTCCATTTCCCTTTCATATCCCGTCATCAGTTTTGTCCTAACACCATCTTCAAATCTGTAAATTACGAATTCGAGACTAGTGGTGCAGCCTTTCTCTGACGCTGTCTGACAACATCAGCTAAAACTTTTTAAGTTCTTTGCCATGTATAAAATGCTCTGCGACAGAGTTATTATCTCTGAAATTGCCAGAGAATGTTTCAGTAAATTGTGTACAATAGTTAGAAATAGTTCTGCATGTTATTATCAGCTGAATATTACGTTCATATTTTTGCTCCTAAAATAGTATTTAACTAGATTTTTTCCTATTTTATGAATAATAAAAAATTGGAAAATTATATCTCCTATAGTTTACATCTGACTAAAAGTCCAGAGTTGTTTTTGAAAATATATGAGTATTTTGACAAGTTTACCAAATTATAGGCCAAAAAATAAAATATTTGCCGCAAAGTGCATTATCCATTTTCCGTACAAAACTATACATTATTGGTTAATAGCTTTGCAACAAATTAATCAGTTTTGTGTGGTGCTACATCTTATTAATATGTGCTTGGGTTTTAAATTTTGTTGTGATAAGTTGTAAATTGTATGAGTTCCAAATTTCAGTCTTGAATCGCCGTAAAGTACCCGATACAGCAGGTAATGGAAACCTTGGCCCCCCTAAACCGAAGTCCAGTACACTGTCCATTCAATCAAGGTGCCGGATCAAATTCTAAACTTTCTCTTCGAAAAGTAAACCGTATCTCAATCGACAGTACGTGGGGCCCCTCACGCTACGAATATCTTCTTGCAACAGATACCATAGCTTCCACTCATTTTTTCTTTTTCGGCGTGCTACGTACAGCTAGCGGACACCGGACCCCAGCGGGTCACCACCCACTTGACCCAGCGGCCGCTCCAGTTAACCCAAACCGCAGCTGTCGACCTTCCTTCCTGTCTCCTTTCGACCAATGGAATTTCTTTATTCCTAACGTTACTTAACTCACCGACCGTTGTACGTAATTTTAATCAGCAGCGACTCAAATAATATCTCATTCCGTAAGCTATAAGTAAAACAGGTCAAAAAAGCGCGCACAGTAAAGCTCTTCAGTATCCTACGGTTCGTTAAACATGTTTCCAATATACAGGCGTGTCCAGTTTATAGGGTTGGCGTACAGTATTTCAAACGTAAAGTGGCAGTGCAGGAAAGTAAAACTCTGAGCTAATGTATACTGTACTGTACGTATAACATAAAAACAGTGGTTCTTTGAATTTAGATACAGTACACTAAATTTTATGCCTACTAAAACTCAAGAAAGCACTAGAATAGTGTCCTTTTTTTTAATTTTTCATATTGCACTATACAGTTCTCACCCTTTAATGCTTAGAAAAAATATTTAGTCGCATGACTTTGATTTGATTTTTTCAGTTTTTAGTGCCCATTCTGATTAAATTTTCCGACATAATCCGAATAGATTTTCAATAATTTCCGGTAGGATATACACAAACATTCCAACTAATTAAAACATACCACAACTTTTTGATGAGAGGTGGCTCCTTGATTCTTCTTCTCTGAAGACGATCTATGCTGTTAAGAAACCACTTTTGGTAACACTTCATCAATTGCTCCAGGAACATCACCGTGGACTTCCAAACACGTTATCAAAATCACTAAAAACATCGTCTGACAATTCACTCCAAAAAACTTCAGGGAGACATCTCAATTCCCCAGTCGACGAGATGTTTATCTTTGTGAGGTGGTTCTTCCTCTCCAGTTGATTAGGGCACAAATTCTGCACAATGGAAACATCTCACAATTACTGTTTCTTTAGTCACGTCCATGGAATCAGCGAACTGTGTCAAGGATCGTCACACTCCATGTAAATTCGATTCTATAAGTTTTCAACCTGTCCAAACTGTCATTTAAGGGCTGTCCAATGTACAGAGGACTTTTAACATGTAAAGGCATAGGGAATTAAACAGTGCATTCAATATATGTCCAATCAAAAGGGGTGGCCAGGTTACAGGATTGTCCAACGTAAGGCGTTTCACTGTACTTGAAACTTCGAGTGCGTAGGCAGCTCTCAATTGCACAACTTTTGCACAAGATATTGTATACTAATATCTAGGGAACGGATTTGTGCATGAATAGGTTAGAATACAAACATATTTGAACAAGGCGCAAATATCATCTAGATGCTCTACAGTTATGTCGGTGAGTTGCATACATTTTAGGGGTTCTAATAGTTCAGATCGGTAATATTTATGCAAATCTCACTGCAGAACCGTTGTGCGGGAAGAAAACACTTGCGCCTTGGTTAAATACAGCAGAACTCTGTTATAACTACATCCAAGGGAGCTGAAAAATTGTGTCGTTATAAACGAGTGTCGTAGTAACCGAGATACGTATTATAAGGTGAAAAATCAAAAATGCAGTAACATAAACTTCATTAGGAGTCATCCACGTCGCTCCGTTTAGATTTTCATAGCCGCTTAATTTTCGTACCATTCTGTTCAAATACAGCAACAATTTTATCCTTGCTTTTCCAATTCGTTTGAACTGTGGAATTAACAAGGCCAGACTCACGACGTACGTTCGCTTTTAAAATTCTATTATCAATTCGGTGAATCACTTTAACTTTCTCCTCCAACGTTAAAAATGTTCTTTTAGTAGTCATACTGCGTTAAAATGCATGCACGTAGAGGAAACTTCCAGTCGAATCTGACCGCATGAAGGTATTGTTAACACCGCAAGAATTCGAGCGGGTTACAATGGAGTGGGGAATCTGCCTGCATTCCCGAGGTCTATGACAAAAGGGAACAGGAGAGAATTTGCCAGGTTGCCAAATTTCAATAAAATATTTTCTAAAATACTTTTGGTTCATAGAAAATCATGGTAGTCCAAACTGAGGTTAAAAATGACATATGCGAGGTAGACGAGTAAAAATTTGTCATATTAAGCAAGGCTGAAAAACACATTTCTTATGAGAAATATGTCCGTACCACAGAAAACCATGACGTTATAGACGAGTTGTCGCTAAAACCAATGTCGTTATAGCAAAGTTCAACTGTACGTTTGAATTCTAACTTAATCTTGCCTAAAAGTCCTTTCCCTGTTAATATCCTATATTAACTCTGTAACATATTCTGATTAATGAGCACAATGAAATGAAAACCCACAGCCTGTGTCCAGTCATTACAATGAAGCCCCCATCTAGCGGCGAGGACAGGAACTGTGCCGGCTGCCGAAGCCTGTCGCACTCTTCTAGGACAATGATTAAAGACTGACAGATGAAATGAAATGTTATTAGTGGGTATTGCTGGAATGAAAGATGACAGGGAAAACCGGTGTACCCGGAGAAAATCCTGTCCCGCCTCCACTATGTCCAGCACAAATCTCACGTAGAGTGATCGGGTGAGAGGCCGGTGTGCGCTTGAGTCCATGACGAGTCATTTCAGCGAGGAGCGGTAGACTTATGTTTGACGGTTACGCGGAGTTCAGTGCGGGTTATTAGTAGCGACGTGAACTGCTCCAGGAACGACTCTGCGCTGGGAGAGATCGTATTGAAAGCAAGAGACTGACGCGCGGAAGGCTGTGTGTTTGAATGTCTGGTCAGTAAAATAAAATCTGTGTCGTAGGGAAAACTTAAATGCAAGTGAACTTGAAAATAACTGTAAATAATAATTTTACAGTAATAATGTTATTGATTTGGTCCGGTTCCTTGGCTGAATGGTCAGTGTTGAGACCTTCATTCCAGAGGGTCCCAGGTTCCATTACCGGCCGGGTCGGAGATTTTCATGGCGTCTGATTAATTCTTCTGGCTCGCGGAATGGGTATTTGTGTTTGTCCCAACATTTTACTCTTCATATTCAGACAGCACATCACACTACCGACCACCAGAGAAACACGCATTAATGATCACATCCCTCCATATAGGGTTGGCGTCAGGATGGGCATCTAGAGGTTAAACATAGTCAAAAACATGTGTGCGACGCATTTCGCATCCGCGACCACACAGGTGTGAGAAAATCGGTAGAAGAAGAATAGTATTGATTTTACGCCCCATTAAATACTTTTACGGTTTTCGGAGACGCCCAGGTGCCGGAATTTTGTCTCGTGGGAGATCTTTTACGTGTCAGTAAATCTACCGACTATTTGACCATCTTCAAATGCCACCGGGCATTTCTTTTATCAATTTTCTTTACGTCGTACTGACAGAGAGAGGTCGTACGACGACGATGGGCTAGGGAAGGACTAGAAGTGGGATAGAAGCGACCGTGCCATTAATTAAGCTACAGCCCCAACATTTGCCTAGTGAATTTTCTTTTATGGGTATCTGGCACGAATGCACCCAACAAGACTGACCGAGCGCATCATTAACTTCTTTCAGCAGAAGAAAAACAAAGAGGCTTGGATAGAGACCTTGAAGAAGGGGGAATCATACTTAGAAACATCCAGGACCGTGTCCCGCTTCAAAGGAAACTTCAAGCGTTCCAGGGTTCCCGAGACAAGCCAAAATTATAAACAGGAAAAGCATTGACTCAGGAGAGTAAAGAACGACACCGAGAACGCACTGGAAGTATTGGGCACACATCAAGTCAGAAGTAGCCAGTTGAAATGACGTGTTTCAAAGTTGACCGATACGACATGAATGAATGAAAAATGAAACAATAGACTTAACGACTTCTTTCGCACTCTCATGGTACTGTAGCAGGAGATCTGACCTGCCTAGGAAGGCACCGCCAAACTCTACAACAAGGAACTTTGGCAGATTTTGTGTGCCGGAGTTGTAGCAGTGCTCATGATTCTAGGAACGGCATTCTTAGCCATATAGGATGACGTAATGAAGAACATTGATTCACTCGGAAGACAATAGTTATATTCGACTGCGGTCAGCGGGAGGGTATCTCTGATGATTAAGTGTGATTCAGGGAGAAATTTAAACGTATGTTTTACTTTGGATTTTCCTTTATTTCACGTTATATACAATTTCCTTATAAATGACAAGCTGTTTACCCGCGGCCTCATTTGTGTTGATTTCTTAATTTGATAAAAGTAATCGTATTTCATTAATACATTGACTGAAAATCCCTAAACCATAAAAACTCACCGAAAAGTTGAGTTTCATTTACCCCAGAACATCTTTGTACACCACGTTTGTGGTATTGCATTTTAGGACTAAGGTGACCAGGCAAGTGGCAGAGCAAACTCTGGAACATGAAACATAGAACTATATGTGTGAGAAACAGTACTCTCTCCAAACACAAAAACACACGCGTTTATTTATTTTTACAGAAAATTCCATATCCTTATTTCCAAATCTGTAAGATCTTCAGTTTTTGAAATATAAGTATCCTCATGAATTGAATTCAAATCAAAAGATTCCAAATGCCAATTTTCACGTCAGACACACCTTCAGTCTGTCAAATAAAAGTATCCTCACAAAAAGAATTCAAAACCTTTATCAGTTTGAGGGTTTAGAGGAAGTTATACACTTATAATGAACAAGGAATATTGGAGTTTTTACCAAAAAGGCCAAGATTAAAACCCCGCAAGGTGGATTTTTCGAAAAGAAGAATACAAGTCTCTTTACTTTTAAAGGAGATTTCAAATATCCGTTTTCACGTCCTTAAACTGTTAAGTGTTTAAGATATAGATATACTCATTTTAAAATGTCAACACCTCCCCCCCTTTTTGGCCCCTTAGCGACGGAATTTCCAAAAATCCTGCCTTAGTGAGTAACTACACTGTAATAAAAAACATATCCCCAAAATTCCATTTCTTCATATCCAGAATTTTTGGCTCGTCGATGATGAATCAGTCAGTCAGTCAGTCAGTCAGTCAGTTAGGACATCCTATTTTATATATATATAGATAATGAATTTAAAATAAACATTTCCTGAACTTCAGCAAATTTTGGATTTTTTTTATTTTCTTACAAATATTCTACAAACAATTCTTTAGAAATATCCATAAGGTGTTAAGTTTGTATTGCATCTCTTACTTTCTTCCACTTATTTGATGAAACCGTAAAAGTAATTATCCTTCTTCTGTACAGAATGGCCATAGGAATTTCTTTTTCATATATCTGCAGTAACGTTTGAAATTTTTGTTGAAATTTAAAGTAAATGAAATAAAACAAACACTTTCCGATAACTCTATTTCAATAATCCTGCGAGGTTTTTCTTCAAAATCTCTCTATGTACTGTATATTGTACAGGAATGCCTATGGCCTGGAACATAGTTTTTAATTAGAGGAATATTTGCAACGGGACGGCTCAAACACACGGAAAGAACGCGCGAGTTAACGGGACGATACGGAGCTGCAGGCAAGAAGCGAGCGAGCTACGTCATCGACTGCAAGCATGCGGATTGACGCAATCATCACGTGAACTTCGCCTCATCGTCTAGAATGTACCAGGAAAATTTTATATCTTCTAAACCCTTTGAGGTATTGATAAATGAGGTACATCATCGTATAGCTCGTTATTTAAATGTCAACGTGCTAAAATTTCATGTAAGTCGTCTCGTAGATTATAGAGATATTCTGCTACGAAGAAATTGCATTTTTCCACGAGGACAAGAAGCTGACCTCGACATTATGTATAAAGGGACAAGCTCCGGCGAGGTATAAGCAGTTACAAATTGCAACTCACTGATGACAGATCGTCATGCTGTCTCCGCGTGCGGGTCTCGTACCTAGTATCTTCGTCGCGTGTTATCTTGACATAATTGTCGTCGTACTTGTAAAAATTATACAGTATTTCGGAACATAGAAAAATTCCAGTGTGTGTCGAGACGAACTTTAACATTTCGCAGTGATAGTTCTGGACTTATAATATTTTGAGATTCACGAACTTAGAGTATTTTTCGTGCCAGGAAGTGAACGACTTTACTTAGCTTTGTCTTTTATTCAAACTCAAACTTGACTTACTTTAAACTGTGATAGTGAACAACCTAGTGAATATTATGGTTATTTTATGACAAATTAGTGGAATATTAACTCTATTTAATGGAAATATGCCAACGGCCGTGTTGAAACACCAGATCCCGTGAGATCTCCAAAGTTAAGCAACATTGGGCGTGGTCAGGAGTTGGATGGGTTGCCACGCGCTGTTGGTGGGGGGTAAGGGAATGGAGGAGCGAACAGGAACTGGCCACCCTACCGCACGTAAACTCCGGCTCAGGAGCACCTCTGCGGAGGTTCGGACCTGCCTTCGGGCAGTATAACCCTTACCTACATAATGGAAATACTTCATAATATCTCCTTAATTAGTGTGCAACGAATAGTTAGGAACGTCTAAACTACAACATACGTGTGTTGTGAGTGAAGTGAATTTACACTTGGTAACACGATAATTATTTGAATTCGTACTTTATTCGAAACCAAAGATTCATCATACATCGAGCTTTAAAGACAGTGATGTGACTTTCGTGTGTAAATAGGATGAACTGTTTGATAAACTGTGCCTTGAACTGTGCTTCTAAACTTTTGAACTGTGCTTCTAGGCTATAATTATTTTGAACTGTGCTTCTAATTAGTCAAACCATAATTATTTCGATCTGTGCTTCTAATTAATCGAGCTATAATTATTTTTGATCTGTGCTTCTAATTTTGAACTGTGCACGATAAACTGTGGTTCGAACTGTGTTTCTAATTACTTTCTACTAGTGATTTAACATTTTTCAGTTAGTCAAATCGTGCTAATCGTAACTTATACAGTCAGTTGAACTTTCTCGTGTTCGCGGAACTCATCAGTGACACCAGAAACCCTGACCGAGTGTCTACCTCACCATGTCAACCTGATGTTCGAGACGACGTGGGAATTAACGCGGTACAGCGTGGGATTATACGTGGTAAATCGTGGGAGATGGTACGTGGTACTATGGTGGACATCATGACATCAGAGTAATTTCAAACGCTGTTTGCTGAACAGCATTTTCCAGTTCCAGCACCAAGAGTATTCAGGTTATATGAGTGCATTTACCAAAAAACTTTTATCTCAAAGAGTGAACTGTAAAGACAGTGATTACTTCATTTTCAACAAACTTTCATTAACAATTAGAAGTCATATAATTCTCATAATTTTTTAAAGTGTTAAACAGTACTCGTAAATTACAGAGTAATAATAGACTTTGCGAGAAGAGTAAGTTTTTTCTCAAGTTTCTACTTTAGAGGGACTGTAAGAATTTCAAGTGTTAACTTTATAAATACTATAGGAATTTGAAGTGATAACATTCTAGAAAGAATTTAGGAATTTTAAGTGCTAACATTCTGGAAATTCTTTAGGAATTCTAAGTGAGAATATTCTAGAAAGACTTTTGTGAAGTGATATTTATTTTGCGAACTCTATGAACTTAATGGACAGAACTAGTTAATATTCGAATTTCATTTATTGCAAACACTTAAAAAAATTCGTAATATTGCTGGAATCGGGCAATAGTAAATCCAACAGAAGAAATTGAAATTTAATTTATATTTTCATGAAGGAGTTATTTATGTCATATACAAGTTAAATAAACTTAATATTTTAAAAATAACATCTATTATTTCGATCTGCTAACACCTTTCTCTGTACCGACTCTTAAGAATTGACACTTCCTTAGACCAGTCTCATGCCCCTTTTCCCATGACTTTTCCTGGTACTATATATATAGTTATGTATACAATTATATATTTATATATAATTTGAACGTGTAGCACAATATTATGAGAAAACAGCAATACTAACGACTATGTGTTGCACTTCAAAAGAATGGTCTCCATCTCATGATTACTAGAAAAATATTAGTCACTTCATTAAGTCCTTCATTTGCATAAAATAGTCACTTATCATTTATTCGAGTTGTAAAATACAGATGGATTATCTTGTTAAGGAGCTCTGAAAGAAGTGTTTCCATTAGGTTTCCTTGATATCATGTGATAGCCAGGAAATCTTTACAGGTAGACTGGTTTGCCAGAATATTGTTGCTCGCTTAGCACCACCCAGGGTTCACGTTTAGGGTACTTTATTTGAAGAATACGATGCTTACGTCTGTGAAAATTTTCTCCGCTGATCTTTCTATGCCAGTCTGATAGAGAGCTGTGTAAAAGTTGTCTATGGCAGATCTTTCTATGTTAGTCCGATAGATGGCTCTGAGAAATCAAGTTAACATCATGTTGCCAGAATGTAAGTTGTAAGTTGTTGCTCAATGTTGGTTCGGATAAGTGAGAAACAGAAAGAAAACCATCTCAGGATATTCTATATCAAAAAGTCCTTTGTTATGAAATTACATTTAATTATTCATTGTAGGGTTATTAAATGAAATTTATATGCACTGCCAAGCGCGACATTCCGCTGCTAAAATGGTAAATGGACATTTAACTCATGTTGGGATAATTTTCCACAACCTCAAGTAAACGACGTATTTAAAGGTATGATGCTACATGATAATGATTCCATTAGCCATGTAAGGCAGTATAATAGTACTGTGTAGAGATTAGAAGAATACAAGAATGAGGAATGTGGCCTGCAAGCACGAACTTCCTGTTCTGCCCAGACAGATCGGCTCTTATCTGCAACACGAAAACATTGACTCACACTTGGCAGTTTGGTGGATTACAAGTGTCAAGGGCGAAGAGCTGTCAGTAGAAGATAATACAAAGTCTCCTGGGTAGTAGTGGAGTTGCTATGGTAACCATTGCGTCACTGGCTCTGATGGTGAAAACCCCTTCGCCCCGTGCCTCACCGGGCATGTGCATTCTTCTGATCTCCCAACAGTACAATGTCCTTAGCATCCTTCTCCGCTAACCGTAGCCACATTCCGGGATTAAGTCCTTACCGTTTTAAGATAAAGAGGTTGATTCATAGGTACATTTCACATCTATTGCCTGCTGAAAATTGCCGAATATGATACGGCTAGCTTTATGTGATAGATTCAAGGCTAGCGAACAGAATTAGTTGTGAAAATGCTATCCATTAACAAGCTTCAAACATTCCATATAGATAGTCACAACGGAATCGTAAGTTTAACGGGAACTAAATGGTCTTCCGGAGTACAGAATATTTTCCGTTACTTACGCTTCCTGTATCGTCAGTTTCATTTTTAGTCTTTGTTTGCAGCTGTTGCCAAGACAGGCCACTAGTATTGGTATTCGTAGCTGAAAGGCAAACTGCTCTCCTACTAGGTTTATCCAACCATTTCAGTCACGAGTTAATTTGCACCAGTTTATTTAAAAAATCACTACAGGTTATTCAAATATTCATATGAAGTTGTATCTCAGATTTTTTAAGAAATCCCATGGCTCATTTATCAGATAGTAAATGTGATGTCCATGATCATGGACAACATGACTGGAACGGTTAATCCATGATGATCACCAGACTTTTGTGAGGACACAGCAGCACTAGAAAAAAAGAAAGAATAAGACTTGAAATGGCGGCTCTAATATTGTGTGATGTATGTTTGTCTCTTATAATAGTGTTTGTGACGGGTTATTAAAGGAATTTGAAGTCTTCCTACGTATAGTAATGTTAATTTCCGAGTGACTATTGAAAGGAAAAATCACGTACTGCTGGCTAACCTTAAAGTGCTGTGTAATTATATAATTTCGTATTCTCACTTGGTGATAGTGTAATTGTAGGTTACGTCACGGAATAAGCAAAGGCAAAAGAATAAGAACAAGAACAACAGCATGATGGATACCCAGGGTCAGTTAAAGTGTCTCGAAGTGGACGAAACTAACATCCGATTTGCTGAAAGTGGACTTGACAATCTTGAATCAACTGTTCGTGAAATACTGAGTTCTTTTACGTTCTTCGATTGTATCCTTGAGCCACTAATCGATAAAGTAATTGATAGGCTTAAGGACAGCATCGACTTCAATACGAAGATTATTGAAGATCTTAGAAAGGTAGTGAATGAAAAAGATACAAAAATAAAAGAACTGCAATTAGAACTGGAAACTATGAAATCCAGATCTTGTGACGAGAATGATCAACTCAATCAATACTCGCGACGTAATAACGTGGAAATTCATGGTATACCAGAACTACAAAGTGAAGATGTATACAAATTAGTCACGGATATTGGGTCAGCAGTTGGTTGTGTGATCAATAAAACAGACATTGACATTGCTCATAGAACTCCGACATCCAATAAATCTCTGCCTAGACCTATTATGGTTAAGTTCGTGAATAGATGGAAGAAGCATGAACTTATGGTTGCAAAGAAAAATGTTAGGCAACTTTCATTCACTTAATATTAATGCCACTAGCCATACTATTTACATCAATGACCACCTAACAGCTAAATCTAAAGGTCTTCTTAAGAGAGCTAAAGACCTTAGAGCAAAAGGCTTCAAGTATGTGTGGTCAAGGCAAGGGAGAATTTTTGTAAGAAGAAATAATACTTCTAGCATTATACATATCAGAAACATAGATGATGTCTTAGCTCTCTCTTCCCCTTAGGACTTAGGTAGGCTATTTACTTGTAGGTAGATGAATAATCCATGTTATTTTTATGGAAGGTTCTGAATTCCAACTAAGTGAACTACAGGAGCTTACTAGCAAAGCTGGAACTAGAATTATATATATATCAACTCCCAAAGTATTCGTAATAAGTGGAGTAATTTACTTTATACAGTACAGGAAGCACAATATCCTGAAATCATTGTAATTGTTGAAACATGGGTTTCTCCTGAGGAAGAAAAATATTTCAATCTGAATGGATATGATGGTCTCTTTTGCTCTACATCACATAATAGGGGTGGTGGAATTGCCATTTATATAAAGGAACCGTATAAGGCTAATGTATTATTATCTATTAACAGTAATGCTAGTTCATATAGTATATTATTAATTGAGATAAAGGGTTTTGTGAATGACATTCACTTAGTAGCAGTATATAACCCTCATACTAAATTTTCCAAAGATTTTCTAAAATGTTTAGAAGATATTTGGAATAAAGGTGGCAAAACATTTTGTATTACTGTTGGTGACTTTAATATAAATAAATTAGAACACAGTTATATATCTGCTGAGCTTCAGAATCTGTGTGGGTGTTATAATCAGAGTTCATGTAACACTCTCTTTCCTACTAGAATTTCATTGACAACTAGTACACTTATAGACCATTTTTACGTAAACAGAGTCTGCAAATACAAAATATATAACATAATAAATGATCTGAGTGATCACAATTTATTAATCTTGGATGTTAATATTACACCCAAAATGAATACACAAAGAAATTATGTAATGAAGCCTACAAAATACCATGTACCATCTATGGTAAAATACATGTCTCAAACACCATTAACTATAAATGAAGAGGATGGCTCGGATATCATAACAGATAAATTAATGACATATTTTAAACAAAGTACTGCTTTAGTTAAAAATGAAAGTCCTAATCTAAATAAGAAAGTTAGACCCTTTTGCCCATGGTTTACTTCAGAGCTGTTAAATTTAATCAAACAAAAAAATAATTTATATTATAAAATTAAACGACAACAGATGAGATTTAGTATGGGATGTGGCTATATTTCACAGCAGTTAATACAAGACTATAAAGACATACGCAACAGGGTTACTAGAATGAAAAGAGATCTAGAAAATAATTATTATATCAATAGGTTAAACAGCACAAATAATCAGTGGACAGTTATTAATAATATTTTAACAACTAATTACTGTAACAATGAAGAAATACAATTGAAAGTAAATGATAAGTTGGTGACTGACTCTAGTCAAATTTCAACTATATTTAATGACTATTTCACTGATATGGGTCTGTCTTTAGCTAAGAACATTCCTCAGTGTAAATACCCTCACCTTGAACCTGGCCCATCTAATTCTTTGTTCTTAACCCCTACTAATGAAAATGAAATTGAACAAATAATTAAGAATCTTAAAAACAGTTGTAGTGTTGACTGTTTTGGTATTAGTAATACTCTTATAAAGAGACTCTCTAAATTTCTTATACCTCACATCACAAAATTAGTTAACAAATCTCTATCAGAGGGTAAAGTACCAGCCAAACTTAAAATCGCCAGAGTTGTACCAATCTATAAAGGCATGGATAAATTTAATGTAAGTAATTACAGACCAATCTCGGTACTACCTCCTTTAACTAAGATTTTAGAACAAGTGGTTAAAAAAAGATTATTCGATTTTTGTTAAATAATAAATATTTTATCAATTTCAGTATGGTTTCCTACCTCACTCGAGTACCAGTAATGCTATTGAGGATATTATTATTAAACTACAACAAGCTTTAGACTCAGGTATGTTAGCAGCTGGCTTATTTATAGATCTTAAAAAGGCTTTTGACACAGTTGATCATAAAATTCTATTACATAAATTAGAAGTAGCAGGCATTAGAGGTATTGCATTGGATTGGTTTGTTGATTACCTCTCTAATAGGGAACAGTTTGTTACATGTAATAATACTCAGAGTAATGTAAAGGTGATATCCATGGTGTGCCTCAGGGTTCTGTGCTGGGGCCATTATTGTTTCTTATCTTCATTAATGATATTGGTCACCTTAAATTAAATGGAAAACTATCCATCTTTGCTGATGACACCAATATTTTTATACAGGCTCTAGCAATCAGGAACTTGAACAAAATATGCAGCAGGATATTCGATTACTTGAAACATGGCTTAATTCCAACCGATTAATGATAGATCTAACACAAGAAAACTACATAAATTTTCACAAACCTTTATATGTATTAAATTTGGATAAAAATATGCTTTCCTTCAATCACAGAGTAATGAAAGTACACAGTACTAAATTCTTAGGACTGATTATAGATGAAAATCTGTCGTGGAGTAATCACGTGGAGACCATTTGTAATAAAATTATCCCTGTGATTGGTATCCTCAGTAGATTGCGATATAAGTTCTCTCGTGGGTTGTTGAAGGGTATTTACTATGCTCTTCTTGAAAGCCACATCTCTTATATGATACATGTCTGGGCATGCTGTAATAAAGAATTATTTGAAAAGGTAGAGGTCCTTAGGAAGAGAGCACTAAAAATAATTTTCTAACTGCCCATTCTGACACCGACTAAAGATCTGTATAAACATTGTAATATATTATCACTTCCAAACCTCCGCATAAAAGCTTCTATAATTATGATCTATAAAATTCAAAACAAATTGGTCCGCTCAAACACATCAGTAATTACTAATTCACAGATTCATAATTATGAAACAAGAATTATTCATAATATTCACTACAATCAGATTCATTCCACTAGTTATGGTCAAAATTCTCTTTGGCATTTTTCTATAACTATGTATAACTCGCTTCCAAAAAGTATAAAAATGTTACCAACTTTATCTATCTTCAAGAGTAATGTAACTAAATACTTGAAGTAGTATGGTAATTTTGGTTAGGAAGCTTTGTCCTATCTTATCTATTACATCATATTAAATTATATACTTACTGTATTTTATTTTGTAATTACATTGTGAATATAGCTGCCATTGTAATTTATTTGTATTGCACCAAGAAGAGCCTTGGCTCAGGTGCCTATATTGAAATGAAAAGAAAAGACTTTATCTACTTCGCTGGGGTACTTCTGTTCTGGAGAATGCTACGCAGGACTCAAATAAAAATGCAGTCAAAGCGAAGAAGAGGCCCCCTCCTAAAATGAAGAAAGAGACTAATAAATGGCTCATAGTAAGAGGTTCCGGGGGTTTCGTTTTGCTCTTCTGGGGTATCACTACCTGCTTAAAAATGACTTCCTGCTGAACCATATCACCTTGCCACTTCTCCACAAATCCTGCCTGTGCTAAACGTTGAGCCAAAACATCGATCCGCTTTAAAAACGGAGAATCGCGACGGGTCAAAAAGGCCATAAACGATGGTGTAAGAGCTTTTTCTTCAACTAAATGTAGAATCGGAACGTCGTGTTTGGTGAACTCCCGTCTTATGATTTCAAAATTTACGGCATGCCTTTCCAAAATCAACATGCCCATATCTCCTTTGTTAATCATACGCAAGAAACCTTCTTCCCACTCCTTGTTACTGTATAGACCGACGAATTTATCTGACAACCGACCCATTATATCTTCACGGCCTAGTGTCTGAAATATTTTTGTCTGCTCACCCAGAATATATATGCCGTCTTTTGTGTCATAAACTTCTTGAAGTGAATCTATGTTGGGCAAATATTTTGGTACAAAGAAAAAACTTGTTAAAGATCCTTGGAAAGAGTTCGTCGTTATTATTCCAAATACTACGATCATCATAAGCAAAATATGTTCTTTAGTACTTCCTTTCCTAATGTCGTAAGAGCCTGCGATGAAGGCACTGAAAGCTAGCATAGAAACCAACGAGATGTCCATTTGATGTTTTAGAGTTCTGGAAATGGCTAAAGTACAGGTGAATAGAGCTAAAGTAAAGGCTATTAAGATCCAGGTGGCTGCGGAAAAGGGCATCACGATGTTAAGGTACAGTGGTATTTCTTGCCCACGCCGTACTAGCATGCAGAAGTCGTCTTGATATGTTGGATACATGTATTCGAGCTTATCCCTCCATGACGGAAAACAATACCGAGGATTAGCTGCCAGTTGGGCACGATTAGAAACCAAGTCATCCAAAGAACCAATATAAGACCCATTGGGCAACCGGGCACCACTCTGATGACCATCAACGGGTGTTATGACACGTATATTTGCATTCAGTGCTTTGAACAGTGTCTTTATTATGATCCCATTCGGCCCTGCTATCGATATATTGTTATTATATACATTAAAGGTCAACCGAGGGGCGAATGGCACTGCAGAAACCCCAATAGTATGCCCAAGCATGTCTTTGACAGGAGGACATAAAGAGTCGAAGTTCATGTCACCAACTTTATTTCCTACTATCTCCATGGCTTTCAAACACAAGATCTGACCGTTAAAAAAATCTACAGAGATTAAGTTCGTTTTGTCACTCCAGTTTCCATCATAGTATAAGAAAGAAAGACTAATAGTGTGAAACTTGTCAGGAATTTTATAGAAATTGATCCTTCTTTCCCTTGGTAATATTAACAAAATTTTTGCCTCTTGATTATATATCATTGATTTTTGTATCATATTCAATATAGCGGAGTGTGCTTCAAGGTCATTGTCCTGTAGAACGATCAAAATACCGAATACCACTGTAGATAGTGCACGTCTCATGGCGGCACTATTCTCGTCTTTCCAGTACGAGACATTTGAACTCAGAATAATTGAAGAACATCCACGTTTATGGAGAATTTCAATGGGGACATTGTGAGTGTCTATGACTGGGTCTAATTCAATTATAATAAGGCGATACTGCTGAAATAATTCACTCGCCAGTGACCATGAGATGTAATACGGACTTGGTTTTTCCTCCAGTACACATCTTTTTCCAAGATAATTTGTAAGAAAAATAAAAAATAACCTCTTTAAAATTGAGCTCATAATAATAGGATCTACAGGATCTATACCAGGGGCTCTGTAATGCCCAAAATCTCACCGTTGCGAACCGAGACGTAGTGCTTCTCTGCACCGTGCATCGCTCCGACTCGACTCGTCTCGGACCAGCGTTTTGTCTCGGAGCGACTCGGCTAAGCTTGGCTCAACTATGCTCGGATGGTGGAACACTGCTGAGCAAGAGAGTGGAGTGAGCGAGATAGGCGTAGGGAAAGAGAGAGACAGCGCTATTGCTCAAAATCGAGGAGTGGGGGTCTGCACTCTGGTCAACCTAGCGAAGTCGTCTTTTGCACCTTACGCCAAGCAATGCACCGATGCATCCACCCTGAGAGGTCGTGTTCTATACAGTAGATAATTTGAATGCTAAGGAAAAATGATTTGTTTCAATGCAATGATTTTGAACGGATGAATAGTTCAAAATTTTAACTCGATGTGTTAGTATGTTCTTTCACTAAGTGTCATAATGGAGTCTGAATCTGATCTTCGGAGACATACGCGGATGACACTTAGTGTTCAGACACTGTATACATCCCAAGGTTGGTGCTAATGAGGTGAAGTATCTTCATCACTGTTTCAATTTGACTCCCAATTTAGAAAGGACTTTCAGTTGGGATATGATTTCTCTGGAATAGAAAAAAAGAAAATTATGTTACAATTCACATTAACAGTCTCGCCTAAAATAAACACTACACAGTAATTCATTTCAATTTTTTTGGTCATTAAAAGCATATAATCAGCAGAAATTAATCCTGGGATCTCTTGATCTCCTGAAACCGGGGAAAGCCCACTTATACCCGCCATGTCGTCGCAAAATATCATTTACAAATATTAAAAGTAAAATCGGTAATAGTTTACAACCCTGTTTCAAACCAATCTTACATTCAATCAGGTCACTCACTATACCTTCTTCCAATTTAATACAACAGAAAACTATATCATATATGGCCTCAATCGCACGGATCATCTTTACTTCCCTGTACTCTTCCCTCCCTGTGTAAAAAGCTTTTTTAAAATCAATTGCTACGATATGATACAATGTTAATTTTTTGCCTGTGTTCAATATATTAGTTGTTTTAAGATCTTCGCTAATTGGCTGATGATGACGCTTGAAATGTGTTGAAACCGGTCCCAATAAATCAGGTTGTAAGTACTTTTTAGTTCAACTTACTACGGAGTATTGAAAGGTGGATCCTTCCCTATAATATTGTGCATCTTCTTATTTGTATGTATGTATGTATGTATGTATGTACGAGAAAATGGCTGAAAAGAGTTTAATTTAAATCGGTAAATGAAGCACTACAATCTAGGCTATAACTAATTCTGTTCACGCTGAGTGAAATAGTAATGTAGGAGAAGGCCTAAAATGTAATTCTCAAGTATCTCAATATTAATGGTCCTACGGATAAACACTAGAACTAAAGTCATACAGAATTAAATTTACGATCATTTATACCTTATAAAGTTTTCTGACCCCGCTACGATAACAGACATATTCATGAATTTCGATTTTTGTTGCAAAGTGGGTATCAATGCCGAACCACTATAAAATAGGTGAACAGAATTTAATGAAAATCGATCTGTAAAGTCAGGGAATAAGGCATTATAGTCTTGGCTATAAGTAATTTTATTCAAGCTGGATGAAGTGGTAATTTAGGGGAAGTCGCCTAAAATTTAATTTAATACCAATGTTATTGGTACTAAAAACAAAAGTTATAGAGAAAACAGTTTCCGATCATTTATGTCATACACTTTTACCGTATTAACTATGATAATAGAATTGTTGAATTTAAACTTTTGTTGCTTAGTGCACATTGTTCAATTGTGTTGACTGGCGATGGTTATTGTTCATGATCATCCGTCCATATCGTTAAGGAAAATTCTGAAGATGATTATAAAAATCTTAAAGGAATGATCACTTGAAGAATAAGACAAGTGGTAGCCATGAAAGAACGGAGGACTGCCTTTACATTAGACAGACACTCTAATATCCGAGAGTAGGAAGAAAACCAAATGTGAATGCCTACAATATCGAAAACTCATAAAACTGATCAGCAATATCACGCTCTGGGTGGGAGCGGTAGAACAACATCCACGGTATCCTCAGTCATAAGAGGCGACTAAGAGGGGACCCAGGGGCTCTCAACTTGGGGGGCGTGGTTTGGCGACCACGGGGCCCTAAGGTGAGTCCTGGCATTGCTTCCACTTCCTTGTGCCAGGCTCCTCACTTTCATCTCTCCTATCCGACCTTTGTTTGTGAACACTTGTTCTTTTCCGACCCGGTCGGTATTAGGTTTCCGAAGCCTAGGGAGCCTTTCATTTTCACGCCCTTCGTGGTGGGCATTGCCTTTCTTTGGCCGATACCTTCATTTTTGGAAGTGTCGGATCCCTTCCATTTTTTCTCTCTGATTAGTGTTATATAGAGGATGGTTGCCAGTTGTACTTCGCCTTAAAACAATAATCACCACCAACACCTGATCAACAATAACATTATGTTGACCATTGTTGTGATGTGATTTGTCCCTTCTGCTGCCATTCATCTCCGATGGTTGAGATTACTGCTGAATCCCAAGTAAAATAGCATGCATGAATACTGGCGCAAAGCAGCTGACCCGTCAAAGACGGGTGCTACAACTTGTCAGTATATGTTTACATTGCATGTATGTCGTTGAACGTTCGCCCGTTACGTGGTTGATAATGTGGGTATATTTCTATTGCATTCGTGTCATTGAAATGTACTTTCGTTTGTTTTCTCATGAACTAAAACTTAATATCGTCGCTCAAGAAACAACACCGCGCATCTCACATTGCTCTTCCTATCCATTATTTTCTTTAGGACTGCTCATGCCTCCTAGCTCCATATGGATATGCAGCCCATCAGAACAATGTTCGTTGTGTTCATTTTCGTATGCTCATGGACAAGGGAAAATTAACCTTATGCAGTGTATTTTAGGAATGCGTAAATACGTCATGCAAGCATGCATCCGTACAATACGGTGCGGTAAGGTTCCTTATTTTTAAACGTAACAGAACAGAAGGAAAACTGTTCTCTCTTTTTTTTTATTGTGCTATTTGTTTTACGTCTCACCGACACAGATAGGTCTTATGACGACGATGGGAGAGGAAAGGGCTAGGAGTTAGAAGGAAGCGACGGTGACCTTAATTAAGGTACAGCCCCAGCATTTGCCTGGTGTGAAAATGGGAAAGCAAGGAAAACCATCTTCAAGGCTGCCGACAGTGGGGCTTGAATCCACTATCTCCCAGATGCAAGCTCACAGCTCCGCGTCCCTAACCGCACGACCAACTCGCCCGGTGAAAATTTTTCCGATAGGCTGCATATCATTAATGGATTGGGAGGCATAACCTGTGTTAAGGGAAGTCAAGACTGAAATTTGGAACGTGTACTATTTACCACTTACCACAACAACATTTGAAACACTTGTGTTTATTAATAAGCCAGAGCCCCACATAAAATTTGGAGTTGATTAGTTAATTGTTGCAAAGTTATTAACAAATATTTTATGTTGCATGCAAAATGTCCCATGCAGCAAAGTTTTCTGATGGGGAGGGGGGAGGGCTACAATTTGGCAGACTTGCCAAAAATATTCATATACTTAATAATAAATCTGGGTATTGCAGTCAGGTATCTATTGGAGATATAAAGCTTCCAATATTTCGTTATTCATAAAATAGGCAAAAATCTACTTTGGTGTTATTTTAGGAGAAATACTATTTGATATTCAACTGATAATAAAATGCTGAAGTGCGTTTAATTCCTGCACATGGTGACACATTATCTGAAAATTTCGGGTGAATCTGATTCGAACTCTGTCTCAAGGAACATTTTGTACATGACAAAGAGCTGAAAATATTTTGAGGTAGCAAAATAGAATTGAGGTCCGCCTATATGGTGTGGTGGATAGCGTGATTATCCGCCACCCCTGAAGTGGTTTTCCGTGGTGTTCCACTTCTTCTCCAACCAATTGTCCGACTCGTTGGCTGAACGGTCAGCGTACTGGCCTTCGGTTCAGAGGGTCCCGGGTTCGATTCCCGGCCGGGTCGGGGATTTTAACCTTAATTGGTTAATTCCAATGGCACGGAGGCTGGGTGTATGTGTTGTCTTCATCATCATTTCATCCTCATTACGACGCGCAGGTCACCTACGGGTGTCAAATAGAAAGACCTGCACCTGGCGAGCCGAACCCGTCCTGGGATATCCCGGCACTAAAAGCCATACGACATTTCATTTCCAACCAATTGCCGGGATGGTAGCTAACTAACACAGACGCTTCCTTCCCTCTGCCTTGTCCGTCCCTTCCAATCCTCCTATCCTCCTCACAAGGCCCTTGTTCAGCATAGCAGGTAAGGTCGCCTGGGCGATGTACTGGGTCTCCTCCCCTGTTGTATGCCCCGACCCAAAGTCTCACTCTTCAGAATGCTCTTAGGCGGTAGAGTTGAGATCCCTCGCAGAGTCGTCCGAGCGAAAAACCAACCCTGGAAGGTAAACAGATTAAGAAGAAGAAAACGAAGAAAATACAATTGAAAATGTTTAAGAAACATAAAACTCGCTTTGAAACTGATCTAGACTGTAAATTACTCCCTCAGATGTCCTTCTTCTCTTACGCACAACGCAGGCCTACTACAAGGTAAACATATTCCAGCGGGATTATTGAAATGGTAGTCCGAAAGAACTTTGAAGCCAATATTTTTGACATAGTGCGTGGACTAGCTCGTATACGCTCTGCCGCTATTCTTCGAATTCGGCATTTAGAGCTTTAAAAATGGTGATGGGGCAAGACTGATCACGAGAACTGAAGAGGATTTGGATCTATTTTTAAGGTTAAAATTGAAAATTCGTTTTTTGGTTTAGAAATCGCAGCATTTCAGTCACGACTACCCTTAAGGAACATAATGAATAAAAAGAGCATTGTCAGATTGGTGATATTGTTTGATTCCCACCTCAGCCATTCTCGAAGTGGTTTTCCGTGGTTTCGCACGTTCCTCCAGGCAAATGACGAGATGGTACCTTCCTTCCCTCTTCATTGCCTATTACTTCCAACATTCCCAAACCCGACAAGGCCCCTGTTCAATATAGCAGCTGAGGCCGCCTGGATGAGATACTGGTCTTTCTCACCGATTGTGTAACCGACCAAATGTCGCACGCTCCAGGACACTGCCCTTGAGGAGGTGGTTGAGGTGGGATGTGTCACTGAGTCCGAGGGAAAAACCAACCCTGGACGGTAAAGGGACTAAGAAATAAAGAAAGAAAGAAAGAAAGGAAGAAGGAAGGAAGGAAGGAAGGAAGGAAGTTCAACAAAGAATAAGTAACTAAAAATATCGTAGTAAATACTTAAGGATTTAACTTTAAACTTAGTTAGAATGAGGTAAAGTCCGCCTGTGTGATGTAGTGGTCATCGTGATTAGATGCCACCTCCGGCGGCCCGGGTTCGATTCCCGGTTCTGCCACGAAAATTGAAAAGTGGTACGAGGGCTGGAACGGGGTCCACTCAGCCTCGGGAGGTCAACTGAGTAGGGGTGGGTTCGGTTCCCACTTCAGCCATCCTGGAAGTGTTTTCCGTGGTTTCCCACTTCTCCTCCAGGCAAATGCCGGAATGGTACCTAACTTAAGGCCACGGCCGGTTCCTTCCCTTTTCCTTGTCTATTCCTTCCAAACTTCCCATCTCCCATCAAGGCCCCTGTTCAGCGTAGCAGGTGAGGCCGTCTGGGCGAGGTACTGGTCATCCTCCCCAGTAATACCCACCGACCCAATGTCTCACGCTCCTGGACATTGCCCTTGAGGTGGTAGAGGTGGGATCCCTCGCTGAGTACGAGGGAAAAAGCAACCCTGGAGTGTAAGCAGATTAAGAAGAAGAAGAAGAAGAAGAATGACGTAAAACTATTTGCGTTATTATTATCATAGCTCTTTCATGCTCAGTGGCATACCTACTTCCCACTGATACTCTTGCGAGATTAACCCCACTGGTACGTATAATTCTCACAAACAGTATGTGCTGCCATCTAGCGAAGATTCCAGGAGACCAAGAAGGCTGTGAATTGATGTAAACAGAGCTGAAAGTGCGTGAAATCGGAGATTTTTCATCCTTACTTCTGAAATCCGAGTGCAGGTATGTTTTATTCCATTTTTATGTATTTTTATTTTATCTTTAAATGTGCTACCGTCATATTAAATCGTCATAAATAATTAATATCTATAGAATTATAGACCATTTATTTAGTGGGAAATATATTTCCATTAGTCTGTTCATGTGCCATGAGCACGTGTTACCCGATTTTTATTACAAGCGTATATACGTTTTAATTTCTATAAAAGATCACATATGTATCTCTCAAGCATATATACTTAGTCATCTCGAGTATCAAACTATGTGGATCATTTATTATTATCCCAATATATTTTCCTTTATCAAAACTTGTGTATGACGAAAGTGTAATATTTTTAGATGGTTTGGAAAAGGATGTCAGATCTACAATTACTGTAGACTTTCTATTCTCTTCCTGATGGTGATGACTCTGAGGAGGAACAAGATGAAGGTGCAGTGGGGAAGATGGGTAATCTGTCTGAATTCAACTTGATGATACTTGAGAAATCTATTGATCAGTCCACAGCTGGTTATGTAGGGGAGACTCAACAAACTTGGAGTCACCAACCAGCTGACATTTAGGAAAAGATTAGCTCTAAAGCTAATCGACGGATACATTCAAGAAAACGGAGAGGTATAGTGGCATTCAAGGTACCAAAGCGAGGTGTTATTGGAGTACCTGATGACATTCGTTTGTCACAAGTAGGTATTCATAAGCCAGCACAGGGCAAAGGCTGGTGTAGTTGTAGACAATGCAGTACAGAAAAGTGAGGAGAAACGCTCCAAGATTATGTTTGGCTTGTCGAGTACTACATTACGCAGTTCCTCATTTTGCTCAATTTCATGAGCAGTAAACTACCTACTAAACCAAAACAGTGGGACAGTCAGTTTGCAGTACAGTGGTGGTTGAAAATTGGCTACGATCAGTGTGTAAAGTTGTTACTCTTTTTTTTTGGAAATGTATTGGTTTTATGTTTAAAAATACGTGTACATATATTACTGTGTTATTATTGTTTATTTCTGAGCATCTCCATACCATAATTAACAATTTGAAATGCTAATGTAATCACAGCTTTATAGCACAGAGGAGACCACTGAGACGTATACTTCCCACTCATTTTTTTCAGAAATACCTGATGGAAAAAATATAGACAACGTCGTGGTCCATTATACGTTTCCATTTATTGATGTTTAACAGTAAATTTCACTAAAATATTAATAGAAATAATTTAGTCACGAAAGTGATAGAGTCGAAGTTTCCGCGGTCTATTAAACAATCACACTCTTCGTCAGGGTTGAATATTCTCGTTTCGCTGTTTGCATTGGCGAATTTTCCAAAAGAGAATTCTTTATTCAGGAGACTCACGTATCCCTTTTTGACTCGAGGTGGTCAGTAGGCCTATGTAACATAGCCTACATAGAACAATGGGACGATGCAACCAGGATGAGAAAGGCAATAGAAAAATATTACAGTGTTATTATTGTTTATTTCTGAGAATCCCCATACCATAATTAACAATTTGGAAAGCGGAGAGGTCTAGTGGCATTCAAGGTACCAAAGAGAGGTGTTATTGAAGTTGAATATTTGACTCGAATAATGCTAAGAATATTACATTTCATTGTTAAACTGTAAATTCTCATCCTCGGCAATATCAAACTTTGGTGACTGATATTATTCAGCGCGCAGTTTGCTGGTAAATGTTTTCCAGTTGAAGACAAGGCACGGACTCTTGAGGTTCCGTACAACGACATAGTGTGGGTTTAGATGAAAGGGGGAAACGCCTGGAGGACGGTTTCGGGGAGAGAAAGGGTGCGGGAAGAGGCTTTTACTTGGGCAGAGTCCGTAGCAGTGCAGCAGTAAAGATGTCCTCACAAACCCCTATGCGAGCATGCGTCAGCCAAACCTCTGTGGTCGCATACGATAAAATTAAATAATACTTTATGACCTTGTTTGCCCTATCACTTATATTTTAAGAGGAAAAGTAATAAATAATTGTATTGAAATATAACATTTGAGACTAGGAATTCCGATTCATATTGGGCCTCTGGCTTGCATCCTGAGTTTTGTGAGGGTTGGCAGCAGTGAATTCGTTTGTTCTCGCGCGGAAGACTTGAATGAGTGCGGTGGTACTGGTCAGTAGCAAAGAAATAGTTGTGGGAAAAGGTACTGCGGCCGCCCCTCCCCGTCTCCCCCACCCCCGACCTAAGAGTCCACCCGGCCACCATTGGAGTGAGGGGCCTCCTCCTCTTACCTTAAAATCTGAAAACTGCAATATATTGCAGCATATACAGGATGTTCCGAAACATGTATGATGGAATAGGGGGTTGGATAGTACACACAAAACAGCAGAGAACACGAAGAAATTAGAGGGAGTTTAATGCCGAGCAGAACGACTAATTGCTCAACATGGTCATTTAAATACAGCCAGGCCACTCTCCCCCATAACAGCACTCTGTAAACAAATAGATAAAGTAGGGGAGCCAAATTCCGACCCTGTACTTAATTTCCCCATAAGAGCACTCTGTAAACAAATAGTTAATGTAGGGGAGCCAAATTCCGTCCCTGCGCCTAATTTCGTCCCCCTAGTGGTTTCCAGTTTGCACGGTTGGTACCTAATGTTTAGCCGCACGCACACGCGTAGCCTCATTCCGGTCTTGTGAGAATTGGATGCGAGCACCACGCCGTGTAAAAGGAGGATTCATTTTTCATGCGAAGCTGAGTTAGTGCAGCATTTAAATTAAGAGCATGTTGTTCCTAGAGAGCACTAATATGTAAATGAAATACTGGACTGCATTCCAGTCGTGTGGTGTACTTCCTGGCGTGTAATTCCTACAGTGACGTGGTTGGCGTGAGTTACAGTGCCATTATAATAAATCGGGGTATCTTTGTAATTTCGTCCCCTTCCTTTTATTTGTTATTTATGAAGTTTACTATTGTTTTCAGATGAGAAAATGCAAAAGTCTTTAACTACATCATCAAATTAAAAGCAACTACTAAATGGGTAGAAGAAACAAGAAAGGACATTGAGGAAGTTGGCATCAATTCAAAAGAAATCTTGAATAGCGGTATGTTTCGAGCGAAAATTGATAAATTCAAGGAGTTCCAGAAAAAAGGAAATTAAATTAAATTTAAATTAAATTAAAAGTCCAAGAGCAAGTGGTCAGACGAGGGGAAGAGGAAAGGGACCATGGCGAAATGAAGTAGTTCTGTGAAAAGTAAAACAGAACTAACCAGCAAGTCAACTGTTTACCGTAGCCAAAAATCGAAGAAAGAATACAGTAACAATAATGAATTACCATTACGGATAGAAATTTAGATGTAAGGTCATTAAGTGCGTGCAAATACTCACGTGGTATTCGATCGCCTATGGCCGGTGTACGTCTGCTTCGACTGTAGGAGAATTCTTCCCCAGTTATTGAGCGCTGGAGGTGAAGAGAACTCCTTTAGTAGTGAAAGAAGATTGCTATGGATTTATAATGCATCATTCAGAGGTATAATGCATTTCAATAGCGAGGTAATTGTACGTCAGAAAAAAAAAAAAGAAGTGGTAAGAGTAATTCGTAGATGCTCGAAGGTGCTTTTAGAAGCTAAAATTTTCCGTACAACTTCGTAAATGCTTCTACCTTGAAAATACCTACACGACACGTACTCTGCTTCATCTTTTCCTTGCTTACGATCGCTATTCGTCCGCCTCTGTGGTGTAGTGGTTAGTGTGATTAGCTGCCACCTCCGGAGACACGGGTTAGATTCCCGGCTCTGCCACGAAATTTGAAAAGTGGTACGAGGGCTGGAACGGGGTCTACTCAGCCTCGGGAGGTCAAGTGAATAGAGCGGTGTTCGTTTCCCACCCTAGCCATTCCTGGAAGTGGTTTTCTGTGGTTTCCCTCTTCTCCTCCAGGCAAATTCCGGGATGGTACCTAACTTAAGGCCACGGCCGCTTCCTTCCCTCTTCCTTGCCTATCCTTTCCAATCTTCCATCCCCCACCAAGGCCCCTGTTCAGCATAACAGGTGAGACCGCCTGGGTTAGGTACTGGTCATCCTCCCCAGTTGTATCCCACGACCCAATGTCTCACGCTCCGGGACACTACCATTGAGGCGGTAGAGGTGGGATCCCTCGCTGAGTCCGAGGGAAAAACCAACCCTGGAGTGTAAACAGATTAAGAAAGGAAGAAAGGTCATTCGTCCGCCTCTGTGGTGTAGTGGTTAGTGTGATTAGCTGCCACCCGGCTCTGACACGAAATTTGAAAAGTGGTACGAGAGCTGGAACGGGGTCCACTCCGCCTCGGGAGGTCAACTGAGTAGAGGAGGGTTCGATTTCTACCTCAGCCATCCTGGAAGTGGTTTTCCGTGGTTTCTCCTAACTTAAGGCCACGGCCGCTTCCTTCCCTCTTCCTTGTCTATCCCTTCCAATCTTCCCATTCCCCCATAAGGCCCCTGTTCAGCATAGCAGGTGAGGCCACCTGGGCGAGGTACTGGTCATCCTCCCCAGTTGTATCCCCGACCCAGTGTCTGAAGCTCCAGGACACTGCCCTTGAGGCGGTAGAGGTGGGATCCCTCGCTGAGTCCGAGGAAAAATCTCACCCTGGAGGATAAACAGATTAAAAAGAAGAAGAAGCAAGGTCACTCAATTAAGGCGTAAATCATAGTCAACCGAAAACTTTTGGTGCCTGCTCCTTTATGGCCTTAATACAACCATACCGTTTATATAATTCTCGCGAATATGGTAGAAATCATTAGCGGCAGTGTTATTTCTACTGTATTATTTAAACTGTCCGCCTCTGTGGTGTAGTGGTTAGCGTGATTAGCTGCCACCCCCGGAGGTCCGGGTTCGATTCCCGGCTCTGCCACGAAAATTTGAAAAGTGGTACGAGGGCTGGAACGGGGTCCACTCAGCCTCGGGAGGTCAACTGAGTAGAGGTGGGTTCGATTCCCACCTCAGCCATCCTCGAAGTGGTTTTCCGTGGTTTCCCACTTCTCCTCCAGGCGAATGCCGGGATGGTACCTAACTTGAGGCCACCGCCACTTCCTTCCCTCTTCCTTGTCTATCCCTTCCAATCTTCCCATCCCTCCACAAGGCCCCTGTTCAGCATAGCAGGTGAGGCCGCCTGGGCGAGGTACTGGTCATTCTCCCCAGTTGTATCCCCCGACCAAGAGTCTGAAGCCAGGACACTGCCCTTGAGGCGGTAGAGGTGGGATCCCTCGCTGAGTCCGAGGGAAAAGCCGAACCTGGAGGGTAAAACAGATGATGATGATGATGATGATGATTATTTAAACTGCAATGAACGTGTAAAACGATCACAGCTGCGAATAACACTTTTGGAATCAGGAAGTGTCTATAAGAACTACAACTTGCAAGGCAATCACCACTGCTCGTGGTACCTAAGGTGGCTGAATGACGCATCGCTCCTGTTATATCCGCCAAGCTGTCTGGTAGTAGGTTCGATGCACTAGGTGGTAAATGTTTTCTTTTTTTTTTTTTTTCGATTAACGCCCTTTACAGTGACTGTAATATGGCCACACGTCGTCATGTTCCAAAGAGTGAATTTTTATTTGGTCCTGAAAAGGACCATTTTTATCCGATGTTATGTAGCCAGGTTGGACTACGACCTGTTTGTCTGTAAGTAGAAATTAGGGTACACTGCATATTCAGTGTAACAATTGTTCGGAATGTTGACCACCTTGGTTTATGCAGATTTCAGCACGACGATTAAAGGCACTCTTGCACGTTGTAACATGTCAGGTGTAAGAGCTTGGCAAGCCTCGGTGATCAGTTGCTGAAGGAGACCAGGATCTTCAGTCTCCTGTGCATACACTACCTGCTTTGAGTGATCCCACAGGAGAAGTCAAGTGGCGTTAGATCGGGTGATATGGCGCGCCAGTGAATGGGTCCGCCCCTTCCTATCCATTTATTTAGATATGAAGCATGAAGACTACTGATCTGTGAGTTGTAGACCCGTCCTATTTAAACCACATTCGTAATCACTCGCGCAGTGGCATGTTCTCCAGCAACAGTGGGAGTTCATTTTGAAGAAATCTTGATAGCACGCTTCCGTTAGAAGTCCGTCGAAGAAATATGGGCCGATGAGATAGTCACCCAAGATCTCACACCAGACATTTACTCCCCCCGCACTTGAAATGGGCCCTGGCTTACCCAGTGGGGATTCTCTGCGCTCCAATAGTGCAGAGTGTGCCGATTCATGATGTCGTTGTTGTGAAATCATGATTCGTCTGAAAACAGGATTCTTGACAAAAAGGCTGCATTATTGGTCACCCTGCCTAATGTTCACTGACAAAACGATACATCGAAATCACGTCCGTGGAGCTGCTAGTGTACCTGCAGATGGTATGGTTGAACTTTCGAATTTTGAATGGGGTGAAATTTAGGTACATTCTTAACACCTTACATTATTTTTTTCATACTTATATATAAGCTAGAATCATGAAATTTGGTTCACATAGGGCCATTAGTCGTGGTAATGTGTGTTCCAAATTTACTGAATCTATCTTCGCTATGAGTGTGTCAAGCAATAAAATATATGCATAAAAATCACACTATTTACGAACAATCGAGAAATACTGTACAGCTAAATATAACTTATAAGGGGGGGGGGGGGCGGGGGTAAGATACGACAAAAAGTCATAGGGCCATAGTTGTAGAAGACTCCAAATTGAACCGAGATTCTGCCATCCGTTTTGTGATACAACTAACCGTTTAGCCACGAAATACATCGAAACGAAGGTCTGCAACGTCATTAAAATTGTTTCATATTCCGATATTTCCTGGGGGTAAAAAGTGAAAAATTTAAACATCTTGGAATTTTTCCTTCAGTTACATGCTAAAACCTATAATTTAGCAAATTTCAATTTTCTAGCTCGTCTGGCAGATTGTGCCGCCATCTTGATTTTTAGGAGAGGGTTAAAAATGAGGACTTCCAGGGAACGAAAGATAAAATATTTGCAGATGGTCATTATTACACCTGGAACGGGTAACTCTGCGATAATTTCGCCAAAATAGTCAATAGTCAAGAAGTTCAAAGAAGTTAAGTGACCAGAGACTTCACACACAAAAGTGTTACACGAACAAATGACATACTGAACCGCTGTGACGTAGTGGAATTCATAGTCGCAAAGTAGCAAAGTATGTACGTGTATATTTCTCTTGTAGTAATCGTATTTATTTATTCATCGCTAATTTGCTTAAAATCAATTATTATCTTCCATTTAGAAAAAAATATATAATGAAATTTAACGGATACGATTCGTTCACGTATCTACTTGATGCATACATAATTTTGTTACAATTTATTTATTACTACCTTAAATAGTACAATTACGAGCCCACCTTGTGGCCATGGTCGTTAAAGCGGTGAAGTGTATATGGTCTGACACTACAGTTAGCCAGTTCGAGTCCCGCTGGTCGAAAAATTATTCACCACCAGAATGTTGGCTGACAGGGTAGGGGAGGTGGTAGCGTACAATTTCTAATCACTAGATTACGTGCCAAAAGCCTGGATTAAATTCCAAACCTCTCCGCACTGCTCATATGGAGTGAGGACATATGACTCTGTTGATGGTGATTCGATCGTCGGATGGAGACGTTAAGCCTTGATCAGACTCCTTGGTGCTATTCGACAGGAGTAGGCTATGTGCCGGCACCAGGTTTCACCCTCTCCCTTCCTACTATCATATATCACGTCATTCTTTTCATCCCATAAACTCCTCTGATGAGGCTGATGGCAGGAAGGGTATCCGGTCATAAAAACCCGCCACGATAGACGAATCTCACCTCATATCCGACGCCGTAGAGAAGCGGGACAAGGGTTGAACAAACATACAAACAATCAGTACAATTACGCCTACTAACTAATTACACCGGATCTCTAAACTGAACTCTCTAAGATTTTTCCTTTTTATTTTTTTCTTAGACGTTAACATTGTTATTTAGTGCAGGACAACATATATCTCCTATTAATTGGTGTTAGTGCAAGTATGTATTTGTGCCACTAGTCTGAACAGTGTTATCCTTTGCTTACCATAGACATTATGAATGAATGAATGAATGAATGAATGAATGAATGACTACATGGATGATTTTTCTGATTAGGTTATATCGCATGACAGAATGCATGATGAATGAGTGAATGAATGAATAATTAATGAATGACCTGTAGGCCTTTTCATGCATGCATGAAAAGAGGTCAGTCTTCCAGTCACGGATAAGCTTTTCGTATTTATAGGTCGATTTCTAACTAGCGTTAAACTGCCGGAGATGTTTAAGATTACTCGATCCCCATTTCTAAACTCTTATCACTAAGATGATTGTGAATAGCACTAAAGTGTTGTTTTTGCTATTTACAAGCCCAAGAAATCCTTCAAAAAGCATGGTCTTAGCCTAGTCATGCAATATCAAATAGCAAACATCAAACATCATCATCGTCAAAGAAACTTCAGCAAAATTTAGAAATTCCTTCTGTAGCCTACAAGTTATGCATATTAATGTGTATATACGAGCTTTATTGTGTTGTTTCAGTTCATTGCCTTTATAGACGAAGCCACCGCAGTTGTCTCAGTTACAGCAATACGATCGGACGAGTTTCTGTGTTCTATCACAGGTTCATACTGCTCTCATGTAACTAACTGCCATTTGCCATGTACATTAATGTATGAATAGGAGATTTATTCTGTGTTGTCACATTTCTTTGCCTCGATCTGTTTTAATATTATCACCGTTAGATCACTCCTACTTTAATTACGTATTTCAATATGGTCCAGTGAAGTCTGCACAATATAATTAGAAAAGATATGGACCATCTGATAAGGCTTCAGGAAATTTGGATCATTTTAAATCTTTAGACCGAGTGAGATTTAAATTTTACCGAGCTCGATAGCTTCAGTCGCTTAAGTGTGGCCAGTATCCAGTAATCGGGAGATAGTAGGTTCGAACCCCACTGTCGGCAGCCCTGAAGATGGTTTTCCGTGGTTTCCCATATTCACACCACGGCCGCTTCCTTCCCATTTCTAGGCCTTTCCTGTCCCTTCGTGCCATAAGACATATCTGTGTCGGTGCGACGTTAAGCAAATAGCAAAAGATTTAAATTTTAAAGACATTGTTCCGTCTTTTGTTTTTAAATAGATCTTTGATTTTGAGCAACAGTGTCCAGACATTTGTTTAAAGAATGATAATGTGAATCGGCTTAGCTTCGACTTGCTGCTGGACGCAAGGCAATACCGTCCGTGTTTTTGATATCTGGTATACCCTCTTCGAGGAGTTCTTCGTCACAACTGCCTTCAGCGGCTCTTAATGATTGCAGCAGCGGTGAAGGTTAGGAATAACGCACAGTGGCGCGCAACACTGTTTTTAATAACGGTATTTCTGCCATTGATATATTTAGTGGCAGCTATCGCAGGGTGACGATTATTTTTCTGACTCGAAGTTGGATGTGATATCCCAGTTTAGTGCAGGGAAGAACAAAGAACCAGCATAAGAACTCCTCAAAAATCACCCTAAAGGTATCTGTCAATGAGTGGCAGTGTGTATGCACTGCTCATATTGTACATTGTAAACGAAAAACGTACTTATCAAAGAAGTTTAAAAGGAGCTTTACTCTATTTTGTAAAAGTTTCATTTTCGTAGGATTGGCTCGAATCACATAGAATCTCCAACGACCGGAACTCTTGGGTACATTTTCCACTTTCATTCGTCATACAAATTAATTATGTATTAAAATATTCAAGCTCTTAAATATTTCTTTCTTTCTTTCTTTCTTTCTTTCTTTCTTTCTTTCTTTCTTTCTTTCCTAATCTGTTTACCCTCCAGGGTTGGTTTTTACCTCGGACTCAGCGAAGGATCCCACCTCTACCACCTCAAGGGCAGTGTCTTGGAGATTCAGACTTTGGGTCTAGGGATACAACTGGGGAGGATGACCATTACCTCGCCCAGACGGCCTCACCTGCTATGCTGAACAGGGTCATTGGTGGTGGGTGGGAAGATTGGAAGGGACAGACTAGGAAGAGGGAAGGAATCAGTCGTGGCCTTAAGTTAGGTACCATCCCGGCATTTGCCCGGAGGAGAAGTGGGAAACCACGGTAAACCACTTCCAGGATAGCTACTCAATTTGGTCTCCCAAGGCTGAGTGGACTCCGTTCCAGCTCTCGTACCACTTTTCAAATTTCATGGCAGAGCCGGGATTCGAACCCGGGTCACCGCGGGTGGCAGCTAATCACACTAACCACTACACCACAGAGGCGAACAGCTCTTAAGACTTTAGACTTTTTCAATCGTGAGATTACCAGCGTTTCGCTCCAGTGCAGCAGTGGGCTCATCAGTTGGAATGCTGAACCTTTCCAAGACGCTGGCGCTAGTACGCCGTTGAGACGCCACTGCAAGCCTCCTATGCCTATGTCGAACAATGCAGTGGTGGTGTACTAGGGAAAGCATGTGCCTCCACTGCCTGCCTGCCTTTGGCCTGTATTAAAAAAAAACCTTAGGGGGGAGAGCGGGGGACAGTGGGTAGCGATTGACACAAATGTTATGCTGGAGGCGAGTGTCATGTATTGGAACAGGGAACTTAATTGTTGTCTTGTCATCGTTAATATTTGGTTCATTCATCAGTATTTCGCCTTATTGTTGCAGTCAGTCTTCCCTATCCTTCGCCGCTCTTTGAAGTCTTAATAATAATAAAGTTAATATATTACGTCCCACTAACTACTTTTGACGGTTTTCTGAGTCACTAAGGTGCCGAAAGTTTGTCCCGCAGGAGTTCTAAGTGCCATAAAATCTACCGACACAAGGGTGGAGTTTTTGTGCACCCTCATACATCACTGGATTGAGCCAGGATCGAACCTGACCGTTTGAGCAGTTCAGCCCGCTCTTTTATCTCTTCACATCCTTGTCCATTCCATGATGTTCTTCATCTCGTCCATGTATTTTCCAGTCGGTCATTTTCTTTTCTGTCTTCCTGGTTGTCATTGACTCAGTTAGGAGAATAATGCTAAGAAATTTGCCCTGAATTGTTTGAAAAAGAAACCATTTGTAACTGAATTTTATTTCCGGTTCACAAATGGTGTTGGTTCACAACGTAATTACATATCATCGATCACTGACAATAGATCACAAGCTATCACAAGTCATGATCTATGAGTACAGAAGATTAATTATTATCCGCGCATGAAAATGGGACTGCGATAATGTTTTTCTCTAATTCACACACCGCAGGCGATAAAAGCCGATATGTGGGCCCGTAGGTTTTAATAGATTTTTTCTCTTCCATAAAACATCAGACTTGTACTCATTTGTCATTGTGTCACAAGCGACATTAATTCTACGCGAGGATACGACATACCTGTAAACCAAAGTCAACAGTTTGTGGAGGGGCAGAAACATATTGTGTGCGAAAACAATAATGTATCCTAAGTTCCTAACAGCAGTACAACCGGAGTATACAGAGTATCGCACTAGGCTATGTCTAACTCCATTCCTAAAACAACGCCATTTGTTGTGATTAATCATTTATCAGTTTTTATGCTCGACGATGCCGAAATATAAATATTATATGCCAGAATACTGAATCTTAATGAGGATCATTATAGTTCAAGTTTCTTTATGATACAGGTTCTCCACCAATCAGAGTTCAGAATTTCATTATGATACAGGTTCTTCACCAATCAGAGTTCAGATTTTCATTATGATACAACTGCTGGACCAATTAGGTAAGGATAGCATCGTACCTGCGCTCAACGCACTAGCTTCGCACTTTTTTCCAAAATCAAACATCTCGGACACACATATTAACATCAATGCACCTTCTACTTCCAATATTCCACAACCACACGGCATATTCCCCCAAAGTCACTTCACCAACTCTACAATAAACAATTTGTATTTGAAATAAAGCTAGGTTAGATTATGATAACCTTCTATCAAAGCTTTGAAAACATATGACATTGTCAAGGTCTCTGATCCACTCACGGAAAATCAATAACCCAACGCATGCGCTCTGTTCGGTAAACTCAATTGTCAAGCGACATCTCGACAGAAATTTATGAATATTTAAGAAATAGAGTTATAATTATTGTCGAGCATTAACAATCCTATGCAACTCGCCTATAATGGTAATTAAGACACTCGTTTCGAAATAATAGGACTCGCTTCACTCGATTTATAAACATACTCGTGGCTTAATTATTGCCATTATGGGTTGGTTGCATAATGTACTATTTTATAACTAACTAATGTTAGAATTACAACAATTTATTCAGATCTTGTCTTCGGATAATAATAATAATAATAATAATAATAATAATAATAATAATAATAATATAATATATATTATTATAATATAATATATTATTATAATATAATATATATTATTATTATTATTATTATTATTATTATTATTATTATTATTATTATTATTATTATTATTATTATTATTATTATTATTATTATTATTATTATTATTATTGTACCGGGCGGTACACCTCTACGCCGTACATTTAAATCTTGCTCCAATTAGAACTCCTCTACAGGAGAAACACAGAACTTGGAACTAGATCTACTTAAACTTTTCCTCAGAAGATGTCACCTCCTTAATTTTTTGATTGTGACGTTTACAGTACTGTATGAAATTCTACGGGTTTTGTTTACCGTTTAACAAGAAGTTTGGACTTTCTGCAACAGATGTCACTACAAAAACTATGATCATGTACCCTGGTGCGAAGTGAAGGAACTTTATTTGAAGAAATTTTGTATTCATAAGTTTGTTCTTTACTAAATTATGTTCATTCATTTTGGGTTGGCAATATTGATCTTTTCTTTCCGCCAGTTTTGAATTCAGCCAATCCCTAATTTCTGTAATTAATTTTCGGCCTATCAAAGGCTTCTTCTTCGATTTGGTGTTTAACTTTACGCTAGCCAATAAAAGTGAGAGGGTGTGGTTTGATTATTCATGAAGGGTCTCGAACTTTCCCCGAGGGTTTATAAACTGCGGATTTTCACGTCTCTTGGTCATTTGATCAACATCTAACTTAGTGTGTGTGTCAAGCAGGAAGTGGGTGGCGCCTCTTTCATCAGGCCGCAGGTCTCCAGCAAGGTAATGGCCGTTTAACATCTTTATTTCATACTAGCTCCGCAGTTTAACCCGAGGGATAGGTCCGAAACTTTTACCATGTAACCTACTTTTCTAAAAATGTAATTTTCTGCCGGCTTATGTAAAAACTTCATAAAATCTGTAACTGTAATTCGGGGATAGAGAGTGATTTACCCTCTCGAGCTCCCCTTCATATTGGTTTGAGGTGACTACGTTTTGTAACTGGTTTTCTTCCTTTCTGTAATGTCTTAAATTATTCTTGTACGAGTCACCTCCATAGTTCGGGAATAGCCCCTGTGTCATCGGCCTAGTGCCCTTTAGGTTTTAAGAAGTCACATCGAGGAGTGCAAGCATTGGCCTCCTTTCATTTTGTGTTCGGGCCATTTATTTCACGGTTAATTTCTTTACACGAAGGCCCTGTAGGTTGGGTACGAAGTACCCCTGGTTCATTTTTGTAAGTTGTGCCTTGATGGCAATTAATTGTAGGGTTCTGATATTGCCCTGAATAGGCTTGAAAAAACTGAGAGCGTGTCAGCTCTTTTCTAGTGTTGTAAAAGTGCCTCTGGGAGGCTTGATGTTAAAAATTGGGAGCAAATGCTCCATGTATTGAAGGGTGTTCTGCCATTGCATCAAATGGTGATCCTTGTAAAGCTAAGTGTGTAGCTCAGGAATTGCTAAGTGAAGACTTGAAGACCAATCTTGTCTTTACTAGACTTGTTTTGCTACCAGTACCTGTGACATTGTTACTTGTTGGTTTTGTTTTAAAAGAGAAAAAAGAATAACCTTTGCTACAGTTTTAAATTAACTTTGGTTTTGTAGTTAGACCCATTCAACCCGGCCCTTTTTTAAGCTCTTTCTGCTCCACGGGTGTTATTATTATTATTATTATTATTATTATTATTATTATTATTATTATTATTATTATTATTATTATTATTATTATTATTATTATTATTATTATTATTTGATAACAATGGATGATTTTTCCATGATTTTCTATTTTCACACCAGGCTGTCCACAATCGCTCCCTTCCCATTCCGAGCCCTTCCCCATCTTACCGTCACTAAAATCCTTCAGTGTGTTAGTGCGAGGTTAAACCACTAGAAAATAATAACATAAATAGTAATTATAAGGAATTTAAGAATATTGTACCGATGGTCTATAGTAAGTGGTAGTCTCATTCGTCACCAGATGGCTCACCAGCCTTCCAAGCGAGAGCTTAGATGGTTCCATCAGCACTTACCATAGAACAACGGTAAAGCATTCTTAAATTCAAACCTTCATTACTGGAGAAGTCTTCCTCATGAACAGTAGAAAAAAATCTTTGCGAAACCTAAAGAATTTCACCATGCTTTCTTGGCACGGCTAAAGCCCAAAAGCTAATTATCTTGTCAATAAAATAAAGAAAGAACAAATACGATTAGCCAATAGAGCAAACGCCTTCCATTTCCTCATTTCCACACATCCTTTACCCAACTTCTAAATCCCTCGATCAGCCTTAACCCGCCTGAATCTCCTGGTCAGAGAGAAGGCGTTAGCTTCTAGGTGGCCCGCATTCCCCTTCAGGGGCTGAATGAAAACTTGCTTTGAAAAAAGCTTCAAAAAGCATCCAAACTATCCAGCCATTATATCACAGTTGGTGTGGCTTGAACAAAGTCCGATGGATCACCTTCGTAGGCCCTCAGTCGGCACTCGAGTGTGATGTGTTGTATAGACTACGAAGTAGCACCTAAGCTACACTGGGGTGGGGGTGGGGGACGGAACTGTGCCCCATCTGAACAAGGACTCGGTGCAGATTCCAGTATTTGCTCGGATCCTGTTTACAGCGGACAATGTCTTCCTTGGTAGATAATAATAATAATTTCATGTGGCTATTTCTAGCGAGTGCAGCCCTTTTAAGGCAGACCCTCCGGTGAGGGTGGGCGGCATCTGCCATGTGTAGGTAACTGCGCGTTATTGCGGTGGAGGATAGTGTTATGTGTGGTGTGCGAGTTGCAGGGATGTTGTGGACAGCACAAACACCCAGCCTCCGGGCCACTGGAATTAACCAATGAAGATTAAAATCCCCGACCCGGCCGGGAATCGAACCCGGGACTCTTTGGGCCGAAGGCCAGTACGCTGACCATTCAGCCAACGAGTCGGACCGTTGGTAGATGAAATACTGGAACAGGGTTGTTTGTGCTGAATAGAGGCCAAAGAAGATGGTCGATGTTGTTAGTCCATTCCTCTTACCATTCATTCAATAATAATAATAATAATAATAATAATAATAATAATAATAATAATAATAATAATAATAATAATAGAATGTAGACACCGGAGAGGCCTGGAGCAGGTCTGAGAGGCGACCTGGGCGTCTGTGAGAATAGGGCCCTATCTGTGATGAATTCTAATGCTGAAGACGACACACACATCCAGACCCCGAGTCATCGGAATGAACCAATGAAAGTTAAGATTCCAGACCCGGCTGGGAATCGAACGCGGGATCCCTTGGAGCAAAGACCAGCAGACCAGCAGACTTAGCCATGAAGCCGGATATTGAATGGATTTAAGTGGCCCTCAGTTCGTTCCTAGCATAAAGACATAGGTGGATGTACAGACTTCATTCTGTCCCTCTGAATGTCTAGGATGTCGCCGTGAATGGAAAGGTCAAGATTAGCTATGATTCTGTCACATTTTCTGACAATAGCGGCTTGATTAATTAATTATTTAATTAATAACGAATGCCGTGTTCATTATTGGTAAACAAACTCTTTTCTTGGAAAAATTAGCGCCAAAATATTTTTGTTTATTTAAATCAGTAATACTGTATAGGTCCGCCTCTGTGGTGTAGTGATTAATGTGATTAGCTCCCACCCGTGAAGGCCCGGGTTCGATTCCCGGCTCTGACTCGAAATTTGAAAGTGGCATGAGGGCTGGAACGAAGTCCACTCAGCGTCAGGGGAACAACTTAGTACAGGGGAGTTCGATTTCCATCTCAGCCATCCTCAAAGTGGTTTTCTATGGTTTCCCACTTCTCCTCCAGGCAAATGCCGAGATGGTACCCAACTTAAGGCCACGGCCGATTCCTTCACTCTTTTTTGTCGTTCCCTTCGAGTTTCCCCATCCTGTTCAGCATAGCAGGTGAAGCCGCCTGGGCGAGGTACTGGTCCTACTTCCCAGTTGTATCCCCGGACACAATGTATCACACACTAGGCACTGTCCTTTAGGCAGTATAGGCGAGTTTCCTCGCTGAGTTCGAGGGAAAAACCAAGCCTGAACGGTAAATGGATTAAGAAACAAATTACTGTATATTCCCTCATTAATACCTTGAAATTATTATTTGGAAAATACTAAGGACTGTATTTAAAATAAGATTTTCGTATTTAAAGGAGGAAAACATGTGGGACATGTGGGACTGATATCGAGAGTCTCTTAGAATCCCTAATGATTGAAGAGACTTTATAATAGCATTATTCATTGTTACAGTATCTAATGAGAATAGGCATCAAGTCGTGAGACCTACACCGGAGGTCGTTTTTAATTTTACCTGTTGTTTGCGATTCATTACAGCTAAGTGCTGAAATGATGAACTGTATCATGCCAGGGGATCATTACAATCGTTGTGTGTATGTGTCAGTTAACGACTTCGTAGTAATTGCTGTTGATGTAGTTGTTAATGGTGATGCAAATGCCAGTGTGTGTGTGTGTGTGTGTGTGTGTGTGTTGTGTGTGTGTGTGTGTGTGCGTGTGTGTGTGTATGAGTGAATTATATCCGTCGTTTGAGTTATTTGGTGCCAGCACCGTGTTGCAGAGATAGCTTGCCAGTCATTTACCTGGAGGTTCTGTGATCCTTTCCCGGACAATCCAGGAATTTTAATTCTGAACAGAAGTGGTGGTGGTGATTATGGTTTTAAGAGGAAGTACAACTGGGCAATCCCCCTATATTAACACTAACCAGAGGAAAAAATCGAAAAATAAAGGTATCGGCGAAAGAAAGACAAGGGCCACGAAGAGCGTAAAAATGAAAGACACCGGGCGAGTTGGCCATGCGGTTTGGGGAGCGCAGCTGTGAGCTTGCATCGGGAGATAGTGGGTTCGAATCCCACTGTCGGTAGCCCTGATGATGGGTTTCCGTGGTTTCCCATTTTCACGTCAGGCAAATGCTGGTGCTGTACCTTAATTAAGGCCACGGCTGCTTCCTTCCAATTCCTAGACCTTTTCTATCCCATCGCCGCCATAAGACTTATCTGTGTCGGTGCGACGTGATGCTACTAGCAAAACAATAAATGAATGAAAGACTCTCTAGCCCTCGGAACCTAACAGCATCGAAGTTGGAAAAGAACAAGCGTTAACTAAGGAACGTCGGAAAAGACAGATGAAAGTGAGAAGTCTGGCACAAGTGGAAGTAATAAAGGACTTAGCTAAGGGCCCTGTGGTCACCAACCCACGCTCCAAAGTAAAGAGCCCCTTGGTACCTTTTAGTCTCCTCTTACGACAGGCAGGGGATACCGTGGTTGTTATTCTACCACCTAAAACTCACAGGGGAATCTGAACTGAGGGTTGGAACAGTGTTAATTCAACTCCATGAGACAACTGTTTGTTATGAGACATAGTGGACTCCGTCCCCAAAGCCAAGTAATTGAACCGTAAGGATCCCCAGTTCCTGTAGGCCATCTGACTGGGCAACAGAGGTCGTTTTTCATTTCGACTATTTCCTTACGCTCCTGTTGCGACTTGAATGTGTTTAATAATATTAATAATAATAATAATAATAATAATAATAATAATAATAATAATAATAATAATAATAATAATAATAATGTTACTGTTAATGGCTTTACGTCTCACTGACTAATGTTACGGTTTTTGGAGACGCGCAGGTGCCAGAATGTAGTCCCGCAGGAGTGCTTTTACATGCCAGTAAATCTATCGATATGAGGCTGACGTATTTGAGTACCTTCAGATATCACCGGACTGACCCAGGATCGAACCTACCAAGTTACAATCATGATTGATGATAAGGATTGCAATTTTCCTGTTTATATTTCATGACGGTTGCAGTATTTTTCACACACAAGCCGGAGCAAAAGGTAGCTTCCAAGCAAGTCTGATTCTCATTTATGACTGTGACAATATGGAAGCTGCTGAGGTACGGGAATGCTGTGTAATAATGACATTCAGAACACAACTGCAGGGTCTCTCATATACACCCAGACCGAACGCACAGTGTTTGTACTCTGGGCTTCGGCAGCTTCAGTATAGGAGGCACGCGTATAGTTCTTTACCTTGCAAGCAGCCTGCACGCGTTCGACCGCGCAAGCATATCGGCGTTGCCGAGACAAAACCTCCTATGTGAAATATTTTAGCTTAGAACTTTGGCCGGTAAGGTTCTTTCATCTAAGGTGCAATATTGTGTGACACTTGTCAAGGCATTCTCGCTCTTCATAATGTATGTGCTGCGGGTCAGTATATCTCCAAAAATATTATCACATAGGAGGTTTGGTCCCGGCAACGACGATATGTTGCCAGTCTGAATCTCAGCTGTTAACATTTTGAGACAGTTATCATTTTGCAAAACCGTGTTTTCGTACGTAACATTTCTGGTTTCATCTTAATGGTCGTGTGAACAGTCATAACTCTTGGTACTCGTGTGCAGAAAGTCCTAATGGTGTTTTTGAAGTTCCTCATTATGATAGGAAGATTGGTATTTGGCGTCTATTTTCTTCTTCCATCAGTTAACGGAAGAAGAAAATCCGCGTGGTTGGTTTCAGCAAGATTCAGCCCCCTGCTCATGTAGCAGAAGATTCTCCTATTACAATCTCAGAGGTGTTTGCAGACAGAGTAATCAGTGCTAGTTTGCTTCCCCCATTCATTCTCCAGATCTAACCGTGTGTGATTTTTACTTGAGGGGTAAACTGAAAGAAAAAGTTTATCGAACAAATTCTCACACATACCGAGCTCGATAGCTGCGGTCGCTTAAGTGCGGCCAGTATCCAGTATTCGGGAGATAGTAGGTTCGAACCCCACTGTCGGCAGCCCTGAAAATGGTTTTCCGTGGTTTCCCATTTTCACACCAGGCAAATGCCGGGGCTGTACCTTAATTAAGGCCACGGCCGCTTCCTTCCCACTCCTAGCCCTTCCTTGTCCCATCGTCGCCATAAGACCTATCTATCTGTGTCGGTGCGACGTAAAGCAACTAGAAAAATAAACTCACATAATGGAGAAACTGAAAGAAAACATTACAGTGGCATAACTCGCTCTCGTCAGCTAAATGTGGATACCAGATACAATGCCTGTATAACCCAGAAAGCAATGGGAAACTAGCTCACTCCTCACATGTTTCGTTCACCCTGTTATAACACTACTGTCGAATTTTTATGTTTCCTGCAGATGAATTGGTATTGCTTTCTCAGGATTGAGTAAATCTCTGGGCTTAAGACTTACCTGACAGTCACGGAGATTGTAACGATATCCTGGCAAGATACAGTTCATCAACTAGGCACTTACCTGTAATTGATCGTAAATAACAGGCGAAATTAAAAACGACCTCTGCCAGTATAGGTGCTTGTACTTGGAACCTCCTGGGAGAGAAACTTCAGCCTAAGCTATGTCATTAGGGTGAAGTGCTTCGTTATACAATATATCGACCCACCACAACATCTGACTGCTTGCAGAGGGTTGGTGGTTGTGCATTTGACTCTTCACTCTATATCATGAGATAAAATCCCTGAATAGTCAGCTGATGATTAGGAATCTCGAAATGTTAGAGAAGACATTGTCAAAATATTGGGTGGTATTAATTATCCTTCAACAACAAGTCTTCAACGAGTCTGAAAACTTGCAGTTGTTCCAACAACCCCAACCGCTGAAGTTCAATTGGAAAGACCCATTGTTTCTTCCGATTCCGGTAATTCGAGCTTATTATTTATACAATTTCCATCTTTCAGAAGTGCTGCTGAGTCAGCGGTTGCCGGCTTCGAAGTTCCAACAGCTGAACGTCACAAATTGTTTAGCACCGAGACTACATCAGCATCTATTCATCTTCAGTGATGGTGTCTAACTATTCTCCTGAATCTTATGTATACCGGGAGATACTGCTCCTTAAAGGAATTAATACAAGATGTTAGTTATTTGGATTCTGAAAGAAAATTTTTATGAGGAAAAGTCTATATAAAAACAATTTCAGGTAATCCTCAAACAGTTACATTTACAAAATTATAATAAATACAATATGGATATGATGAAAAATACACCCACCTTGCACTTTGCTATTGAAGAGTTTGTGTCTCCTTGCATGTACTTAAAGAATTCTTCTCCCAACCCTTTAAATACCATATTTGTTTCCAGTTTGCATCTTGTCAGTTTTCTTTTGTATTTTTGTTTTAATATGGTTTAACTTTTTCGAACTCTTATTTATTCATTTCAATTCCAAATTCCGATAGCGGCCTTCCTTTCACATCTATTATGCCTTGTGCTTTCCTTCTCTTTACTTTTAGTATGTTGGACTTATGCAAAAGAAATGGGTACTCTTTTACCAAATGTACAAAATTCACTTGACTCTCAGCAGAATCTAAATCGTTATCAACATTCCCACTCGACATAGTTACCGCACTGAAATGTCGTTTCTAACCAAGATACAGGCAGCAACATCTGCATTGTTAATAGCCAGAAATGGAGGGAATGGTATACCACAGCTCGAGCTTCGTGTACAGAAATTGGCTACTTCTTGGTAATTTATGTGCACCTATCGTCCTATTACAGCTGTAATTTTATTAGTACAAAATTAGAAATAGAGCGACTCATTTCTTCAGTGTCTGCTCCGCTTCGTTCTGAGTAACTGCTCTCCAAAAATTACTCAACTTTTGTAATATCACTCATTGACTACGACGTCAAAGAATCCGTTTGAGGGAAGTTTTCTGGTTTTATGGCGTCTCTAAAGACCGGTAGTAGTTGAAAGTATTCTTCCTGGCCAAGAAAAGTAATCAGCTAAGATTGTCTAATTTCTCGAATAAGCACGACCGAAAGGAAATGGGACATTATCATAGTCATTTCTTGACAACTCAGTGAATGGAGGTTTACTTATACATTTTTCAATAAAATGTTTCACTTCTATACTGGATATATATGAAACTTTCCGTGCTTATATGTCATGGTCAAATCGAGTTTCTGACCTTCGAGGGAGTGGATCCTTCAAAATAAGGGGAGTAGTTTACGGCTAAACTTTGGGAGCTAGAAACCCAATTCCACCGCGGCTTCTTTAAAGTTCGCAGGGACATCATCCACACGGTCCAGGGGCAGCGAACCTGCCTCTTAACCGGAGCCTCCCGGGTCAATTCCCGGCCAAGTCAGTAATTTTTACTCGGACCTGAGAGTTGGTTCGAGATCCACTCAGCCTTCGAGATTACAATTGAGATGAGTTGGTGGCCCTGGACTAGCAAACCAAGAACGACGATCGAGAGGATTCAAAAGTGATGGCTCAGTAGGGCCAAGTCTCTTCGGGGCCGACAATTCCAGGAATGATCAGAAACGAAGAAACCTGCAGGTCTCTGTGGTTTCCCATTTTCACACCAGGCAAATGCTGGGGCTGTACCTTAATTAAGGCCACGGCCGCTTCCTTCCAACTCCTAGGCCTTTCCTATCCCATCGTCGCCATAAGACCTATCTGCGTCGGTGCGACGTAAAGCCCCTAGCAATAAAAAAAAACCTGCAGGTCAGCCTGACCATGGAAGAAAGGCTGGATGTTGCAAGGTTGAAGTGGCTACAACACGTTAAGCGGATGCAGGCAATTCGAACTCCAAGGAAGTATTTTGGAATGATCGTTCCAGGACGAAGGCGGATTGGACGCCCTAGAAAAAAAAACGTGGTTAGACCAGATAAGAGCAGACCAAGAGAAGAGAGGAGAAACATGGGATTTCCTAGAAAGAGAAAAGAAACATACCAAGACCGAAAAAAATGGAGGCACGTCATTCTAAAACCTTCTACCCGGCTCGCTGGAAGGAATTCGTGGTGTTAATTTACAGAGATGCTGGCTGTGAAGGCCTCAAATATTGCGTTCACTTCTGTACTCTTGGAACGAGTTTAATTTAAGACATTTCACTATAGTTTGCCTAAATGCTACATATCAAATTCCTTTGCAATGGAACTACGCAGGTTTATTAGCAAAGTGTGCATTGGACTAATATTCATTAACCCCATTAAGTGCCATGACACCCACTTGGGGAATTTTCTTGCATTATTTGAAATTTAATCCTTTGGTTTGCAGTGCTGGTTTATTGTTAATTCCATTGTCGTCCAGAACTTGTTCAAGGCTGAGCATGAAGTAATTGTTGAACTGTTTTTCTTTTTTCAACTTGCTTAACGTCGCGCCGACATAGACCGATCTTATGACAACGATGGGATAGGAAAGGTGGGAAGGTAGTGGCCATGGCCTTGATTAGGATACATTCCCAGCATTTGCCTGGTGTTAAAATGGGAAACCATGGAAAACCATCTGCAGGGCTACCGACAGTGAGGTTCAAACCCACTATCTCCCGAATGCAAAATCACAGCTGCGCGACCCTAACCGCACGGCCAAGTCGTTCGATGAACTATTTATATCATATTATTTCTATTATTATTAGAAGCCTCCGTGGCTCAGACGGCAGCGCGTCGGCCTCTCAACGCTGGATACCGAGGTTCAAATCCCGGTCAATCCATGTGAGATTTGTGCTGGACAAAGCGGAGGCGGGACAGGTTTTTCTCCGGGTAGGCTACTCCGGTTTTCCCTGTCATCTTTCATTCCAGCAACACTCTCCATTCTCATTTCATAGCATCTATCAGTCATTAATAAATCACTTTGGGAGTGGCGACCCCATCGTACTAATAGCCTATATCTGCTTCATTCATTCCATCCCTGACCCGGTCAATGACTGGAAAACAGGTTGTAGGTTTTTTTATTACTATTATTACTATTAACAAATAGGTCGCAATTGGGAAATATCCAGGTGGCAGTGGTCACTTACAGTAGTGTGATAATAAAGTAAAGTTAAAACATGATCATCCAACAACAATAACAACTACAACAACAAGTGTGCAACAAGCAATTCCAAGGAAAGAATATATTACAAGAAATACCATTAGAAATCCAGTATCATCTATATATGTACAAAAGCAAGTCGGGCTGGAGCGATGTATATATAAATATTTAAAAATGAAAAAAGACGTGAATTAATGAGGCACTTCCAGTAATCTCAGAAATTTGAAACTTGGTACGGGAGAAGCTGATGACCCCAGGATACCTAGAAAAATCGGAAATTCTCAAAATTCCCTGAAGGAGGCACGCTGGGGGGGGCTCAAATTTTGGGCTCAGCATAAGAACGCAGTCATATAATATATCCGAAACGACAACCTACAGGTTTCGTGGGCTTAAAAATGTTCGGGAATTTCCTAATTTTTATCCCCCGTCCCCCCAAATCAAGATGGCGGCACAACCTGCCAGACGAAGTAAACAATTGAAATTTCGTGAAATTATAGCTTTTGGTCCCCAACCGACGGGAAAATTCCAAGATGTCAAATTTTTCACTTTTTACCCCCAAAGATATCGAAATATGGAGGCAATTTTAATGACTGTGCAGACATTTCTTTTGAGCTATTTTTTGGCTAAACGGTATGTCGTATCACAAAACGGATGGCACTACGTCACTTTAATTCGGAGTGATCTACAACTTTGGTCCTGTGACATTTTGTCCTATCTCTCTCCCTTATACGTTAAATTTGGCCGTATTTCTGGATTGTTCGTAAATTTGGTGATTTTTACCAGTATATTTCATTGTTCGACACACTTATAAGAATGATAGGATCATCACGTTGGGTGCACACATTGGAACAATTAAGGGCCATATGTGGACCAAATTTCATGATTCTAGCTTATACATAAGTAGGCAAAAAGTAATGTAAATGTTAAAAATATACCCAAATTTCACCCTATTCAAAATTTGAACTCAATTTACCCCCTTAATATGGGAGATACGGGGAAATGGTGCAGAAACAAACATGTAGAGCAATAAATGAAGCGTCTGATGGCGCAAACCGTTTCTTCATATCATGCACCGTTTACGGGATATGAATCTCGAAGTGGAAGTCTGCACTTTTCAACGTGTTCATGCTTATCCGTCATCTATATATATAAAAGCAAGTCGGGCTGGAGCGATTTATATATAAAGACGTGAATTAATGAGGCTCTACGAGAAATCACAGAAATTTGAAACTTGTACGGGAGTAGCTGATGACCCCAAGATATGGCCAGAAAGTGCATCTTATCGTACAATCCGTTTTTCGATTTGATGTACCGTTTAGCAGCAGTTATTCTGTAAATGATGGTTAACATCCTTATACTTCCGTATGACGACTATATTCTTTCATTGACGTCGATTTGTAGCAATCTAGAAAGGGTTTGTCTGCCATTGGTATTAAATACATCGCAAATCGATAGTGACTGTCAGAAGGAGGGCTTCTGCTATTGTTTTCAGTCCTTCCCACATCGTCCTTGACGGGCATTAAGAATGGGATCGTCCTCCATCTCTTGTGCACTTTAATGCATAATTCCCTTCTCGATTCGACTAGCAGAACTCTAGGGAGCGTGCAATTTTTTTCAAAACTATTTTACCCGATCCTCTTTGTCAGTAGGCAAGGGTGTCTTCCATTATAAACAAATTGACCCATCTAAAATGTGACTGACGATAGGCATAGTGGCCTGCTATTATAATGGAATTTCACCAACTCGGTGTGACTGGCAGGAAGCTGACTGGCATTAGAAAATGCGTCTGCCATTATAAAGATATGAACGCAACTCTCTTTTGACTGTCAGTAAGGAAGGTCCTTGCAAATATAATAAAAGTTCCTCAACTGTAATCTATCTGAAAGTAGGAATTGGGGTCTGCCATTGTAATGAAACCTCCCCAAATTGATTTTGGCCGCGCACTAGGCAATGGGGTCTGCCGTTAAATGAAAATTACCTTCTTCGTTGTGAATTGCAGTAAACAAGTGGACTTGCCGTTATCATCGCAATTCCGCAAATCACACTTTCATTGGAAACAACGTCTGTGGATTTCACAATACTGATTCTCGGATAAAGCCAAGACAAACCCATTTTAAAATCTTATTCACTTCATGTGCACTAATTTACTTCGATATCCGTATACAATGTAGAGTACCGTAGCGAAGCACGGGTATATTTGCTAGTCATCTAGAATTCACACACAACTGAAGTGTGTAGTGCTTAACACTACGGCTTACAATAGTATACATTGATCTTAATAATGGCTTGACATTACAAGTTATAATAAAGTATTTTACCGGGCGAGTTGGCCGTGCGGTTAGGGGCGCGCAGCTGTGAGTTTACATCCGGGAGATAGTGGTTTCGATCCCCACTCTCGGCAGATCTGTAGATGGTTTTCTGTGGTTTCCCATTTTCACACCAGGCAAATGTTGGGACTATACCTTATCCCATCGTCGCCATGAGATCTATCTGTGTCGGTGTGAAGTAAAGAAAATTTCAAAAAGTACAGTTAAATCATAATTACCCAACAACAACAACAATAACTACTACTACTAAAATAGCAAGAGCACAGCAAGCAATTCCACGGAAAGAAAATATTACTAGAAATACTACTAGTTTAACAAACTAGATCCGGCAATATCACATACAAATTCACCCACAACGTATTTCCATTGCCTCAGTCTACAACTTATAATGTTCGAACCCCACTGCCGGCAGCCCTGAAAATGGTTTTCCGTGGTTTCCCATTTTCTCACCAGGCAAATGCTGGGGCTGTACCTTAATTAAGGCCACGGGCGCTTCCTTCCCACCCCTAGCCCTTTCGTGTCCAATCGTCGCCGTAAGACTCATCTGTGTCGGTGTGACGTAAAACAACTAGCAAAAAAAAAAAAATTATACTGTAGGCTAAGGTTTCCACTAGCTTAACATTACAAGTGATAATAATGTAAAGTTAAAACATAATTACATACCGCTTAGCCAAGCAGCTACTGTAAACTCAGTTTTCCCAATTTGCAGTTACGAAGATATAGCAAATTGGGAAAACTGAGTTTTATCGAAAATCACCCAGAACATTAAGTTCAGATTCATCTCCTGTATGGTAGAGCAGGTATAGGATTTACTGTTGTCTTGTACGTGCTACAACGGCTTTGTAATTTCATCGGACAATCTGTGTTTGATTCTTAGCTTTCATGGTATGAAAGTCACTGAGGTATGAGTAGAAACATGACTTTTTAGCATTTTTGATAAATATGAAAATTATTATTAGTTATCAGTTTGTATTTCGGTCATTACGGATTTGAGCCCCACTGTCGGCAGCCCTGAAGATGATTTTCTGTGGTTTCCCATTTTCATACCGGGCAAATGCTGGGGCTGTACCTTATTTACAGCCACGGTGGCTTCTTTCCCACTCCTAGCCCTTCCCTATCCCGTCGTTGTCGTAAGACCGATCTGTGTCTGTGCGACGTAAAGCAGATTGTAAGAAATGTATATATTTTTAATATAGAATCTACTTTCAGATCTATTAACGAATCATAGTGGTCAATGTTTTGGCCTTCGAGCCTGGAGGCACCCTATTCGATTTCCGACTGGATTATGGTATTTTATTCTTCTTCTTCTTTCTGCCCTTTTCCCCCAATTTCATGAGGTCGGTAGTTGATGGTGATTTAGTCCAGTTTTTGTATCGGATGCCCTTCCTGACACCAACTTATTGCACGTTTATGTGGTGGTTGGTAGTGTGGTATGTCGTAAGTAGAAGAAGAGAAGTGCACTGAGAGAATCAGTAACACGTAGACCACGAGTGAGAGGAATTCAAATCCTCGGCCTAGCAGGATTATAGAACCTAGGACCCTCTAAATCAAAGGCTAGTACGTTGACCATTCAGCCAAGAACCTGGATCGTGGGATTTTGTTAGTAAGCGGTTAATTCCCATGGCTCGGGGCCTGAGTATTTTTGCTGTCCCAAATATTCCTATTATTCACCCCAGTAATTTGAACTTTCCCATACTGAGCAGACCCAGCCTATCCTCATAAAAGGGTTTGCCTTATAAGGGCTGCATCCGGCAATGATAGCTACACGAAATTATTTAACTGTGAAAAAATAATGTTCTCGAATAACAGCGAAGATATCAATTGAAAATAAATTGTAATATTTTGCGTAAAGTGCAAAATTACAGCAAAATTCACGGAAGTTGACGAGCTTGAAATTTCTTCCCAAGAATACGTCGTTTAAATGAAAAGGAAAGAGAACAAGAAGTAACTTAACAGGAATTACCTGTTAGGTCCAATATTCTCTGAAACCTTCCGGCATTACTACACGGAATGGAAAGGATAGAGAGTGGTTTGGGCTCGTGGTTACGGGCCAGGTAGCTGTAAGCTACCATTCGGGATATTGTGACCGTATCGGTCATACATATACAGTAATTGATTATAAATTGGTTTATGTAGTGGAAACTTTTGTCAAACTCCTTTGTCCATGTCAACGTCAAATCGCATGAGATTGCACAACACCTCCGACTTGGTGGTGCAAACACGAGTCCGTCATAGCTGGAGAATCCCCAGAAAGGGAGCGAGCTGTGAAAAATGACAAGAAAGGAAAATCTCTAGTAATAACTCCGCCCACTAAAAATGGCCGAAACACAGCAATGCCAACGTGTAAGCTTGATTTGTATTGTAAGATTTTGAGATAAGCATATAAATTAGTAAGGGAAACTTCGGCATGTCATATGTTTTTATAGTAGACCTCTGCCAAAATTATACTTGTTTATAAAATTTCAACGCGTGGAAAATTACGCCACCAGAAGATTATATAAGCACCAGTAGCGTACCCACACTACTAAGAACGGAGACTCCGGACGGGGGATCCCCGAAAAGGCATCGTTTTGATCTTAAATTTCAGATAAACCGCCGATCGATTTGTTTCCCGAACATAACAAAATTTCTTAAAAGTCTGAGTCACACATTTGACGGCATCGCCGATCATACACAACTCGTAGAACCACTGATATCCAAAATGTGGTGGGGACTGTTCGCCGTCTATTGTTGGTGTAGGGGTGAAATTACATAAGGGACCGTCATTTTAAGGAAGGGATTACTTGACGTGAAGTACTGAAGGCAGACACACGGTCCGCTGGTGTCCTGGCCTTATCTTTATACGGGAGTGCTAATATACATTTTCTCAACGTGCTGTATAAGAAAACTAATTCGAAGTCACCGAGAAAGTTAAGGTACTGACAGTGTTTGAAAACTTAACTAATGTGTCAAGTATATTGGCAATAATTCAATCGCGGGAGCTGTGTTACAGTTTCGTAAATTGTGTTAGTGAATGACGTTACTTAATTCAACGTCATTAGACTTGTTCCAGCAAAGACCCTTGGAATTGAAGGTGCTTAAGAGGACCAGAAGAGAATTCGAACCTGTGATCCACGCCAGCGCCATGAGGGGTTAAATGACGCCAGGGGGCTCTCCCAAGGTCCGAACCATGGATTCTCGATATGATGATGAGAACATTAATATCTTTGTAATTTACGGGTTTATTTTATGTAAATATATAGATCACGTAGGATAGGTTAGTAGTTATAAAATGCATGTATTTTAAATTAAGGAGATACTTTTGAGTGGTCTTCATATTGTTTTAAATAATGTTCATTTATTCTGTAATATGGGATAAATTTTGGAGCCTATGAAAGGATAATTTCAAGTAGAGCATGTGCATGAATTTTGTGATGAAATATCTGAAAGGTAGAGAGTGCTTTAGATTGAGTGTAAGATATAGATTTGTTTTATTGCTGATTTCAAACCGTAAAATGTATATTTTTATATGGAATATTCAACCTATATTGATAATGCATGACGGTAGTATCTTCAAAATGAAAGTATTGGCATAATAGTCATGGGTATAGAAAGGCACTCTGATTTTAAATTTGCATGAGTAGAATATAGAGATGGTTGTATTAATTTGTGTATTTGTGACAAGCCTTGACACGAACGGACGGCCTCCCAATTTTAGATAGAGTTTTCCTTACATGTCAAGAAGTATAGGATTTTCTTTAAAATTAGAATAATATTATGGATACGTTTAGATCCATTTGAGATTTTTGTCTGAGTTCAAATTTGTAGGAAATTTGTAGGAAAAGCATAGGCTTATTTTTCTGTGCGATCGACTAGATGTGAACCCGGATATTCCAATTGTATGGATGTGACATTAAAAAAATAAATAGTGGCTTGATGTGAGTTATAGTGTTGTAAGGGGGCACAGAATTACTAAGCCAATGAAGCTTTTGAATATGATTAGAGGATATTGTCGAAATGATAAATATTTAGCATGATGTTTTCTCAGGGAGACTGTCTCGCTTTGAGTGTGTTTGAAATGAAGGATCTCCGGCCAGCCATTACAAGGCATGGCTCTGCGATATGCGATTTATAGCTTAAAAGGGTGCGCCCTCCCTAGTATGAAGAGGTTCTGCCAAGAATATTATTCAATGCCTGTGCACTAAGAACGGGAAGCTAAGGGTTCACAAATATACGATCACATTTAGAAGATTTCCTTTTAACGCTGTAATGATTATTTCTATAAAGAATTTAAATAACTGGAACGCCAGTATTGTATTGTTTGCTGGTCTTAATACAGGGATTACAGAGACACATTTGTCGGTGGCATCCTGTATACCACCGGTTCGAAGTCCAAGGCAAACCTTGGATTTTCAATCGCACACAATTTTTTTGTTTGTTTAATAAAATACAGCCAGTCGCATGTGTTTGTTGTTTACCCTTCTGTTTGCAGCGTGTGTACACAATTTTCTTGTTGAATGTGTTCTTTGAGAGTTATTTCATGTTTGATATTGAATTCGAGAGCGAGTTCTGTCTCGTGAATTTGTCATCGGGTTCATTGCGATGGGGTTTCGATTCCGGACCCGACATCTGTTTTTAATTTTATAGGTGGTTGTGATATTGTCTAATAACGTTAGCTTATCGTATTTTTTGTTTATCAATTAGGAGTGTAGTTAATTAGTTGAGCCGGCCCCGTGGTGTAGGGGTAGCGTACCTGCCTCTCACCCGGAGGCCCCGGGTTCGATTCCCGGCCAGGTCAGGGATTTATACCTGGACCTGAGGGCTGGTTCGAGGTCCACTCAGCCTACGTGATTAGAATTGAGGAACTATCTGACGATGAGATAGCGGCCCCGGTATAGAAAGCCAAGTATAACGGCCGAGAGGATTCGTCGTGCTGACCACACGACACTTCGCAATCTACAGGCCTTAGGGCTGAGCAGCGGTCGTTTGGTAGGCTAAGGCCCTTCAAGGGCTGTAGTGCCATGGGGTTTGGTTTGGTTTTAGTTAAGTAGTTAGGCGACCACTCAAAGTTATCTCCGATTTTAGCGTAGATTGTGTGTTTCTTCTAATAATGAAGAAACCTTAGATGAGAACCGTCGTATTTACAAAGATATTTCTGTACTTAGAACCATTTCAAATTAATGTATTTTTAAATGATCAAGGTGTATTCATCGTCAGGTCGTAAAGAATAGAAACGATTAACATGATAACATGTTTATCAAATATAAATAATTTTTCAAATTCTCAATGAACGGAGTCATATCTCCGTTTTTGTATTTAGTCCATCATACATTGTACATTATATTTTATTGTAGTATTATTCAGGGTCACGTTGAATTAGATTTGTGTTTATAAAGGTATATTAAATAGGTTTTATGCTTTTCTTTGCTTATGATTTACCGTAGAAATGCATCCTAGATTTCCTCCGTTCACTTATACCTTTAAGTTAGTTTAGTGTTGTATTTAGATGTTATGCCGCGAACACACCGTGGCCCTGGGAGGCCGGAAATATGATTCTATGGAATGGAGGAAGTGCAGTTGATCCTTGCACGGTCGAAAGAGCTTTGGTTATCCATCATTTTGAAGCTTACTTTCTTCGCTTACTAGATGAGGTGGCATTTGATTCCAGACTGAAAAGGTCCTATAACATCGAACGCCCAGGCGTATGATGCTGTATGGCGGTAGCCCGGTTTTGGGGCAATGATGCTGTCGTATAGTTCTAAGGGCAATGTCGTGGGTGGTATGGTTGCAATATGATGGGTTCGGACCCCATTTCCACAACAGACCAATGCTAGATCAGTTACTTAATTAAGGCCACAGACGTTTCCTTCTATCTTGCCGCCGCTACGCAAGACCCTTCCTAGTCGGTGCAATGTAAAACCGGTAGAAATATGTTATGTACATTTATCCGGTATACAAGAAAACATAAAATCATGAATGTGTTCTTGGGTTTAGAAAATCAGAGAGTGAGTACAGTTTCTTTGGCTGTTCCCCTCTTAGAAGCCCCTTAAGACGTGCAGGGAGGTACAGATACTACATCGTGTCAGTCCACCCACAGGGGAGATAAAGAGTTCCCGCGAATCGAAAGATGTAGTGTCATTATCTATGTTTAACAATATGGCAGCTGATCCAGCACACAACAAAGTGATCGCTGATTTAGCACATAATTTTATAGCCATAAATATTCGCAAAATACGTAAGTTATTATGAGAAAAGTAACCACTTTTCCCGTTGCGAAAATCAAATAATCATAAATATGTCTCTCGGTCATGGTCATCCATCAACGGCTGATAATTTCAGATGGCAACCCATAAGACAGCCTGCATGGTTGCTAGGTGACGTTGTTTGACTATTCATCCATACCTTACATCAGAGTTTCTCAAAAAAATATGAGATTGTACCCTCCCACTCATGGCTAAAATTTCAATGTACCCCCACGAAAAACCCCCTAAATGATAGGTTTAAAATATGAGTACCTGACTAATTATCAAGGCATTTTAATTGATTATAAACCATTGTTTTAAATACGGACCGTAAATAAGACGAGATTGCAAAATTAAGTACATTTTTATAACACATCGCAAGAAATTTATATCAAGTATAACACAATGATAATAAGGTAAGACAGGATACCCTGTTTACCCAGCTCGATAACTGCAGTCGCTTAAGTGCGGCCAGTATCCAGTAATCGGGGGATAGTGGGTTCGAGCCCCACTGTCGGCAGCCCTGAAGATGGTTTTCCGTGGTATCCCATTTTAACACCAGGCAAATGCCGGGGCTGTACCTTAATTAACGCCACGGCCGCTTCCTACCACTTCCTAGGCCTTTCCTGTCCCATCGTCGCCACAAGACCTATCTGTGTCGGTGCGAGGTAAAACAAATAGCAAAAAAAAACCCTGTTTGTATGAAAGTTTCAGAAAACGGTATATTTTAGCCTCAATATCAAATTAATAAATAAGTACGAAAAGTATTAGATCTTAATTCTGGAATTCAGACATTGTGAACCATCAAAATTTCAATGGGATCGGTGTGCCTGCATGGCGTGACACAGTTTCCTGTTATGTCTTAGTCCAGGTGAAACTTTCAAACGAATCGTAGCTACATATAAATACATATTAAACTTTATTCTTATTTATTTCAATATTTCATTTGTTTTAATCTTTTCCCTGATGGCTGCTCGCACACCCCACTAAAAGTCTGAGGCGCACCCCGAGGGGTACGCGTACCACTGTTTGAGAACTACTTTCTTACATCACTTCCTGTAGAGTTACTATGGTTACACTTCCGTCACACATTTTGTCGCGTCACTTTACACAAACGTTCGGATAATTCCCAGCTATAAGACATATTTATGTCAAAAATTCTGCTGCCTTTGGTGACATTACCGTGTGTAAGGGGCTTTCCTGTTACCTAGACGAAACACTCGTTTAAAATTCGGTGCCATTTTACCTACTGTATATGGAAGGCAGAGTTTCGACATATGGTAATAATGTGAGGAAGAAGATGAAGAAGACTTATGCCCGGTTTCTGCAATGATGAGATATCTTTCCGATAACTATTGCTTTGTTACAGCTGTCGACTCGATAAATCTTCGCTGCGTTGCACAGCGGAACAGCAGCTAACTTATCGAACTGTCATCTATTGGCTCGTTGATCAAGTTTCATAAATACACACTAGATGCCACCCCTCGTACTGCTTTGTTTTTTTGCATTAGGTGTGTTCCCTAGATTGTCAGGCGCATGCGCACAAGTAATGCATCGCATTTGAGCTTTCTGTGCAGCTTCTATTATCCCCTCTTTGCCATGCAGGAAGAAATGGATATTCGACTAGTTCTTGCAGATGTGGGTGTCAGTTTCCTGGTGTTTAAGGACTGTCAGAAGAATTTTATATTATTTGAGGATTTCGAATGAAATGCACACGAATGGCACATGTTACGCGCAATCCGGTTTGCACTGAGCCTTATAAGTATACCGTATCTCTTCCCTGTTATTACAAAATATGAACATTGTTTGATCAAAGTATAACAACATACATCGCGTAATTAACATAATTATATAACCTGTTAGTTCCTTGTAATGTAATATCGTTAATTAAAAACAATCCCACGATAAAAGTATATGCTCACTGCCAATGCAAGAAGGCCTGCAGTAGGCCTACTACGATAAATGTGTAATTATTTGTTATACTCAGTTACTGGTACCAGTGCTTTATGGAGAGGAATGCAGTCACAGATACAAATATGACAAGACGCAGTAGTACTGAATCTTAAAAGTTATCGTAATTAATAATTGATCAACAGGGGACAATGGAAAATTATTTGTCACAGGACGCAAATTGTCGCCAGTAACCTCTACCATACCTACGACAGTATATTTGTTTAGCCTCAGTCTGTCTTTGAATTCATTTTCACTACTGTATAGTTCATTAGAACATTACGCCGACGGAAGAAGATGAGAAAGCCATAGAAAATTTAACAAACGCAATGTTAGCTGCTGATACTGAAGTACTGCGCACGCGCCCAGCAAGTTAACAAATAGATATCTCCTGCTCAGGGCCCCCTAAGTTAGCAAGCGATTTGTCGAACCGATAGATGTATCTTACGTTCGTGCAACGCCAAAACACAAGTTAACCATTCGATACCGCTATAGGCTCGATATCTCACGTTCCAGAAACCGGGCATTAGTATAGATTAATGACGAATACTGGTTGCCTGGTTACCACGGTGTCGTTTTCCCGTTCACGAAAATTGTCTACGCTAAATTGGTCAAGCTTAAAAAAATGCTATTTGTTCGGTGCTTCGACCTACTTGCACCATGTGATATGAACCTGCGTGTAATTGGAATAGAGGATGTGTAGAGTATTGAATGTGAGGAAAGGAACGTTAAGCGCGACACAAACACCCGGTCTCCAGGCCAGGGATATTAATCATTTACAATCAAAAACCCTGACCGAGCAGGGAATCGAATCCCGAGCCGCCGGGTGACAGGCGGACGCGTTTCCCCCTACACCGCGCGGCCGGACTTGGTCAAGCTTAGAGATGGTCAATAAATCACAGCCTGTTACTCTGTCACCGATATAATGAGATACGCTGTCAGGGAATTATCTGTGACGAAATATCGTTTAAGATTTACACTTGAATTACGTTCACAGGGCTGTAGCTCAAGGTCTATATCCGTTTTTTATTTACCACCTTTCTACGGCGATATTAAAGCTGTGAAATCATACATTTTTTTCATAGTGTATTTATGAGCACAGTAGAGAGAATATCTATCAACTTTGTATTTCAATAGCTAGCTCATGTTTCATACGTAGTGCGAATCAAACAGATCAATCCTCAGCTGGTAAATGAGGCATGTTTGAATACATGATATTTTATAGAGAAGTAATTGTCCGATTTTCAAAATTATCACGGTGCTGAATTTGTAATGTTTCTAGATTTAAGGCTATGTGTACAAAATAGTGTGGTATCGTTTAAAAAAAGTGCGAAATTAGTACCAAGATCTCAGAAAATATTAACCTCATGACACAGTACTTTATGTCCGATTATTAGCCTTTTGGTACCGTTATGAAAGTGAAAATAAAATGTCAATATCTTAAGCCGTTCACGAGTTATTTGAGGTGAACAACTTTGCTGAATAACCCTATATACTGGAGGAATCCTTGTATTAAATTCATAGATTTATTATTTTTAGTCATTTAATTTTTAAACCTGCATTAAGTACTGTAAAAAATTGGTATCCCGGAGACACGACACGGGTAATCACATTCCTTGTTAATGTATTGTGCATTTTCCCTATGCATAATTAAAACACATTATAAATGTGATTATTTTCCCCACTTCTAATGTCCCGAATCTTCCGAAAAATACTATCCGACAGTGTCATCATATCAACTAGAATTATTTCCATACTGGCCGCTCGCGATAAAAGAGTGACCGTGACGATAATCATATGCTCGTGCTTCCTGTGACGCCTGTGTCTGAATCACAGGTAAAAGTGACAGATATTTTTGTATCATAGATAGAGCCCTGCACGGATACGGATATCCGCGAAGTTAGTGTCTTGGCGGATACAAACTGCATGGCAGTGCGGATAATTTTGCTGATATTTTCTAAATAACGACGTTTATCGATTTTCACTTGTGATTAGGCGACTCTTGACATTGGTATAGGAGAATATAAAGAGCCTTGAGACCAAAAAGTCGTAAATCTGACCTAAGCCTAACTAGTTGGTGTCGTGCCAGATGCGACCGTGCCGCATGCGACCCATGCCACTAGTGACCGGCGTTGACAACCCGGTTTTAATTTAACAAGCAATGTCATAATCTAAGATAAGGTAAGCTAAATCTGAACAAGAAAAGGTTACAAATTAGGCCACACATTTATAGTACTGGTTCCCAGGTTGGGAATTATATTTTTCTTTGTTCTGTTCAAATAGCCAACTACTATAACCACAAACCGTGCGCAAAATTTAATTATGTACACTGAATTAGTCGTCGGTAACAAAAAAAATGAAAATGGCGTATAACTTTTAGTGCCGGGAGTGTCCGAGGACATGTTCGGGCTCGCCAGATGTATGTCTTTTGATTTGACGCCTGCAGGCGACCGGCGCGTCGTGATGAGCATAAAATTATGGAGACGACACATAATCCCAGCCCCTGTATCAATGGAATTAACCAAAGATGGTTAACAATCCCGAACCTAGAGGCCAGCACGCTAATCATTTAGCCATGGAACCGGAGTCGTCTGTAAATACAGCCGATATGAATCTTTACGGAGAACAATCCGAAGGACTGCGTGAAAGGTTTATAAATAATAATTTTATGAGTACATATCTATGACGAGAGTTCAAATAAAACATGCATACATTATATCACACACAAAGGTAATATCTAAAACCAACTCAAGAACTCGTCGTTGAAAACTAAATCACTGTAATTTATAGATTGGAATGCCATTAATAGAGATATTCCTCCCCAACAGAAAACATAGATGGGTCATAAAAATGCAAGATATATTTAAGGCCAAACCCTAAGATGCGGGGGAAAATGTACAGTCAGGTAACTATACTCTGAATACTACATTAACACAAGTTCAGTTATATTTCAATGGAGATTATGTTTGTAAATAGTAATAATAATAATTTGGCTTTTCGTCCCACTAACTTATTGTACGGTTTTCGGAGATGCTGGAATTTAGGCCCGCATGAGTTATTTTACTTGCCAGTAAATCTACCGACACGAGGCTGACGTATTTGAGTACCTTCAAATACCACCGGACTGAACCAGAATCGAACCTGCCAAGTTGGGGTCAGAAGGCCAGCGCTTCAACCACCTGAGCCACTCAGCCTGGTAATTATATTTGTTTTACAGTTACTTTATCTATAAACACAGTTCTTGGGGATCATGAAGTTCAGTCCCTGTATTTTCGAGAAACAGAAATGTTCCTAAGTTGCTTTTGAAAAATTTACAGTGGGAAAATGGTAGTTTTTTACAACACAAAATATGGTGATGCGTTTACGTTTTATCCTACAACATGCCCATACATAGAGATGCGTTTCCATGTCTGGGAGAAGTTACCAAACAAGTTACCTCAGTGCGTTACGGCATTGCCTGTTGCGGCTATTTAAGGGAGACGGCTGCGTTCGAATCCCCCATCGGCCATCCTCGAAAATATTCATTTGGTACATTTCGCATGTCCACGACCAACTCCTTCCCATGCCTAGCCCGTACAATTACATCCACAGACAACACCCTCACACAGTAGTACATGTAGTTTACTCCCGTGGGGTGTACCGGGAAAAGGAGCTACTCTCCTGGCGAGCGGAACATGTCCTCGGACCTCCCGGCACTAAAAATCTTGTGCTAAAAATAAAAATTGGAAACGTTCGAGGTAATCATAAGAAGTTGTAGCATTTATTCAGAACTTTGAAGTTTCGTGAGATCATATTACAAAATAAAACCACATTCCAGTATATACAGCATGGAAGGTAACTGATGCACCAAATTAACACAGCAGATCTTGGAGAGAGGATCATAATGTCGTAATTTTCAGGTATCATACTTGCACCGTTACGCTAAGACGTGGGAGAAAGGAGACGAGCTGCTGGAATAAATGGTATGTTCCGAGCTGTCGGTGGAGAGATGGTGTGGAATGACATCGGTAGACGAATACGTTTGAGTGCTGCTTTTAGAAGTAGGAAAGATCACAATACGAAGATGAAGCTGGAATTCAAGAGGACAAATTGGGGCAAATAATCGTTTATAGGAAATTGAGTATGCCTTTGCTGGCGAGATGTAGTGTTTACAGTGCACTATATCTTCTGGTACGGGCTAGAATAAATCTGTTACTTTCATCGACCTGTCTCAGTCTCATAATTGACAATATGAAAGTGACTGAGGTATGAGCGATGCTAGTAATGCCATACATTATGCAGCCAGTCTCTGTTATGAATGATGTGAAAATATCGCTCGTAGGGTCGGTTAGTGCATGCATTTCAGTGGGCTTGGCAGACTGCTATGTAATAGCAACTTCTGGCTCGGTGAGGAAAGCTACTATTTGCTTAACGTCGCACCGAGACAGATAGGTCTTATGGTGACGATGGGAAAGGAAAGGCCTAGGAGTGGGGAGGAAGCGGCCGTGGCCTTAATTAAGGTACAGCCCCAGCATTTACCTGGTGTGAAAAATGGGAAACCACGGAAAACCATCTTCAGGCTGCCGACAGTGGGATTCGAACCCATTATCTCCCAGATGCGAGGTCACAGTTGTGCGCCCCTAACTGCACGGCTAACTCACCCGGTGGTGAGGAAAGCAACGGGAAACGACCTCACTCCTCATTTCCTAGTATGCCTCTTCAGTGACGCCTAGGATATCTATGACGGCTGTTGGCGGAGCTGTGCAGGATCAAACTAGCCTTCGGGCTGAATACCCACCATACATACACAATAAACTGAGTTAAGCATGGGAATAGTTTACCAAGGGAACTCTTCGATTTATTTCCAAATTCTTTGAAATAATTTAAACAACCGATAGGCAATCTAAATATAGATCAGCGGTGACTGACTTACTGATTGACACGGTCGCTTCTGGCACGTAACCAACTGACTTCTGCCCGCAATTAATTAATGGAAGGAAGAAAGTAAGGAAGGAAGGAAGGAAGGAAGGAAGGAACAAAAGTCAAGACGTCGGTAGTTGTCGCAAGAGAAAAGCCCTCATAAACAGGTGACTGTAGGGGTTCTGGTGCTAGATGTACCGGGAGGTACACCTCGACTCCGCTCATTCAAAAGAAGCACCTTAAGGAACTCTGTCTATCAAATGAAGCGTGAAACTGCTACGGCATGAAGTTGGGACATTAATCAGAAGATGTCAGTACTGAATAATTGAGAAGTTTGTCATTTCTAAGTTTCCTCAACTGATTGGATTTATTTTGTTTGTTTTGGTGTACATCAAGAAGTTTGGACATTTCTCCATAGATGTCATTACAAAAACTGAGGTCATGCACTCCGGTGCAAAGTTAAATAATTTATTATTGAAAGAAATGTTGTGTTTTGGGGTTTTCTCAAGTAAATTAACTTTCATTTTTTTTTTATATATATTTCAAGGTTTGCAACAATTCTTTCTCATTCCGCCAGTTTTGATTCTGGCCAATAGGAATTTTCTGTAATTATTTTTCAGCCTATCACAGGCTTCTTATTGGTTTTCTGGGTGTAACTTTTGATTCTGCCAATAAAATCGAGAGGGTGTATCCGGAATAGTCCAGAACCCTCTAGAACCGTACCCTCACGTATATAAACTGCGGCCTTTAGCTACCTCCAAAAGACTTATACGAGGGGAAGGTTCAAATTTCTAATTATGTAATCTTCTGTTTTCTAAAATGTAAACCTTATTTCGGCTAATGTAAAATTTCCTAAATTCTTAAAACTGTCAATCGGGGATAGAGTGTGCGTTACCCTCACGAGTTCACCTTCAACTTGGTTTGAGGTGTCTACGATTTCGTAACTGTTTTTTTCCTGTAATGCATTAACTTAACCTTCTTTCGAGTAACCTCAGTAGCTTGGGATTAGCCCCTGTATCATCGGGCAGAGAGCCCAATTAGCATTTTTAATTGTCCTGGAGTGCAAGTGTACGCCTCCATTCATTTTGTGCGCGGGCCAGTAATTTAACCTGTTGTTCTTTTCCACGAAGGCCCAGTAGTTTGGGTACTAGGTACCCCTGTGTACAAAATTGCAAAGTATATGTTAGGCCTAGAGAGACCAGAAATTTGTAAGATTTTCGATGTAATGTTGTCTTGAATAGGCTGTAAGAAGTTGGTTAAAGTGTGAGAGCATGTAAGCTCTTTTCTGTGATTTCTAAATTCTACGGTAATATCCTTGAATTTGGGAGATATCTATCTTTGTCTAAATAATACTTTTTGAAATTGTACATGTGTAAACTAAGAGCTTGAAGCCCAAAATCGCTAATTTCCCCAACTTTGTCAGTGTTATTTCATTAAGTGAAAAGTTGTTAAGTTCGTGTTTTGAAAAGAAATATAACCTTTATTTCATCATCATCATCATCATCTGTTTACCCTCCAGGTTCGGTTTTTCCCTCGGACTCAGCGAGGGATACCACCTCTACCGCCTCAAGGGCAGTGTCCTGGAGCTTCAGACCCTTGGTCGGGGGATGAAACTGGGGAGAATGACCAGTACCTTGCTCAGGCGGCCTCACCTGCTATGCTGAACAAGGGCCTTGAGGGGGATGGGGAAGATTGGAAGGGATAGACAAGGAAGAGGGAAGGAAGCGGCCGTGGCCTTAAGTTAGGTACCATCCCGGCATTTGCTTGGAGGAGAAGTGGAAAACCACGGAAAACCACTTCCAGGATGGCTGAGGTGGGAATCGAACCCACCTCTACTCAGTTGACCTCCCGAGGCTGAGTGGACCCCGTTCCAGCCCTCGTACCACTTTTCAAATTTCGTGGCAGAGCCGGGAATCGAACCCGGACCTCCGGATGTGGCAGCTAATCACGCTAACCACTACACCACAGAGGCGGACATAACCTTTATTTAAAGTCTTAAATTAATTTTTGATATTGTAGTTAGACCCATTCTAACCAGCGCCTTCTTTCACTTCTGCGATCCACCAAAACACGGAAACACTAGGTATCAGTCCTATTGTACTATGTTAACAGATCTATCCGTTTCAATACCTTGGGTGTAATATACTGTAGTTAAATATTTAAATTATCCGAGGATAATCATTTTGCGAATGTGTATAACCATTCGCGGATGCGGATGAATGAACTGTGGAGGCGGAGCGGTTGCGGATATAAATTTGTATATCCGCGCAGGGCTCTAGTCATAGATACACCGGTCACAGATATTCTGAAATATCATTTAAGCTCATCTATATTCAAGCTAATTGCAGATAAACCCCCAGCCCAAAAACATTTACATATTAAAATGGGAAAACACTGAAATCCACCAACTCCAGAATGCAAGCTCACAGCTACGAGACACATTCCGTGTAGGCAATCGTTCAGTCGATTCCTTTTTTCTGAGCTTTTGCGACGTTAAGCCACTACCGAGGAAATAACACACCATACATTTATTTGTACTTCACTCATATCAGGATGTATTTGCAAATACGCTTTCTGTTTCTCTTAGAACACTCAGGTAATTTTCACTCAATCTGTTGGCCTCAATTGTTCTACCTATTGTTTCAGAGTGATAAACATTTCAAGGTGCATCCATTACATTTACTAAAACTTACTGCCGCGGCTGCCACCCATCGAGCTTAAGGTGAGCAGATAAATAGTACTTGATAATTCCAATGTCATCTACTTTTTTTTTGCTAGTTGCTTTACGTCGCACCGACACATATAGGTCTTATGGCGACGATGGGAGAGGAAAGGGCTAGGAGTGGGAATGAAGCGGCCGTGGCCTTAATTAGGGTGCAGCCCCAGCATTTGCCTGGTATAAAAATGGGAAACCACGTAAAACCATTTTCAGGGCTGCCGATAGTGGGGTTCGAACCTACTATCTCCCTCATACTGGATACTGGCCGCACTTAAGCGACTGCAGCTATCGAGCTCGGTAATGTCATCTACTAGTTGAAGTTATTTCTTTGTACAAATGAAACAGCCGGAGCTGGATACCATTCAGTCAAAATAGCACATTTTTTAAAACGCTCGGTACTATGAAGTATTGAACCAAGGACCTTCGAACGGCATAATGAAGTATCGAGTTAGCCTTCTATTTATGCAAGAAAACACTGCTACTTGTAGCACGGTCGGAGGAGGAAAGCATTAACTCGATGACTTGCTGCCATTCAGCGCTGTATTCCTTATATATATATTTTTTGAAAGTGGTCGTTTCATTCAGTTAAGCTCTACTAAGATAAAAAAGCGCAATGAAAGTTGTAATGATATTAAAATTTTGCCTAATACTCGTGTTAATGAATAAATGTAAGCAGGAGTGTTCGAATTGGAAACTTGATTTTCCACAATCATCTTAACTTTATACTTCGTTCATTTCAGTTCCTTGATATTGGACTTCACAATTTTTCCTTGATCCATGCTGTACCGTACCCAGGGGTAGTTACCCTCTAGGACGATGCCTCCATTCCTGCATGAACATCCGACTAACTCAGGGTTGGACAGAGATGTGGGTTGGTTGTCGATGGGCCAGGCTAAAAGTCGAAGTTCCTCACTTAATCATAAGTAAATGACAGGAAAATGGAGGTATAACTCGAATGAGAAACAATAATATGGGGTAGGATGAGTTTATTCACAAATATCCCCGAATCATACTAGTAGAAAATCAAGTAAATCAAATAATGAAAATGACATTAACAAAATCTGCAAATTAAAGAAAGAACTGGACATTAAAAACGTTAATTGATCAAAGAATTAAATGTGAAATGAAGTATCAAGCACAACAATGAATACTTGTACATTTTTAGAAATAATCTTCTTCTGATTGTCCATAGTTCATTTTATACAATATTATACGTACGCATATACTGATACGTATTCATTTCGGATGGAGTAACGCACTTTAAAGTATCAGATTGATACGGGTTTGTAATTTTATCGAGTCGTCGCAAGATTAAATGTTAAAGGAAAATTACAATAAAAGAAAATTACGGTAAAAGGAAAATTAAGATAAAAGAAAAATTAAGACGCAATAGAACATGATATGAATTATGAAAAATACTAGTGACATTTCCCTACGCTATATTTACAATGAACAATATTAAGCAAAGTATCACATCTATTTACATCGGATGAAGAGAAAGAAATCTTGCATACTACACTGACTCCACGTGACACGCGGTTCACCAAAAGGATCTAGTGAGAACTAGATTGACCATCAATACTACTCAGCACTCGGGCTGTTCCCCATTAAACAACAAGACAACATATCCAAACAACATTAAATATCACAAAACACCATCCTGAAAAGAGAAAAATACATTATTATCCATCATTAATCATGTGGAAAGCAATGGGCAACATTGCCTTCTTCTGCTGCATTTGCGCACTCAAAAGCGCGATCATCCGTCATGTATTTTCTGCTATGCTGTGAACCAAAATGAAATGTTGGAACTCAACACTGTACTAAGGCTTGGTTTCTGTCCGCCAAATTGTATCACGGAAATACCATCTCATTCACTCTGTCTATGTAAACACGGCCAATAAATAAGCTTGTGAGGCAATATCATCTTTCTTCGGCTACACGGAAACTCACGTACATTCGTACTCCTTCCTAGCATGCTTCGACAATTTATTACACACATCAGACTCATTGGTCTGGAATCAATTCCGTCAATTCTGATAATTAATATTCTCTCAGAAGACAATAGCAGGTACATATTCACTGCACATCATTCTTTCAACTTCATCAGGCATGCAATCGGCCTGCATAATCACTTTATAAGTCCGCATGCATTATAACCTCTCATATCTCTTACAATTCTCATCAGCCTTTTACTTTATGAGACCAGGCTCAATTCCCGTACAAATCATTGGGCAAAACAGTTTCCAACCTAAATTATAAGATCCTATTCTTTCAACGTTGTTATGCAGCTCCTTACGGGTCAGATTCTGAAATACCATGCGTCATGCAATTTAACTGTTACTAACTCTCTAAACGACCAAACTTAAACTGAATTTACTCTCAACGTAGCAAGTGTTAGAAATTGGATGAACTTGTCAATCTAATCCTCCTAGCAGTAATATAAAGTAAAAATCGGAATAATACTAAGCTAATTTATCATGCATAAAATAACAACAAATAATCCTAACAACTCCCTCATTATCCCATCTAACTAGTCGTAAATCAAAATAAAAATATAGAGATCATGCATTTCTCTCTTATCCATATCTACAACAATACAAAGGTGAAATAAACACAAGCCGTCAGGCTTACTTTACGTTAAAGAAAATCCTTATACTAAACTGCACTAGTATTTTAACATAACCCATATAACATTCCATAATTAAAACATGCGCTTTATCTTGGACGACTCTCGGGACACATGGCAGTGGCTCACATCCCTGCTGCGTTATGTGGTTACTCCATGTTGATCACTGCTTTAACACATAGAAACAATCTTCCTTCTTCCACGGTCGATGCCATCTTCTTACTGGAAGTTACTGAACACTGCAACACAGAAGGCATTGGATGAATATCTCTTCACCGCTCAATTCTGCACGTGCCGAACAAACCGTTTGTTGGCTATAAACTCAGCCAACACACTGACACACAAATGCACTTGAAATTTAACACTTTGGGGTTTATATACACAGTTATTGAGAGCGGCTCGCGGTACGGATCGAGAGTTCCTCGCGAAACGCGACCGACACCAAAATATGAAACAACGGAGCGTCTCTTCTCCAGTTCCAAACTGCGGCTAATTATTACCGTCTATTTATCGGTAGTGAACTTTACGCTATAATATGATCTGCAATTAACTCTCCACCAGTTAATTTGTTCAACTGCACGATTGAAAACACTGTTTATCGGTCTTAAAAACCATACACTGTTACTGATATATTCACGTGGCAACTTTCACGTACAATTCTCGGAGCACACCGAACAACGTTCACATTACATCAGCTTCCGCGATCAGAGTTACGCTCTCCTGAGCTTGAGGTGCTAAGGAAGCGTGGCTAACGCCGTTGTAGCTATGGGATTCCTGCATGTCTAGACAAACCACCAATCAGAGTGCTTGCCATTCATAATAACACAATATTAATTACAAGATACCAATAAAACACAGTTCAAGTAATAACAAATCTCTTCCTATTACTTTTATATCGTACTCCTGATTATATTTCACTTACAGACCTGTGGAAATCCGTCAAATAACATAACTGATTTCAAGCAATTGTCCATGTTGGTCAACCTGGGATTATGACTTCGCGCGATGTAGACTCCATATTTGCCATATCCACGCGTTCTCATTGGCTGAATATTTCTCTTGGCCAACATCCTTTACACGTGCCGAGATGTCCCAACTCCTGGAGACGCTAAGCCTTTCTCATGGTCCCAAGGAAGTATCGCGCAATATCCAGCGACTTGATGTCTCCATGGACTTCCGGTATCAGCTATCCTGCTATTCATTACTTTACCACATATGACTGAAATTTATATCAATAAAATTATGTATTTTTGTCAAATAATAATCTGAGTATCTCATATGGGCCGGCAGGATACGGCTCAATGCTAAATCATGGAAACCTATTCTCAGGACAGCCGACAGTGGGGCCAGATCCTCTCTGTCTCCCGAATGCAGAGGTGTACAGCCACGGTAGAGCCGTGACAATCCGTCCTCTGTTCGATTGGTCGATCAGACTGCAGAGCTGTTGAACCATTTGCCTACCGAAACCTACTGTGAATCCGCCGACCATGAGATACCACAACGAGCTTCCTATGTAGACCAATGCAGTGACGGTGCACTAGAGGAAGTACGTACCACCACTTGTATAAATGCCTGCCTTCGGCTTTCACATCAAAACTTATGTTCTCAGAATGAAGCCAAAATTTAATAATATCGGCCGGAGTGAAAAATAGTCAGTTTTCACGAATTTCCAGGAGAGAGAAGAAATGTAATTACTGGAATAGAACTTAAAAAACGCGCTGTATTAATGTTCTTTGTCGTGAACCAGCTACTCGGTTTTTTTTTATAGTGGAAGGTCAATTTTAATTTCTGTCGCCCAGAACCAAAGGAGCGTAACTTCATTTTTTTCTTTTCTATTTATTAGTGACTAGCAAGATACCCGTGCTTCGCTACGGTATTATACTGAAATTTATAATTGAATGGATATCGATTTATATATAATCCGTCAAAATTCGAGATCTGACTCGTTTTCTGAGAGATTACGGCAAGTTCCCTCCCATTTTTCAATCATTCTTTCCAGCAATCGATTTCGTACTTCCCGGGCTAGGACCATGTATTCCACCCGGTCAGTTCGGTCCCTAAAAGTTTGCCATCTTTTCCTATAAGCATTTTTAATATGGATCAAATTCTTGAGGAGATTCGGCGTGGTGTCTTCTTGGGTGCCTTGGCAGTACTGAACCCGCGGCCGGACTGCATTTGTAGTCATTACCCGTCCAGACCCGTTTCCAGCGCGGTCCGCACATTTGACGACGGTCCAGAATATTATTATTATTATTATTATTATTATTATTATTATTATTATTATTATTATTATTATTATTATTATTATTATTATTATTATTATTATTATTATTATAGATGTTCTGGACCCCACAGCAAGATGCAAGACCGCTAATTGGCGGAAAATTCCATCTGCTGCCATTGTCATTTTTGACATTGTGACCAGTACCATTATCGCGCGTAGGCAAGTACGCGGAATTTCTGGCCATACGAATGACATACTTCCGTGCATTATTGACCTTATTATAGAGGTGAACAATTGGACAGTCAATCTCATTCCTATCGTTTATTTCAAATGTTTTTAATTTTTATTTATATGCCAGGAGAATCTACTGTAATCAAAGAACGTTCTCCGAAGGAAAAGATGGCTCTTGAAAACGAACCCAGGAAAGATTAAAAATGATCGGTTTATGCTCAGAATAAGTACATCGAAAATCCACAGCCTGTTTCCAGTCATTCGACAGGGTCAGGAATGGAATGAATATACAGTAAAATCAATTGGTCTAACCTCCTTTTACACCCCACCGTCGTTAGTTTCATTCCCCCCCCCCCCCCCCGCAAAAAAGAAAAGAAGGCTTGTTTCTTTATGTTTAAAAGAGATTCCAAACTCCAATGTTCACGTCTATAACCTTCAGTTTTGAGATATAAGTATCCCCATAAAAATAATTCACTATTTTCACATCTTTCACCCCCCCCCCTAAGTGAATTTTCCTGCAACAAACTCGTTTCTTTAATTGTAAAGTATCTTCTAAATACCAATTATCACGACTCTAACTTCTTCAGTTTTTGATTTATGTGTCCTCATGAAAGGAACTCAACTCCTTTTCACTCCCGCCCCCTCCAAGATTATTCCCCCCCCCCAAAACGCGTTTTTCTTTGATTTTAACGGAGATCCAAATACAAATTTCCACGCCTGTAATAAATATAGTTTTTATTATATGTAAGTATTCTCATACAATTAAGTCTATTAATTTTTCAATAACTTCACCCCACCCCCTCATTGGATTTTCGGAAATTACGCGTTTCTTTACTTTTTAAAGCAGATTCAAAACATCAAATTTCACGTCTGTAACATCTTCATTTTTGAGATATCAGTAGCCTAATTAAAATAAATCAACACTATCCTCAGTCAACTTTACCCCCCCCCTCCACCCAAGTGGTATTTCCGAAAACTAAAAATACATGTTTCTTTATTTTTTATAAGATAAAAAATACAATTTTTCAATTCTGTAACATGTTAACTTTTTTGAGATATACTGTAGAAATTCTCATTTTAAAATTTCACCACTTTTAGTTCCCCTTAAGTGGAGTTTCCAAATAAAAATCACCTATGTTTCTTTACATTTACAGGAGATTCAAAATACACACTTTTTACGTCTGCAACAATTTACGTTTCTCAGATATTCTGTAGATATAGTCTTTCAAAAAATTCACCCCAATTTGTCACTCCTGTTCAACCGCCATTAATTGGATTTACCAAAAGCAAAAAAATACGTGTGTCTTTGTTTTTAAAGGAGATCCCATATACAAATTTTCAGTTCTGTAATATCTTCAGTTTCTGAGATATATGTATCCTCATTAAAGGCATTCAACCTATTATTCACCCTTTTAAACCCATCCTATTGGGATTTACAGAAAAGAAAAAAATACGTTTTCCTTCATTTTTAAGGGAGATTCTAAGTACCAATTTTTACATCTGTAATCTTTTAAAGTTTTAATATGTAGACACACTTATTTTAAAAATTCACCCCCCCCCCTTTTCACCCCCATATTTGGATTTTCCAAAAACGAAAAAATACCTGCTTCTTTAGTTTTAAAGTAGATCCCAAATACCAATTTTCAGGTCTGTAATATCTCCAGGTTCTGAAATATAATTAGCCTCATTAAAGGCATTCAACCTTTTTTTCACCCTTTTCCACCCTTCCTATTGGGATTTTCCGAAAAAAAAAATACATGTTTCTTTATTTTTAAAGGAGATTCTAAATACCAATTTTTACATCTATAAACTTTAAACGTTTTGAGATATAGATACACTCATTTTAAAAATTCGCCCTCTTTTCACCCCCCCCCCCCATTAATTGGATTTTCCGAAACTAAAAAAAATACGTGTTTCTTTATTTTTAAAGGAGATTCCAAACACCAGTGTTCAGGTCTGTAATATCTTCAGGTTCTGAAATATAAGTAGCTACATTAAAGGCATTCAACCCGTTTTTCACCCTTTTCCACCCTTCCTATTGGGATTTTCCGAAAACAAAAAAATATGTATCTCTTTATTTTTAAAGAAGATTCTAAATACCAAATTTTACATCTATAAGCTTTAAAAGTTTTGAGATATAGATACACTCATTTTAAAATTTCACCCCCTTTTCAGCCCCACCATGGATTGTATTTTCCAAAAACAAAAAAATACGTGTTTCTTTATTTTTAAAGGAGACCCCAAACACCAATTTTCAGGTCTGTAATATATTCAGTTTCTGAGATATAAGCATTCTCTTTAAAGGCATTCAACCCCTTTTTCACCTCTTTTTATCCCTCCTATTGGGATTTTCCGAAAACAAAGAAATATGTTTCTTTATTTTTAATGAACATTCTAAATACTAATTTTTACATCTGTAAACTTTAAAAGTTTTGAGATATAGATGCACTCATTTAAAAAATTCACCCCCCTTTTCACCCTCCTATTAATTGGATTTTCCAAAAACAAAAAATTACGTGTTTCTTAATTTTTAAAAGCGAACAAAAGTTCCAATTTTCAGGTCTGTAATGTCTGCGGTTTTTGAGATATAAGTACCGGTATCCTGATTAAATGGCATTCAACCCCTTTTTTACCCTCTTTCACCCATCCTATTGGGATTTTCTGAAAATAAAAAAATACGGGTTTCCTTATTTTTAAAGAAGATTCTAAATACCAATTTTCACATTTGTAAACTTTTAAAGTTTTGAGATATAGATACACTCATTTTAAAATTTCACACCCCCTTTTCACCCCCTTAGCGACGGAATATCCAAAAATCCTCGCTTAGCGAGCACCTACATCTTAATATGAATATATCCTCAAAATTTCATTCATTTATGTCCAGTAGTTTTGGCTCGGCGATGATGAATCAGTCAGTCAGTCAGTCAGTCAGGACAAGTTACTTTATATATATAGACTAGCAAGATACCCGTGCTTCGCTACGGCATTATACTGAAATTTATAATTGAATGCTTATTGTTTTAGATATATAATCCGACGAAATTCGCGATCTGACTCGTTTTCTATAATTTTACAGCACGTTTCCTCCCATTTTTCAATATTCCTTTCCAGCAATCGATTTCGTACTTCCCGGGCTAGGCTCAGGTATTCCTCCTGGTCAGTTGGGTCCGTAAATCTTTGCCATCTTTTCCTTTAATCATTTTTAATATGGATAAAATCCTTCAGGAGATCCGGCGTGGTGTCATATTGGGTGATTTGGCGGCACTGAACCCGCGGCCGGACTGCATTCTTAGTCATTACCCGTCCAGGAGCCGTTGCCAGCGCGGTCCGCACATTTGACGACGGTCCGGAACATTATTATTATTATTATTATGTGTTGCTGGAATGGCTGATGACAGGGAAAACCGGACTATCCGGAGAAAAACATGTTCCGCCTCCGTTTTGTCCAGCACGAATATCACATGGAGTGACCGGGATTTGAACCACGGAACCCAGCTTTGAGAGGCCGGCGCGGTGCCGCCTGAGCAACGGAGTATCCTTGTAAGTACATTAATAACAGTAAAATCAATTGGTCTCATCTCCTTCTACACCCCACCGCCGTTAAGTTTATTTACCGCCAACCCTCCCCCCCCCCCCACACACACAAAAAGAAATGAAAAGAAGGCTTGTTTCTTTATGTTTAAGGGAGATTCCAAACACCAATGTTCACGTCTATTACCTTCAGTTTTGAGATATAAGTATCCCCATAAAAGTAATTTACTTTTTTCACTTCATTTCAGACTACTCCCCCCCCCCCCCCCGTAAGTGAACTTTCCCGAAAAAAATACTTGTTTCTTTAATAGTAAAGGATCTTCTAAATACCAATTATCACGACTCTAACTTCTTCAGTTTTTGATTTATGTGTCCTCATGAAAGGAATTCAACTCCTTTACACTCCCGCCCTCCAAGATGGTTTCCCGCCCAAAACGCGTTTTTCTTTGTTTTTAAAGGAGATCCAAATACCAATTTTCACATCTGTAATAACTTTAGTTTTTATTGGATGTATGTATTCTCATACAATTAAGTCAATTAATTTTTCAATTCTTTCACACACACACACCCCCCCCCCTCGCTTCATTGGATTTTAAGAGAATACGTGTATTTTTACTTTTAAAGCAGATTGAAAATATCAAATTTCACGTCTGTAAAATCTTCATTTTTGATATATCAGTAGCCTAATTAAAAGAATTCAACACCATTTTCAGTCACTTTAACCCCCCCCCCCCTTTCACCCAGGTGATATTTCCGAAAACTAAAAATACACGTTTCTTTATGTTTAATAGAGATAAAAAATACTATTTTTCACTTCTGTAACATGTTAAGTTTTTTAGATATACTGTAAAAATTCTCATTTCAAAATTTCACCCCTTCTGAGTTCCCCTTAAGTGGAGTTTCCAAAAACAAATCACCTATGTTTCTTTACATTTACAGGAGATTCCAAACACCCACTTTTTACGTCTGTAACATTTTACGTTTCCAAGATATTCTGTAGATATAGTCTTTCAAAAATTCACCCCAATTTGTCACTCCTGTTTAACCGCAATTAATTGGATTTTCCGAAAACAAAATATACGTGTTTCTTTATTTTTAAAGGAGATTCTAAATACCAATTTTCACATCTATAACCTTTAAAAGTTTTGAGATATAGATACACTCATTTTAAAATATTACCCCCTTTTCACCCCCTGCCTTAATTGGATTTTCCAGAAACAAAAAATACGTGTTTCTTTATTTTTAAAGGAGATCCCAAACACCGATTTTCAGGTCTGTAATATCTTCAGTTTCTGAGATATAAGTAACCTCATTAAAGGCATTCAACCCATTTTCCACCCCTTTTCACTCCTCCTATTGCGATTTTCCGAAAACAAAAAAATACGTGTTTCTTTATTTTTAATGAAGATTCTAAATACCAGTTTTTACATCTGCAAACTTTAAAAGTTTGGAGATAGAGATTCACTCATTTTAAAAATTCACCCCCTTCTCACCCTCCCATTAATTGGATTTTCCAAAAACAAAAAAATACGTGTTTCTTTATTTTTAAAAGAGATCAAAAGTACCAATTTTCAGGTCTGTAATATCTTCAGTTTCTGAGATATAAGTACCGGTATCCTGATTGAAGGCATTCAACCCATTTTTCCCCATTTTCACCCTTTTTCACCGCTCCTATTGGGGTTTTCAGAAAACAAAAAAATACGTGTATCCTTATTTTAAAAGAAGATTCCAAATACCAATTTTTACATCTGTAAACTTTTAAAGTTTTGAGATATAGATACACTCTTTTTAAAATTTCACCCCCCTTTTCACCCCCTTAGCGATGGAATATCAAAAAATCCTCTCTTAGCGAGCACCTACATCTTAATATGAATATATCCCCAAAATTTGATTTCTTTATGTCCAGTAGTTTTGGCTTGGCGATGATGAATCAGTCAGTCAGTCAGGACAAGTTATTTTATATATATAGATTCTGTCACGACTAACTGTGGTCTATTAGAAGCAGTGGGCAGTAAATCCAAAGAACTTTAATAAAGAAGTTTCCTAAAATCACAAAGTAGTAACTCCACTTCGTCATAGAGTCAATGGTAACATATGTAACTTGATTCTGTTTAGTCCTAAAATTTCAGTACAAGGAAGCCTTTAGCTCCACATTGGTGAGAGTTATTTCCATTTGGCTCTCATTATGCAACAGTGTGGTGGAATTAAGTCCATTGTCAGATAGCATTGTGCTCTGAACACAGTATTGTTCAAACAGTGAATTATTGCTCTCCACAAAAACAATTCTTTGTAAGCAATTCTTTCTGAAAACTCTGTTAATAGTCTGAAATATTTGTTCGAAATTCTCTGAAGCAATCATCAGAAGTCGAAATGGTGAGTCATGAAATACCAGGTCTTCACACTCCAGCAAATAAAACACATGAAAATTTGAGTGAAGGCATCAAACAACACATTTTGAGGTATTCAGCATACGAAATCCAATACAGCAGAGAAAAGCATCAAAAAGATACCTCGGTAACCACCTGAACATTCCTCTGGGGCAATGATTAATGAATGCCAGATGGAATTACATGATATTGAAGAGTATTGCTGGAATGAATTATGACAGGGAAAACCGGAGTACCCGGAGAAAAACCTGCCCCACCTCCGCTTTGTCCAGCACAAATCTCGCATGGAGTGACCGGGATTTGAACCACGGAACCCAGCGGTGAGAGGCCGGCGCGCTGCCACCTGAGCCACGGAGGCTCTTCATTTCTTGTAAACATCTAAAAAATTTATGGCTTCTAAGGCCAACATGAAGTAAGGAATACAGCGCTGAAAGGAGCAAGTCATTGAGTTAATGCCCTCCTCTTCCGATCGTGCTACACGGAGCAGTGTTTCCTAGCATAAAGCGAAGACTGACTTAATTCTTTCTAATGCCGTTCGAAGCCCTTGGTTCAATTTGACGGAATACTGAATGTTTAAAATGTGTGCTATTTTGGCTTAATGCTTTCGAGTTCCGGCCGATTCAGTATCGTCGATTGCAAATGTATATACTTCCCCTCGTGCACTAGCCTCCACCGTCTTGGAAAGGTGTGACAGTCCAACTAAGTATCCCACTACCACAGTGGAACGAAATGCTGATAATTTCACGATTGAAAGACCTAAAGAGCTTGGATGCTTTTAACATTTGCAGTCGATAATATTAAATGATACTAAATTTTTCTTTTTCTTTCTTTCTTTCTTTCTTTCTTTCTTTCTTTCTGTCTTTCTTAACCCGTTTACCTTCCTGGGTTGGTTTTTCCCTTGGACTCAGCGAGGGATTCCACGTCTACCGCCTCAAGGGCAGTGTCCTGGAGCGTGAGACTTTGGGTTGGAGGATACACGTGGGAAGGAGGACCAGTATCTCACCTGCTATGCTGAACAGGGCCTTATGGGAGGATGGGAAGATAGGAAGGGATAGACAAGGAAGAGGGAAGGAAACGGCTGTGGCCTTGAGTGAGGTACCATCCCGTCATTTGCCTGAAGGAAAAATGGGAAACCACTCCGAGAGTGACTAAGGTGGAAATCGAACCCCCTTCTACTCAGTTGACATCCTGAGGCTGAGTGGACCCCGTTCCAGCTCACGTATCACTTTCTTTCAAATTTCGTGGCAGAGCCGGGAATCGAACCCGGACCTCCGGGATTGGCAGCTAACCACTACACCACAGAGGCGGACAACTTAACTTTTGACACCGTCAATAGTTATGCTATATTAATAAAACAATAACGTTAAAGCTTAATCTCTTGATACATTGGGCAAGTGAAAGTTCCTCAGAGTCAGATTTTTTTGTTTACATGTTTGTCCCGTTGGATTATTATAAGAATGTATTCTAAAAATTTCGTTTTCATGAAAACTGTTTAAACATTGCTGTTAAACTTCCCTTTGGGAAAATCAACTGATCATATAAATGTCCTTCAATAAATGAAACTCAGATTGATTACGATTAATTTATTTGCGCCTAACGAATCCTTTTCGAGAGACATCTGTATGGAATTTGGAGTCAACAAGTGTAGAATTCAGTGCATCGAACGGGAGAGTGGTGATGGTGATTATTGTTTTAAGAGGAAGTACAACTAGGCAACCATCCTCTATATAACACTAATCAGAGGGAAAAATGTAAGGAATCCGACACTACAAAAAATAAAGACATCTGCCAAAGGAAGACGAGGGCCACGAAGGGCGTGAAAGTGAAAGACTCCCTAGCCTTCGCAAACCTAATAGCGTCGGGGTCGGAAAATAACAAGAGTTGACGAAGAGAAGTCGGATATAATAGATGTAAGTGAGGAGCCTGGCACAATCTAGCCTGGTAACGTGTCTGACATGGAAACAGGCAGATACTCCTTGTATCACTTCCCACTCTACCCAGCTATCTCTTTCTACTTATAAATTAATAGCATGTCGGAGGCCATGTAGATTGAGTCGATGGTCACGGCGGTGGAGCGGGCTACGGGGGACCCCCGTAAAAAAAAAGAGCCTGGCAGAAGTATGTGGAAGCGATGCTAGGGCTTAGCTAAGTGCCCCGTGGTCGTCAACCCACGCTCCAAAGCTCAGAACCCATGGGGCCCCTTTTAGTAGCCTCTTACTACAGGCAGTGTATGCCGTGGGTGTTATTCTACCGCCCCCACACAGGGGGACATCGAACGGGAGAAACTGACTCAGGACCTATGAAACTGTCATGAATGAAATAATCAGTTGTCTAGCGTATGTTGAAGTGAGGCCTCTATGATGAAAGAGTTTTCTATATATCTCTCAATTATGGCCATCCATCAATACTTCACATCACAGCCTGCACTGTTGCTTGGTAACATTGCGTAACACATTTTGTGTCGCTAATTTCGTGACGTAAATTTTCAGATTATCCCCAGCCATAAGGCATATTTATGTCAATTTTTTTTTTCATATTATGAATTGTGTTCTACTGAATGGAAAGTTTTTAAAAACGTTTTCCCTATTAAGGGTCGACACTGACACTCATGGTTTCTAACCAATTAGACTGTAAAATCTGTAGGCCATCTTGTTGGGCAGCCCGTTAAACTAATCAGCAATAACACATTACTGTTGGGTATTGTTAGTTGCCCCGCGGTCTGTCATTTCTGCTGCCATTCAACTCTGCTAATTATTTTATTTATTTCGTCACAGTTACGATAATACAACATGTGCCGGGGGTACACCTTCTCCAGTCAGTTAAACTGCGCGCCTTCTATGAGGTCATCTATGTAATCTAACTTGAACTGATGTATTACTAGATATTTTGGTTTTCAACTCTTAGATGTCTCTACCATTGCTTTAATTGTTCCATCTTGCGGGGTAACCTACAATTATTCCATAAAGAAATTTGTAATTGGAAGGTTTTTCAGCCTGGTTCTTAGGATTGTTTTCTTTATGTATCAAAGTTGTCTACTGTTCGGCTGGTTCCTTCTTCAATTGTAATCAACTTATCAGAAATTTGTAAATATTTTCTCTAGCCAGCATAACTTAACACAACAAATTTTGAAATTTTCTTTTTTCTTTTTCTAAAATGTGTGTGTACAGGAATCCAGCCTATCAGTAAAGACTTCTTGAAGCTTCTCCTCAAAAATACTATAAAAGCTAGGCGCTTTAGGACAGTATTGTCGTCTTGCTCCAGTTAACTGAGTGCGGTGTGTCCTAAGGGAGGCAGGTGCCGCGGGTGACGTTCAGAATGCCCAGCAATGCAAAGTAATGGCAGAATTTTCTTAAACATGTGATAGCTCCTGCGGATAGCTTGAGGGGAATGTCTCAACCTCTTTCTTTTCATGTAAATTTCTGAAGTTGGTGGTTTAAATTTAGAATTTTTGGCAAGTCTGAGGAATTTGTTTTATTCCCTACTGAAAATCATGTAATGTAAGGGAACAAGCAGTGATTACCCTCTGTTGATTCCCATTCAACTCGGCATGAGGTGGCTAAAGTTTGAAAACATCTAGAATTCTTAACACCTATTTGGTATTTAATGTTTCTCATTTAGCCACCCCGGTGTAAAATAGGCTTAGCTTCTGTATCATTGGGCCATGCGCCCTCTTAGATTTTTAGAATTTCTAGAGGTAGTGCAGGTGTTTCACCTCCTTGCATTTTGTTTATGGCCGGATACAACCAACGTTTTTTTTTTCTGTCATGAAGGCCATTTAGTATGGGCAAAATGAAAATGAAAATGAAAACCTACAACCTGTTTTCCAGTCATTGGCCGGGTCAGGGATGTAATGAATGAAGCAGGTATAGGCTGTTAGTACGATGGGGTCGCCACTCGCAAAGTGATTTATTAATGAATGGTAGATGCTATGAAATGAGAATGGAGAGTGTTGCTGGAATGAAAGATGACAGGGAAAATCGGAGTACCCGGAGAAAAACCTGTCCCGCCTCCGCTTTGTCGAGCACAAATCTCACATGGAGTGACCGGGATTTGAACCACGGTATCCAGCGGTGAGAGGCCGACGCAGTATGGGCAAAAATGCCTCTGTAAATCTATTGCGGAATTGAGTCTGGTGTGAAGTTCCCTTGAGGGGCAGAAAGTTATAAACTGTTGAGCAATAGAGCACCTGGGGGCTACCTTTTGGAAATACTTTAATTAAGAACAACCTATAGATTGTAAGTGCACTATTAGAAACTGATGCCTCCACGAGGCTGAACTATGATATAGCTGGAGCGCAGACTCCGCTGTAAGTGTAAAGGATAGGAGCAAATAGTGTTCTTGCAAATTTTGTAACTGTGTAAATTAGCTTTTGTAATTCTCTCAAGTTTTGTACCTGATTTTTGGATTAAAGTCATTGTTATTGTTGGAGGTGACGAGCTGATAATATGGTTGTTATTCATCCAGATTTTCTATTCATCAATTTTAAATTTTAGAAAAGGAAAAAATAAAATTTCAAAATTTGTTGTGTTAAGTTATGCTGTGGTTAATTCCTTGTCCTTCTGTGAGCAACGGAATCCCCGTAACACAACAAAGTAGTAGGTTTAAATATACCCCTTCAATGTTTAGTTGTAGGATATTGAAAGTGAGATCTAGATTTTCAGTGGAGTTCTGAAAAGAGCCATTTCTAGTTCTATGGTCGAAATATTGAAGGATAAATTCTGATACTTCTTAGAGGGAGGTCCGTTTACTGCCTGCCTGGGTGGGAAGAAGGGAGTAGCGGGTATGGTTGCCATGGAAACGAGGGCGTGCCCAATGCGGTTGCCATGGAGATAAGCCTGCTGGCCGGGTCGAGTTGCTTGGAGTTGCCAAACCTATCACTTTATAGCGATCTCAACGAATGAACAAGTGAGCCGGAAGCTAGAGGAAGGAGGAATGCAGGAAAGTGGCAACACCGTGCAATGACACGTGCAATGCTTCTCCCTCCACCCCTATCTGTCAGAATGCTTCTTTAAATATTACGGGTATAGTAATTTTTCTCATAATGAAGTATACTCTGATTGCTGGGATATCCATAAAGCAAAGATTTAGGCTAAGCAGCTAATGTAGTTGCTATCTTGCCTCCTCCCAGGGGTCACGTGTAGGGCAATTTAAAGTTATACCTACGGACATGCAGCAATGACAACGCCGATAGGCAAGAGATTGCCATTCGACAAATGGCTCACGTAAGTAGAACACTGCAAAGAACTAGTAGAGTGAAAATCTATATAGTGACTAGCAAATGTACCCGTGCTTCGCTACGGTATTCTACATTTTATACGGATTTCTCCGTAAATTATTGTAAAGGCAGTGACTAAGACTATATTAAATTGCACCTATAAACGGACTTCACCATCGGACGACTCATTCAGTGTTCTACATGGTTGGTCCTACGACATTTTCTCGTATCTCTATATTTATAGGTTAGATTCAGTTAGTCATTGAATGGGGTGAAATTTGGTACAGTTTTCACATACTACTTTATCTTTTGGATACTCATGTGATCCAGGAATCAAAAAATTTTGCGAATATATGGCCACTGGTCATGTCAATGTGCGTGCCCTATGTCATGATTGCATCTGTCCTATAAGTGTGCCAAACGATAACATACAACTGTAGAAAGTACAAAATTAACTTCAACTCGAGAAATGCAGTAGGTCTACAATTTAACGAATAAGGGATAGAGATACGACAAAATGTCATACTCCCAAAGTTGTAGATATCCCCAAATTGAAACGGGATCCTTTGTGATACGACTTACGGTTTAGTCACCAATTATTCCGAAAGGAAGGTCTGCACCGTCGTTAAAATAGCACTCATATTCCGATATTTTCCGGGGCCAAAAGTTATTCATTTGCATAGCCTGGAAGTTGTATTTCCTCAAAGAAAAGATCGCCCAGGTTTCGGGATTAACCCTCGCATACATACGGAGTGATTAAGGAAGAAAGTAATACAGTTGAGAAAGTTGAAATTAATAGAAAATAGAATTATAACTGAGGACAGTGGGATGAGTACTGAACCCTTTAGGTCCATATTGAGGGATACCTACCTTCCTTACCTATCAGCAAAGTTCATGAGATCTGTCTCTTGGGTCGTTTCGGGTTCTTCGTCACTTGCTGAGGTAAAGGTAGGGTTCATTAATTCTAATCTATCTACTGGAATGAAAGGTCTGTTTAAAAGATTCCTATTTATTCAGGAAAATTCTGAAGCATGTCAATGGTATCATAGAAGTCAATTGTGTCCACTGGACACCACAATCATTTTTACATAAACGTCAGAACACTGGTGTGAGACTTTAACGTAACTGCCTGATGGGCATTCTTACTAGAAACCATTGTCTCAATTATTAATCAGTTAAGAAAGGAAAGTCTGGAAATCCTTAAATTCGGCTTCCATGTGAGACCACATGTACCATCATAGTGATTCGTTATGGTCCAGCACTCGTAACACGAACTCTGGACTCTGAGTATAATTAAGGCCGTCCAATCGGTGTGTGCCACACAGTGGTTCTACGGCATGGACCCTTAATTGAATCGATGTGACCTGCGTCTATGTCATGGATCGACATCTAATCTTCTAAGTTACTTTGAAGTCATTGTGGATGATGACCGCAAGGAAATGATGCTACGATGGCATATGGCCCTAATCTAAGTCACTGAGGTTGATGACCCCCTGACCATCCAAGTTTCTAGGCTGAAGGCTAAACACAATTAAGTTACATCGGTTGATGACCAAAGTTCCACTTCACTATCCCCAGCACATTCACTGCTCAATCAATCAAAGATCAATAATTACAACAATAGCAATGCTCACAAACTTTGTGGCAGTAAAAATCCATTTCCTTCGGATATGTCCCCTTAATCGTTACTTTACATGTTAATATTCCCCAGAAAACAAACTAAAATTTCCAGAATGCATCTCCAAGTTATTCGCTAGATTAAAGTTATTTCAAATGCGGTTTCACTGAATTTAATAATTAAATAAATTTAAATGATTTAACGAAATATTAACGAACAACAAATTTTATCTCCGCGGACTCTGGTTTCTTCACAAATTTCTACGCAGCTGTGATGTGAGTTCAATATTGCGATGTTTATCTGGCTGGAAAAGAATTTTACATAATTCATGTCCAGCTATATATATCCTGTCTCGTGATATCACGCTTAAAAATCTAATCTAGTCCTAACCGTTATTAACACTTGGATATCCTAATAATCCACGTACAAACCAAACAACTCGTCATATAATTACGATGTCATACCTCGTCATTACCATTATGAATTTTGCACACCCTCACAGACAAACCGATCATCACGACCATCGCTCTATATTTTGGACAACCCTGAAATTGGGTTACTCTGTTCCTTATACTCAAAGTTCGTGATTTCAAATGTTCATTACATCCCCAATTACAGTATTTCACAATACTTAGGTCATTACCGGCTATGAATTTCAACTAAATCCAGCATTTTAACGTTTCCCCTGGCCGAGAATTACAGTACAATCTCAACTCCACTCTTTTCCCGTTACATCCCCGCTCAGCCGAGGCCTCTCACCCCCGGTTCGCTTGGCAGTTATATAAAACACCTGGTTGTTCCAGTTGACTGGCTTCTCAAAATGCTCACCTTTTAAACTCTGCCGACATAATTAAACAAATACGATATTCTAACCAACAAAATGCACAGATTATGCTTCAAGATGCCCACACTAATTATACGCGTCGCCAATTATTACCGCTATGGATTTCTATGAATTTCTTTCCATTCTCAACATTATGAAATATTCCTCGGGCTATCATGTCCCGGCTTGAAATGACAGACTCTAACCTGATTCGCACATCTCATCTCAACTCATATAAAACATTCCTCGGGCTTCCGGGTCCCGGCTTCAATGACAGGTCCAACCTGATTCACAAATCTCATATCAACAAACTAACCTCTGTTTCCCAGCTCCACAATTATCATCGACAAAGAACTGGAATAAAATCCTTACTAGAAATCCCGACGTCTAATATCGCACAATGCATTAATCATGAATAACTTCGCATAAATGATATCGTATTTAATAACTTGATTTTTACGAGAAATGACTGAAACATTCTACTAGATCTTTTATTGTCAGTCAGACACAGTTTAAAATGGGTATAGAAAAACGTTTCTCTCCGTGACCAAATTCATCACCCTAGGCTCTCACCCAACAGCGCGCTTCCACTCGATTGAAAATGAGTGACCATGGATTATTATTATTAACGTCAAATTGCAGACAGAAGAATTTTACGTCGAATGAACATCTTAATTTGACATCACAAAATATAGGCAGTACACTCACACGGATGACGATCTACATTGGACGTGATATCACTTCGGAACCCTATTCAATAACTTTTTACAACATTATACGGCCCTCGCAAGACTTCAAAATTTTATCCAAGTGGAAAATAAAACAAATGACTCTTTTAGTCGTACTCTCACATTTACAAAACTTAGTGGGGGTGACCACTGCGTCGTATATCCCCATTCAAATACAAGAAATCACGAGACAAGATATAAGAGGTAGTAAGATGGAAAGTCACCTACCTCATGTCACGCCAGTATTCGTCATAGGGCTCACCTGTGACCCTGGTATTTTATTTAGCCATTTTTACATTCATGGCTTCACAGTTCATTATTAATTTTCTTCAGGTTTCCTGGAATAAAGCATAAAAAAAAGAAAATACCCTTCACTTGTTTGTTGAGTGCACACGATGGACTATAGTTATTTACGCACACGAATTACTTAATCACATTAGAATTTATTCAGTACTTTGACCGTCCTATCTGGTACAATTATTTCACTCAAGAAAACTATCTCCTCATGGAGTCAAGACTTAGCCGCAATGGCTAAAATCTGCAGTTGAACTCAGTCTACTTTCGTTGGTTTGATTTCGCAGAGCAGCTCAACAATTTTTCGTCCGCTTTGTATCACAAATGCCGGAGAAGGGAGCCTTCGTCATGGCGTCCCTTCATATTTATAGCAGTTACCCCCTCTCTTCGGATCTCTCCCTTTGCCGCCAAGAAAATTTCTATAAATTTTCTTACTTACCTAAACTGCAATTTCAAGAGTTTTGAAAGTGACTACATGCTTGCTACATTTCTGGCGGTAGTGTTCACGGACATTTAAAATATTTACGGGTTCGATTTGTGAGATGATTGACCTCCTTTGATAGGCACTATATTTTTTGGACTTGGCGTGGTCACGCCATGTACACGCGCTTTGAAATAGTTCATAAAAATGACTTGAGATTCTTCCGCCGTCGACACGTGTGGTTGACATCACGTACCCCAGAGCGTGGGACCGAAGGTAATCACCCCCTCGTCACGTGTCAAATCCATGCTATCAAGAATCCAACTTTTAGTTTAATTGTTACATTATGCATAATGTTCTTAGGGCACAAAGGTCATGGGTTCAGTACAAATAAGTTATGTAAATTCCAAGTGAATGTATGGGAAAATCAAATGCCCCTCAATAAATTATGCTGGTATGAGTTATGGATATAAGAAAGCGGTAACAGAGGAGAAAATTAGGCGCAGGGATTCTTAGGTAAACAGATAAGATGATGACTAATGGTGTTATTACTTAAGCTATTCGAGGACGGTTATAACCTCCAACGGTATTCCGCCAATATCCCGCAGAATGGCCGATTGACCCCTCTCTTGCTTTCTATTCGAGGAACAACCACGAATTTACAAGAATTATGAGGAAAATGGCAATACGTTACTTCCCTGCTGGCATGCAGTCAGAGACGTTGCCATGGTAACCTGTACGTTTGTCAGTCTGTCGGTCACTCAATGCAGAACATGATACCCGCAGAAAATAGTAAATTTCTCCGTCATTTGAAGAGTAAGGTAAATTATGAACATAACGAAAGTTGTTTATAATGAAGATGCGTTTCACATAAGGTCCACATATATTACAGAAAATCAATAGTATAAGAGGAAATGGAGGAAAACCGTTCTGGTTTTCCTATAAAACCCCATCTATTCAAAGATTTTAAAATGATATGTATATCAAAACTGTCCACGGGATGAGTATAATCTAAATGTGAAGTTTGGTTGAGATCTATCCAGCCGTTTCGCCGTGATGGTGGAACAAACAGACAAACAGACAGACACGAAAAATAAAAACCACCGATTCGGTTTTGAGTTGACCTAAAACAGATAAAAATCTGAAGAAATGGAAAAACAAACGAAAATACAGACAGCGGGCCCCTTACAACTTTATTTATATAATTTGCATGGTATCATTCGAGAAAATTCAAGATGTTGACAGTTTGGGCAAAATTTAAAAAAACAAGAAATAACTCTTATCAGATTAATCTATGGACCCATTATATAGAATCCAATATGGAAGAACTTAGGGCAATAAAGTTAAGCCAGTATAACCGTAAAAACAACAAAAATGGATCGTAGATTACGGAAAAAACACTTGACACTATCGTCATGTACGTTGTATGTTGGGTATTCAGCCCGAGGGCTGGTTTGATCCTCCACAGCTCCGTCAAAAGCTGTCATAATAGCCTAGGTGTCACTGAAGAGGCGTACTAGGGAAATGAAAAGTGAGATAGTTTCCCGTTGCTTTCCTTGCCGTGCTAGAAATTTGCTATTACATATCAGTCTATCAAGCCCACTGAAATGCATGCACCAACCGATCCTATGAGCGATATTTTCACACCATTCATAACAGGGACCGGCTGCATAAGGAATGGTATTACTGGCTCCACTCATACCTCAGTCACTTTCATATTGTCAAAGCCAAGGATGAGACGGAGACAGGTCAATGAAAGTAACAAATTCATATTCTAGCTCATACCAGAAGACACGGTGCACTGTAAACACTACATATTGCCAGCAAAGGCATATTATTATATTATAAAACGAAAACACAGATAGTTTCTGGAAACCACAAACACAAATTATATCATGAATAAAGATATTAAAAAGCATTCATCTCCACTGTACATGATCTTCATGGCGTACTGAGCCACAATAAATGAAATCATAAGGGTTTGAATTCTACAAAACCGAACCTGTGTAGCTGGTCATTAATACAAAGAATAGAGGTATCCACTTATGAATCATGTTCAGAAAGGGAGTATGAACCTTTCGCTAAACTGAACCTTTGCTTGTCTCTGACCGCATTGCTATGAATCAGAGTTGGAACTCATATAACAAGAACTAAGCGGAGTTGCAAGAGGAATGAGAGAAGACAGCTGGCAAATGAACTAAAACTTAATTACGCTAAAAGTCTAACTACCAAGATGAGAGCAAGTGAGTCACTGACTAAGGTCACGGACGCTTGAGTAAGTGGTTCGGTAAAAATATCTCACATGATGTTGACTCTCGTTACGACTCTCATTATCTTCGTTCCGCTCAGCAAATCTAGGCAATCTAGTAATATACAGCGTTCTTATGTCAACAGTTGTGTTTCCCAATCGACGAGTTTCAGAGATTAGACATTTTATTTTATTTATTAGAAGTCATCCATGATACTGATGTCGGCCTCTTAACTATAGATGTTAAACACAATTATTATATAATTTAAGAAGTGCCGAAATAAAAGACACCTTTAAGCACAGAGTGCTATAAATAAATAAATAAATAAATAAATAAATAAATAAATAAAAGGAGAAGTAGAGAAATAAAAGGATATAGGAATAGAGAAGGAATAAAAGCAAGAATGAATAATATTATTTGTTTTTACGTTCCAGTAGCTACATATTTTATGGTTTTCGGACAAGCTGAGGTGCTAGAATTTGGCCCATAGGAGCTCTTTTTCGTGCCTGTAAATCTGCCGACACGAAGCTTACTTATTTGAACACCTTCAAATACCACCGGACTGAGCCAGAATCAAACCTGCCAAGTTGGGCTCAGAAGGCCAGCGTCTCAATGATCTGAACTACTCAGCCCGGCAAAAGAAGTAATGAGTTAAACTGAGTTGTGAAGGAGAGAGAAGGTAGACTAAGTGAATGAATGAAAGAGGAAAAAGAAGGAAGCAGGAAAAAGGAAGAAAGGAAGAAAGAAAGGAACAAAAAAGAAAGAAAAGAAGAAAGAAAGAAAGAAAGAAAGACAAAAAGAAGGAAGAGAAAGTTCGTCCTGTGCAGTGATAATTCGTGGTACACAAATGTGCTAGCCTTGTGTCGAAAGATTTGCCGGAAGAACGGGAAAATATTTGCGGTGATTCAACACTTTTGTAAACCGTGAAAGTTGTAGGACGTAAAATAATAACATATTATTATTATTATTATTATTATTATTATTATTATTATTATTATTATTATTATTATTATTATTATTCGACTTCATTCCTTTATTTCATTTTATTTACACTCATTTCACCCTCGTACTAGGCCTATATCATATTCCTTCATTTATTCCTCAGTTCTTTACCCTCCTTCTTATCGCTTCTTCATTCTACTCCATCCTTCCTTCCTCCTTTTCTTTCATCCTATATTTCTTCTTTCGTAGCTTCTTCGCTCTCTATCTTCCTTCTACTTTCCTCCCTTCATTTCTACTTTCCCTCTTTCATTGATGTTGTCCTCCCTTCCGTCCTTCTTTACGTCCTTTCCCTCCCCCTTCTTTTCTTCCTATTTTCTTTTCTACGTTCCCCCTTCCAACTCTACTTTACTCTTTCCTTCCTTCCATCCTACCTCCCTTCCTTCAATCCTTCCTTCCCGTTTTACGTCCTTCTTACTTCCTTCCATTCCCGCTCTTCCTGAGCATGTTTCTTGCGAGCCAGTGGGAAGCCAAGTCTCCTAGAGTTACATAATCCAATTAACGTATTAATGAAGTAATGGCAGAAAGCAGTTAGTAACCGGAGACGTAAAGTACTACGACGCCTGTGGGAGTTGTCGAAAAAGCGAGTTAAGCGTTCAATTTGCGATAATTTAGAGAACAATGAAGACACGCTAGGCTAGCTCCGCCCCGTCTCCTCTCTGTCTTCAAGACAACACAGTATCTTATGTGTGGTCGAGGCAATCACAATCTTCCCTTCACTCTGAGTTTCATGTCAGCCGGTTGATAATGGAATCAGTGGGAGAAACAATTAAATTTCCTTCACGAAGGCCGCTCCTCCTTTCGTTGAGCTCACAAGATAATAGTACCTAGTTCAATTGATTAAATGATTGATTTTCCTTTCTTACTTCAATTCACTCTTCGTCTTATTTCAAATAGAATGACACGAGTTCAAAACTCGCTATTTACTGTCGCTCAGAGCTCTTGGTTTGTAGATTCAACTCTATCCATCGTTTTCTCCAAATCATCGTCCGGCTCCATGGCTAAAAGGTTAGCGTGCTGGCCTTTGGTCACAGGGGTCCCGGGTTCGATTCCCGGCAAGGCGGGGAATTTTAACCATAATTGGTTAGTTCCGCTGGCACGGGGGCTGGCTGTATTTGTCGTCTCCATAGTCATTTCATCCTCATAACGAAGCACGGGTCGCCTACGGGCGTCAATTTAAAAGACTTGCACCTGGCAAGCCGAACTTGTCCTCGAACACTCCCGGCACTAAAAGTCATACGCCATTTCAGTTCCAAATCATCGACTTAAAATCAACGTCTTAATTTTATCCGCGGTACAAATAGGCAATTAATGCCTTTCTCCTACCAATACGACTGCTGCCCAATCAGATCGCTTGTGGATACCGGAGAGCTACGTAATTAAAGAAACGACGCGCTCGACCATGTTGCTTTGTTTCTACGACCGTTCCGCTACTTCTCATATCAGTTAGCCTCACGAGGCTGAGTGAGCATAGTTTAAGTTCTCACTTCAGAATCAAAACCCCTGCGCTGACCGGGATTCGATTCTGGGGCCACCAGGTACAATGTATGCATGTAAACCCTATGTCGTAGGTCTAACATATTCTTTTTTAATAATAATAATAATAATAATAATAATAATAATAATAATAATAATAATAATAATAATAATAATAATACATCACTTAAGAGGCATACTAGGGAAATAAGGAGTGATGTCGTTTGCCGTTGCTTTCCTCAATAATAATAATAATAATAATAATAATAATAATAATAATAATAATAATAATAATAATAATAATAATAATAATTGTTACCGAGTTTTGGTGGTAGGTAGAGGTGAAAGAAGGTGCGGGCGTGAATGAGTCTCAAACTACGGAATCAAAGTTAATGTAAAATTTAACAAGGTTATATTTTCTTTTTAAAAACAAAGAAATAACAAGTATGGCAAGTACAAAGTAGCAAATCAAAGGGGAGTCACAATATTCACATAATTTGGGCTTCGAGCCCCGAAAACACAATGCTTGGGCAATCAGCCCAGTTTTACCTCCAAAACACAAGTTTCAACAGAGGGGCAGAAAACCCCATTCATACCTCGGAGCCCTTGCTCCAAATTACACCGATAAGCCTCCACGAGGCATACCACAATTGATTTTTAAAAGAGCCACACGCTCTCAAATTTAAGCCTTCTCCCAGGCCACACCAAACTCAACCTTCAAGTTGTCCTCAACGGACCTAAACACAGGGGTAAAATACCCAATCTACTGAGGTCTAGGAAATAAAAAAAGGGTTAATTAAATGACCTCTAAGGTAACAATTTGAGAGGAGGCGAACTTGCACTCCTAATACACTTTGTCTTTAAGACCTATTTTGGCTCTTAGGCCACTGATGCAACGGCTAATCCCATACTACAGAGGTGACTTAAAAAAGAAATATTTACATTACATTACGGAAGAATTGATTGAGAAAATAAGTTCACCTCAAGACAATGTGAGTGGGAGCTCGAGAGGGTTAGCACTCTCTATCCCAGTATGTCGCTTTACAAGAGAATAGAAGAAAAGAGAAGTTACATTTTAGGAAAAGGTTACATAGGGGAACGCTTAGAACCCGCCCCGAAAGTTAAACTGCTGAGCTAGCAAAGAAAGAATTTATTAATCGGCCATTACCTTATTGTTGACCGCTGCCGAGGAAAGAGGCGCTTCCCGCCTCCTGCTATGTACTTAATACACTGAAAGATGGAACAGAAGTGGCCCGGAGACCCTAAAATCAGCAGTTTAAATACTCTCGCAGAAATTTCTAGGCGTTAGGGGAAAGAAAACACCCTCCCACAAAGATTTTATTGGGTAGGACCCCGCAACAGATTCAAGTTGGGGAAAGATACACCAGATTGGTCAGAAATTAATTGAAAAAATTCGTGATTGGATACATTCAAAACAAGGGGAAGAAAGGGGTAAATATTGCCAACTTAAACAATGACAGAAAGAAATTTAACAAAGAACAAACTCCTGAAATTAAATTTTCTCCAACAAAATAGTTCTTTGACTCCGCACTAGGGTGCACTATTGTTGATCTTCAGTAGTGTCCTCTAGAAGAGAAAGTTCACACTTCTTAATACAAGCAAGACAAAAGTACGTCGAAAATGACACAGTTCACAAACTCAAAAATTTCCAGGTAGTGACATCTTCTGAGAAATTTGGAAATTAAGACCGTAGATAAAGTTCAGACTTCCTCCAGAAGAGGAGTTTCAACTGGCGCAACTTTTAAATAAACGGTGTGGAGGTGTACCGCCCGGTACAGACCTCCCCCCCAAAAGTTCCTCCACGGGGTAACACAGAAGAACATAAACTTCTGTTTGAAAATAAGTTCCAAGTTTTGATGTTGATATTAAGATAACTTGCAGCAGTATTTGAGAAATTTCTTAATTCGGTTCCAAAATTTTGTTGTCGGAGGTGAAGTGAAGTCTTTAGGTTTATAGAAGTTGAATATCTGAAGATAAGCTTTTACTACTTAAAAGTGAAGGAAAAATTTGCAATGTCCATCAGATATTGCTGTTGAATTCCCAAATGTAGTTATCTCTTATAGTAACTGTCCATGTAGTTGATGTTGATGAAGTTGGATGGCCGGACCGGCCGTTGCAGCTTGCGTCCAAAAGGAGGCCGCTCGGACCCCTTAAGTACCCTGAGATACCGCTCGCCCGCACTATGAGGGGAGCAGAGTGTTGAAACACGCCGCGCCCGCGGTGAACATATACAGGCTGCGGGCCAGTAGCAGGTCGTGCGCCGCACATCAGCCTTGGCCGGGAGGAGAGCTCCGGCTCGCCGTGCACATGTCGTCCTCGCTGGAGAGGAGGGGGCCCATCCCCCTCCCCAGTTGCTGCACGGCGCTGCGCGGCTGCGGGGGCACTGAAACATTAAAGCTAGGCGGCAGAATTGTGTTGGACCATCGTCTTTTTGAAGGCACAGGCATTATGGAGAGGTTGAGGGGCCAGCGGCGTGTAGATATCCATGGCATTTAATCTTATGAAGCCACAGTGTAAGGTGGAGCAGGAGACGGGAGCGTGGTAATGGCCGTGGCAAGAACAGGATGGCAGTTTAACGGATCGGGGGAGGTTTACAAGAAATTCTTACATATAAAACAAAATATTATAGAAGGAGCAGAATGCCTTAAGCGTGGAACTCAAAAAAAAAATATAACCATCATATTCCTATCAATTATATGAAGCAAATTGACAGAAAATTTACACCGGTTTCACCTGTGACAGGTGAACCCTAAATATCCTCTCGGTGGCTGGATTGCTTACTAACAATGTAACCGGTGTGAGAAAATCGAGAATGATGCATGGCCCATGAAATCTGGGGGCAAGCTTGCCCGCGGGAACAAAATTTTTGACCATAACCTGGTCACCTACCTTCAAAGGGGTGGGTCTCCGTCCACGATCATACCTTTCCCTAACCTTTTCATGAGACACTTTAAGATTGGCTTTAGCCTTCTTCCAAAGATCTTTAATGTTATCCGGATCTATTGTCTCGGGTAGAATGTCATTCAGAGACCAGAGGTTAGAGAGCGGCGAGTTGGGAACAAACTTGAACATCAAAGAAGCTGGAGTAAACTTGTGAGATTCATGAACCGCCGAATTCAAAGCAAAAGCTATCCAATGCAGGGACGTGTCCCACCTGGAATGATCTTCATGATGATAGGCAATAAGTGCTGACCTGAGATTACGGTTAACCCTTTCAGCCAGAGATGGTTGAGGGTAATAAGCAGAAGTAGTTACATGAGAGATTGATAAGTCAAAACAGAATTTACGAAATAAATTAGATGTAAAAGCCTTAGCATTATCAGATACAATATATCGAGACGGACCAAAAGAAGCAAAAATAGAATTTAAGCAGGTAATGGTAGACTGAGCGGTAGCCAGCTTAGTCGGAAATAACCAAGAAAATCTGGTAAAACCATCTACGCACACAAAGATGAACTTGTTAGCATTACCCTTTGACTGGGGGAAGGGTCCTACATAATCGATATACAGACGTTCCATGGGGCGCGACGCTTGATGCGAAGACAAAAGGCCTACCTTGGTGGACATGGTGGGTTTACTGAGCAAACAAGATTTACAAGCTTTTACAAGTTCCCGGATTTCACCGTCCTTACCTTTCCAGATGAACATTTCACGAATCTTCTCACGAGTTTTAAAGATACCCAGATGCCCTCCTAATGGGGTCTCATGATAATACTTGAAGATCATAGGTACAAGAACCGCTGGAACAACAACTTTCATCATCTTATCATGCCTCGAAGGGCAACATAGAACTCCATTCCTCAGAACATAAGGGACAACATGTTCCCCAGAAGAAAGGGTTTCCATTATCGGAGCCAGCGTCGGATCTTCACGTTGGTATTTCTCGATATCCCTAAACAGCATGGGAACATCTGTTAGGATGGCATTAACTTCAGATAGCATGGACTCGGGAGGTGATGGACTGTCGACCTGTTCATGCTTCTCAACGTCGTCTGAAAACATACGGCTGAGTCCATCAGCGACAACATTTTCGGTGCCTCTGATATGTCTAACATCAAACTGGAAGGCGGAAATACGAATAGCCCAGCGGGCTATACGACCAGTACGACGCGGCCTACCTAAGACCCAGCTTAATGCTTGATTATCTGTCTCCAGGTCGAATTTGACGTGTTCCAGATAGAGACGGAACTTTTCTAAGGCGAATAAGACTGCCAAACCTTCGAGCTCATAGATGGAATACTTGGCTTCTTGAGCCGACAAGGTCCTAGAGGCATAGGCGATAGGTCGCCTCCCTAGTTCAGTCTCTTGAAGAAGGACTGCAGCTACTGCTGACGACGACGCGTCGGTTTGGACGATGAATTTCTTCGAGAAATCAGGCATAGCAAGGACAGGGGCATTACAAAGCGCTAATTTAAGATCTTCAAAAGCGGCTTGTTGAGAAGGTCCCCACTCGAATTTGATGCCTTTCCTACGAAGAAGGTTTAAGGGCGCCGCTCTATTAGCAAAGTTAGGAATGAACTTTCTGAAGAAATTCACCATACCAATGAACCTGGCGATACCTTTAATGTCCTTGGGAGGTTTAAAATCACGGATGGCCTGTGTTCTAGAATGATCGACTGCTACACCATCGGGTGACACAATATGCCCTAGGAATGACATAGAGGGCTTAGCAAAGACAACCTTGGACAACTTAACAGTTAACCCAGCCTTACGAAGGCGATCGAGAACTTCTCGCAAATGATCTAGATGTTCTTCAAAGGTCTCTGAAAATACGACGACATCATCTAAGTAGTGATATAAGTACTCGAATTTGATGTCGGAGAAGACCCTATCTAGTAGCCTAGTGAGCACAGCTGCCCCCGTGGGGAGCCCGAAAGGCACGCGGTTGTATTCGTATAAATTCCAGTCCGTGGCAAACGCTGTAAGGTGTTTAGACTCTTCGGCAAGGGGAATTTGATTATAGGCCTGATTCAAGTCCAAGATAGTGAAGAACTTGGCCTTATGAAACCATGAAAAGCAAGAATGAAGGTCAGGAAGGGGCACAGATTGCAACACCACCTTCCGATTGAGAGCCCTGTAATCAATGACAGGCCTGAAGCCTCCTTGGGGTTTCGGGACTAGAAAAATGGGCGATGAATACGCCGACTTAGAGGGCCTAATAATACCATCCTTCAACATCTGATCGATAATTTCTTTCAGAGCCTTCATTTTAGGTGGAGATAGCCTATAAGGTGGAAAACGGACAGGAATCGAATCCGTGACCTCAATTTTGTATTCAATAAGGTCAGTAACACCAAGAGTATCAGAGAACACCTCTGGAAATGACTGACATAATTTACGAATACTATCAGCCTGCTCCTCAGGTAGATGTCTAAGGTCTAACAACATCTCATCCTGGGTAGGCGAAATAGATGAACATAACACAGAATTACACTTTAACAAGGGGATTTTACAATTGGACGCAAATTTGAATGTGCACGACTTACTCTGAAGATCGAGCACAAGACCAGTGTGAGAAATAAAGTCCGCTCCCAGTATGATGGGGCAAGACAGGTACTTGGCCACGAACAATTTAATTTTCCATGTAAATTTAAAAATACGAATTTTGACCAGTACGGAACCTAGAATTTCTAATGGAGAAGAATTAGCCGAAACATATTGAATAGGAGATGAGACGTAGTCAGGTAGTTTACAAACAGCTTTCAATTTAGAATACCATTCAGCCGAAATAATCGAACAAACACTGCCTGAATCTAAGAGAGCTGTTATAGACTCGTTATTTAACTCAATCTTAAGAAAAGGAACAGGTGCGGGGGTATCCGCCGCAATCCTAAGGCACTCTTTGGGGCATTCAAAAGATGTATTCGAAGACTTATCGTTCCCTGAATTCTCGACCTTTTTGCCAGGGGCTGAGCCTTGGGAAGCAGAATTAGTTGACTCAGCCGCAGCCACTAGTCACTTTTGATTGTTGTTGGAAGTTACACCAGAAGTTGAGCAGGAGGGGGTGCTATTCGAATTGGGACAATTCTTTGCGATATGTGAGAAAGCCCCACATTTAAAACAGCCTTGTGATGAACCAGCTCCATTATTTGCCCTACTAGTTTTGATCAGAGGACACTTATTGCGCAGATGGTCAGGCGACCCGCAAGCATAACATTTACGGGGGGTGACTGATCGGCGAGGTGGAGGCCGAGTATTACTAATTGAATGCGGGGGTTCTTTCGCGACACGCAAAGAATCGGCGTATCTAACTCCTTCCGCTGAGACGGCCAATGCTTCAAGTTCCGAGAAAGTTTGCGGGCACGCCGCGAAACACAAATATGACCTATAGGGAGGTGAAATTCCCTCTACAATAGCCTGTACAATCTGATCTTCAGGAAAATGAAGGGCAAACACCCTAGTATAAAACTTAATGTCCTGTATGAAATCAGCCAAGTTTTCATCCAAGCGCTGTACACGATAATAGTACTTCTGAATAAGGGAGGACCTGGCCCTAGCAGGGATGAAGTTAGCTAGCAAATGGGCATGGAAATCCTCAATAGATGATTGCTCGGCAATGGCTCTTACGATTTTATCAGAGAGAATACCAATAGCATACGGATAGATAATTTGCAAGATTTGACATGGAGAAAGAGAAAAAACAAGGGCATGATCCTGGAATTCCACTAGAAATCTTAAAAATGAAATTACGTCACTGGTGGTATTAACGGAAAACTTAGATATACCTCTGAGCAACATTGCCAATGGATGAGGCAAGCTACTAAACCCGGGTGACATAGTAGGTAAAGGTTTCAATGGCAAGGAAGTTAATTCAGAACGGATGTTACTCAGCGATGCACGTCGTTCAGACTCGTTGTCCAATGGGGCAGGGATAGTTTGAGCAGCAACGGTTATTCTATTAACTTCTCCCTTGGGAGGCGCTTCCTCATTACCTGCATTTACTATGGTGGGTTGATCAGATTTGGGAGGAACTTCCCCAGTTAACAATTGAGTGACCTTACTAGATAATTCGGAAATATTTTCCAGGAGCGTACTAGCTTCCTTCCTCTGAACATCATTCAGTTTTAGAGACAACAGATCATTAACTCTATTTGAAAAATGATATAGCCTGCCTTGCACACGCTTAATTTGATTTGGAGACGGATCATTTTCATCAAAAAAACTAACGACCGATGCTAGCCCAGTAATATTCTCCGTGATCGTGGAAAGAGAGTCGTCAATTTCTTTCTCTCCCAAATTGGGGATAGAAATGGGCAAATCAAGGGACTCTCTAAGTTTGTTAGTGTCTATTGCAACCGTGCCTCCAGATTGCACATTTCTGATAGTTAATTCATAGATCAACTCCTCCTTACGCAAATAGTTAAGAAGGAGAACATCGCGAGGGCCGGGCATGATGACAGACCAATTTTGAAAAACTCAAAAAATTCCAGCAACTGGGAAAATAGTTAGAGTTCGGAACAAACAATATTTAGCCGTCAAAAGGGGCTAAATTGAGACCCATTCAACCACGCTCTGCTACCACTTGTTACCGAGTTTTGGTGGTAGGTAGAGGTGAAAGAAGGTGCGGGCGTGAATGAGTCTCAAACTACGGAATCAAAGTTAATGTAAAATTTAACAAGGTTATATTTTCTTTTTAAAAACAAAGAAATAACAAGTATGGCAGGTACAAAGTAGCAAATCAAAGGGGAGTCACAATATTCACATAATTTGGGCTTCGAGCCCCGAAAACACAATGCTTGGGCAATCAGCCCAGTTTTACCTCCAAAACACAAGTTTCAACAGAGGGGCAGAAAACCCCATTCATACCTCGGAGCCCTTGCTCCAAATTACACCGATAAGCCTCCACGAGGCATACCACAATTGATTTTTAAAAGAGCCACACGCTCTCAAATTTAAGTCTTCTCCCAGGCCACACCAAACTCAACCTTCAAGTTGTCCTCAACGGACCTAAACACAGGGGTAAAATACCCAATCTACTGAGGTCTAGGAAATAAAAAAAGGGTTAATTAAATGACCTCTAAGGTAACAATTTGAGAGGAGGCGAACTTGCACTCCTAATACACTTTGTCTTTAAGACCTATTTTGGCTCTTAGGCCACTGATGCAACGGCTAATCCCATACTACAGAGGTGACTTAAAAAAGAAATATTTACATTACATTACGGAAGAATTGATTGAGAAAATAAGTTCACCTCAAGACAATGTGAGTGGGAGCTCGAGAGGGTTAGCACTCTCTATCCCAGTATGTCGCTTTACAAGAGAATAGAAGAAAAGAGAAGTTACATTTTAGGAAAAGGTTACATAGGGGAACGCTTAGAACCCGCCCCGAAAGTTAAACTGCTGAGCTAGCAAAGAAAGAATTTATTAATCGGCCATTACCTTATTGTTGACCGCTGCCGAGGAAAGAGGCGCTTCCCGCCTCCTGCTATGTACTTAATACACTGAAAGATGGAACAGAAGTGGCCCGGAGACCCTAAAATCAGCAGTTTAAATACTCTCGCAGAAATTTCTAGGCGTTAGGGGAAAGAAAACACCCTCCCACAAAGATTTTATTGGGTAGGACCCCGCAACAGATTCAAGTTGGGGAAAGATACACCAGATTGGTCAGAAATTAATTGAAAAAATTCGTGATTGGATACATTCAAAACAAGGGGAAGAAAGGGGTAAATATTGCCAACTTAAACAATGACAGAAAGAAATTTAACAAAGAACAAACTCCTGAAATTAAATTTTCTCCAACAAAATAGTTCTTTGACTCCGCACTAGGGTGCACTATTGTTGATCTTCAGTAGTGTCCTCTAGAAGAGAAAGTTCACACTTCTTAATACAAGCAAGACAAAAGTACGTCGAAAATGACACAGTTCACAAACTCAAAAATTTCCAGGTAGTGACATCTTCTGAGAAATTTGGAAATTAAGACCGTAGATAAAGTTCAGACTTCCTCCAGAAGAGGAGTTTCAACTGGCGCAACTTTTAAATAAACGGTGTGGAGGTGTACCGCCCGGTACAATAATAATAATAATAATAGTAATAATAATAATAATAATAATAATAATAATAATAATAATAATAATAATAAAGTAATTTCGTGATGGTACTATTTTTCAAGCACATCCCCAATGGAGATGAACTGCATGTACCTTTCTTAACCTCATACCAGCCCTCAAGAAAATCTTAAATTTATGGCAGTACAGGGAATGAACCTGGGCTTCCGAGGATTGCAGGTAATAGCGCTAATCGTTACGTTACGCAGGAGGACACAATAATAATAATAATAATAATAATAATAATAATAATAATAATAATAATAATAATAATAATATATGTTAATTCATCAGACTAGAGGCTGGTTGGATCATCAAATAACACCAGCAAATGTTATGGGGTTATAAATAAAGTCCAAAAAAGGGTACGTGCGTCATCATACCTTAACAGGGCGTTCTGGACTAGTTGAGAAGTGAGGGGGGTTTGCCATTCTTTTCCTCAATGAGCCAGAAGTGCTATTACATCACGATTGACTTTAGGAGTAACATATTTACTAGTCGTATTCTGAATGTCGTTACTCAGCGCTATTCATTCTTCAGCAATATCCAACTAGTAAAATAACAATGTTATTTTGCATATTTTTTGCATGTGGTTTCTCCCTCTTCTTGTCTAACCCTCCACTATGAGTCCATTATTCTCCTAGGTAACCTCTTCTCCTTCTTTCGCCTCACATGATCCAACCGTCGAAGCTGGTTTTCTTGCTCTTATACTTATTATAATGATTATTCCGTTATTAGGTCTAATTCTTTTCTATACAAACTGGTAATGATTCACTCACCAGATTCATAAACTGACAATTTAACATTAAGTCTTACTCTCCGAGTAGCGCCGTGTCTTAGTGCTGCGCGAAAGCTTCGATGTGTGACCTCAAACAGGTCTTTTCCAGATATGGTGGTACTCGTTCTCATTGTGTGTGTTACTCCACGTAGCGTTAATCATAGGAGAAACTTCATTTAAATGCGTTGGATGTAGCTTAACATAGAAACTACTGTCACTCTCTGACCTTGGAACTCGGTTATTACAGGGTGATGTAATGTTAACTGCAATCTTCGGAATTCTGATTCACAACCTAAATAAATACATGATTGTTGTCACTGTCTAGCGTACTAAAACACAGGTTCTCTCGCAGCTTGGGAGCGTAGAGATGGGGACGACGGGACCACTAACTGTATCTTCGTCATGCTTCCACTTATTTGCGCCATGCTCCACTACAGTTTTGACATAAACATGTCTCAATGGCTGGGGGGTTATTTTCCGACCCCGACACTATTAGGTTTCCGAGAGCTAGGGAGTCTTTCATTTTCACGCCCTTCGTAACCCTTGTCTTTCCTTGGCCGATACCTTCATTTTTCGAAGTATCGGATCCCTTCCATTTTTCCTCTCTGATTAATGTTATAATTATAGAGGATGGTTGCCTAGTTGTACATCCTATTAAAACAATAATCACCACCACCACTCATTTGAAAAATTGCTATCGTAACATGCGTAACCTAGCAACTGTGCAGGCTGTGATGTAAAATATGGATGGATGGCCAGGCAATGTTACATAGCAACCGAGCAGGCTAGAGCTTATGGCTGGCAGTCATCTGAAATTAGCGGTACAAAATGTGTGAGGTGATGTTACCCAGCAACCGCTGATGGATGGCCATGACCGAGAGATATATAATGTTTCCCGGGCACAAGGCGACCACGACAGTGGCCAAAGAAGCGACTTTGGTCGCTGGTGGAACGGCCAGAACAGCGACCAAGAGGACGGCTGATGTCATCATCAGTCTTGATTCTTGAAATGAAACTGAAGAGATCACTGCTTTAGCATATTTTTACCGAAGGAAACACAAACACTAGAAAAGTTATTGGGTGTATCCTTTCTTAAGTCCTAGACCAGGGATGGCGAACCTATGTATGACACGCGAAGACGACTTGTGTGGTACATCAGACAACATAGTAACATATTTCAATGCCTTTAGCATATAATAAATAGATCGAAACTCTAGCAACATAGCATAGCCTTAATAAAGAAGTATGTCTTCATTTATGGTATGGTCATAATTTTTACAAATTTTATTACGTTAAAGCAAAAATATACCTTGTTATTAAAATCCACCTGTTTTTAAAATGCAATTTTCAGTGATTTTTTTCCAAATAAAATCTCGAAACATTTAGTCGAATGGATTTATATGTGATGCAATCTAATATCTAAATGAAGTCAAATGAGGGGTGTTCCATGATGATTGTAAAGAAAAATAACCGATGGCACACTAGACAGTAAACAGTAAAAAGTAATAAACAAAACCTTAATTGACACGTTAGTCGGTAAAGGTTTGCCATCCGTGCTCTAGATCATCAAAACATCGTTTTCCTTTATTTACTACAAGGTTATAGCCTCCAAACAATTCAACGATTTACTCCCATTGTTTATCTTTACATTTCTATCACTATACTTCCGAGGACATGTCCCGAATTGCAGGTATTTATTCAGTTCTATAAACTGCGTGTCATATGTTCATATGTACTCGCCACTCACTGAAATGACAAGTCAGACTCTGCTTCTGTCCAAAGAGTCGCTCTACTGGTCACTTGAGTGCGAGGTTGTCCATGAGTTACAGGGATCGGAAGTTGAAGACCTATAAATTGCCTAAAAACGACCTACAAAAAAACCTAAAATATCAAAAAAGGGCCTAAAAAGGGCAAAATGGACGTAAAAATGCGATCCAAATTCATTCACAATTTTAGTTTTATTTACATACTAGTAGTTACCCGCGGCTTCGCTCGCGTGGATTTCGTAAAATAATAAAAAGAAATCGTTCCTCGGTATAGTACTAAGACATTATCTGAAAATCCCTAATTTACAAACACTCACCGACAAATTGAGTTTCATTTACCCCGGAAACTCTTTGTAAACCACGTTTGTGTTATTGCCTTTTGGGGCTAAGATGACCATGCAACATAGAACTGTACATATTGTATGAGAAACAGTTTTCTCTCAAATCGAAAAAGAATGTTTATTTTTAAAGTAGATTCCAAATATCTATCTCCACGTCGTTACATTTTCAGTTTTTGAGATAGGCAATAAGAATCCCCACAAAACGAATTTAAAACCTTTATCAGGCCTTCACATTTTCCGAAAACAAAAAGAAATACATGTTCCTTTACTTTTAAAGGAGATTTCAAATGCTGATTTTCCCGTCTGTAACATCGTCAGTTTGTGAGCATCCTCACCAAAATTTATTCAACTTCTTTATCACTTCCATTCACTCCCGTTAAGTGCCTTTGCCGAAAACAAATATACGTGTTCCTGTATTTTAAATGACTTTCCAAATACCATGTTTTTTTTATTTTGCTTTTAGGTCGCACCGACACAGATAGGTCTTATGGCGACGATGGGATAGGAAATGCCTAGGAATGGGAAGGAAGCGGCCGTGGCCTTAACTATGGTACATCCCCAGCATTTGCCTGGTGTGAAAATGAGTAACCACGGAAAACCATCTTCAGGCTGCCGACAGTGAGATTCTTTTTTTTTTTATTTGCTTTACGTCGCACCGACACAGATATGTCTTATAGCGACGATGGGATAGGAAAGGCCTAGGAATAGGAAAGAAGCGGCCGTGGCCTTAATTAAGGTACAGCCCCAGCATTTGCCTGGTGTGAAAATGGGAAACCACGGAAAACTAGCTTCAGGGCTGCCGACAGTGGGATTCGAACCCACTATCTCCCGGATGCAAGCTTACAGCTTAGCGCTCCTAACCGCACGGCCAACTCGCCCGGTAATACCAAGTTTCACGTCTGTAACATGTTAAGTTTTTGACATACACTGTACAGTAGATATACCGGTACTCATTTTCAAAATTCACAAACTTTTCCAATTCTTTTCAACCCCTTAAGTGGATTTTCATTAAAAAAGTACGTGATTCTTTATTTTTAAAGGAGATTTAAAATACAGTACCAAATTTTACGTCTGTAACATCTTCAGTTTTTGAGATATAAGTATCCTCATAAAATGAATTCAACTTCTTTATCCCTTTTTACCACCCCCTCGCCCTTTAAGTGTGCTTTCCGAAAACAAAAAAATATGTGTTTCTGAGATACAAGTATCCTCTTAAACACAATTCAACTCCTGCCTTACTTATTTTCATTCCTCACCGCCCCCTTCCCCCCCCCCCCCGCCCAGTTGATATTCCGAAAACAAAAACAAAAATACGTGTTTATTTTTAAAGGAGATTCCAAATACCAACTTTCACGTCTGTAACATCTTTATCTTTTAGAGATATAAATCCTCATACAAATAATTCAAGGATTATTTCAATTCTTCCCCTTCCCCCGTAAGTGGATTTCCGAAAACAAAAGGAGACGTGTTTCTTAATTTTTAAAGGAGATTCCAAATACCAACTTTCACGTCTGTGACCATCAGATTTTGAGATGTAAATATACACCTAAAACGAATTACATTTAATCACTTCCTTTCACCCTCCCTCCTTAAGTGAATTTTCCGAAAACAAAAAATACGTGTTTATTTATTTACAGAGGAGCTTCTAAATTATTTTGTATCTTCAGGCATCTTCAGTCTTCGAAATATGTGTCCTTATAAAAGGAATTACATTTCTTTTCACCCCCTCCCCAAGTTTACTTTTCCTCTAAAATGCGCCTTTCTTTATTTTATGGAAGATTTCAAATACCAATTTTCACGTCTGTATCAACTTTGGTTTTCATACGATATAAGTATCCTCATACTAATAATTCAATAAATTCTTTCGATTCTTTCACCCCCCATTAATTGGATTTTCCGAAATCAAAGGAATATATGTTACTTTACCTTAAAGAGGATTCCAAACACCAATTTTCATGTCTGCAACATCTATAGTTTTTGAGATATAAGTAGACTCGTACAAATAATTTAACTAATTTTTCAAATTTTTTCACCCGCGCCTAAGTGGATTTTCCGAAAACAAAAAATATGCATTCCTTTATTAGATGCCAATCACCAATTTTTACGTCTGTAACTTCTTCAGTTTTTGAGATATCAGTACCCTAATACAAAGAATTCAACCCACTTTTCAGTTCTTTCTACACGTCCCTCCCCCTCCCCAATTGGTTCTTCCTAAAACAAAAAATACGTGTTTCTTACTTTTGAAAGGGATTAAAAGTACCAATTTTCATTTCTATAACATGTTAAGTGTTTGAGATATACTGTTGATATGCTCATTCTAAAAATTCACCCACTTTTTTGTTCCCCTCAAGTGGATTTTCCGTAAAAATTATTTGTGTTAATTTACTTTTACAGAAGATTCCATGTACTAGTTTTTAAGTCTGTAACATGTTAAGTGTCTGAGATATATTGTAGGCCTAGATATATTTTTTTATTTCCACCCCATTTGCCCCTCCCGTTCATTGGATTTTTAAAAAAGATACGTGTTTCTTTATTTTTAAAGGAGATTCCAAATACCAATTTTCATGTCTGTAACATCGTCAGTTTTTGAGGTATAAGTAGCCTCATGAAAGGTGTTCAACCAATTTTCCCCCCTTTTCCCCTTAATGAGATTTTTCGAAAACAAAACACACATCTTTCCTTATTTTAAAAGGAGAGTCCAAATACCAAGTTTTTCGTCAGTAAACTTTTAAGTTTTTGAGATATAGATATCCTCATTTAAAAATTTCACCCTCCCTTTTTCACCCCCTTAGCAAAAAAATACATGTTTCTTTATTTTTAAAGGAGATTCTAAATACCAATTTTTACATCTGTAAACTTTTAAAGTTGTGAGATATGGATACACTAATTTTTAAAAATTTCTAAAAATTCATCCCATTTGTGAATCCTGTTTAACTCCCATTAATTTTTTTCAAAAAACAAAAACTAAGTGTTTCTTTATTTTTAAAGGAGATTCCAATTACCAATTTTCATGTCTGTAACATCTTCAGTTTTTGAGATATAAGACTCCTCATAAAATGTGTTCAACCAATTTTCCCCATTTTTTCACCTCCGTTAAAGGAATTTTCCGAAAACAAAAAATACGTGTTTATTTTTAAAGGAGATTCCAAATACCAAATGTCGTGTCTTTCAACTGTTCAGTTTTCGAGATATAGATACACTCATTTTAAAAATTCACCCCCCTTTTCACCCCCCTAGCGAGGGAATATCCAAAAATCCTCCCTTAGCGAGCACCTACATTGTAATATAAATGTATTACCAAAATTTCATTCCTTATGTCCAGTAGGTTTGGCTCGGCCATGATGAATCAGTCAGTCAGTCAGTCAGTCAGTCAGTCAGTCAGTCAGTCAGTCAGTCAGTCAGTCAGTCAGTCAGTCAGTCAGTCAGTCAGTCAGTCAGTCAGTCAGTCAAGTCAGGACAAGTTATTTTATATTATATACTAGCAAGATATCCGTGCTTCGCGGTATTATCCTGAAATTTATAATTAAATGCTTAACATATATATAATACGCCGAATTCGCTATCTGACATGTTTTCTGAGAGATTACGGCGAAGTTCCTCCCATTTTTCAATCATTATTTCCAGCAATCGATCTCGTACTTCCCGGACTTGGTCCAGGTATTCCACCCGGTCAGTTGGTTCCCTAAATCTTTGCCATCTTGTCCTGTTAGCATTTTTAATATGGATCAAATCTTTGAGGAGATCCGGCGTGGTGTCGTCTTGGGTGCCTTGTCAGCACTGAACCCGCGACCGGACTGCATTCGTAGTCATTACCCGGCCAGGACCCGTTTCCAGCGCGGTCCGCACATTTTGATGACGGTCCAGAACATTATTATTATTATTATTATTATTATTATTATTATTACTATTATTATTATTATTATTAGGGTGGCTGATATTAGTCAAATTTAGGTTATTATTATTATTATTATTATTATTATTATTATTATTATTATTATTATTATTATTATTATTATTATTATTATTATTATTATTATTACTACTTTCATCATCATCATCATCATCATCATCATCATCATCATCATCATCATCATAATTGATGTTCTGGACCCCACAGCAAGATGCAAGACCGCTACTTGGCTTTAAATTACATCTGCTGCCATTGTATTACTTACAATGTGACCAGCACCATTGCCGCGCGTAAGCAAGTGCGCGGGATTTCTGGCGATACGAATGATATACTTCCGTGCATTATTGACCTCATTATAGATGTGGACAATTACACGGTCAATATCATTCCTATCGTTTATTTCAAACGTGTATAAATTTTCATTTATATGCTATGAGAATCTACTGTAATCTAACTTTAAGTTTTCCAAAGGAAAAGATGAGTCTTGGAAACGAACCCAAGAAAGATTAAAAATGATCGGCTTATGATCAGAATAAGTAGGTACATTATGAACAGTAAAATCAATTGGTCTCAACTACTTTTTCACCCCACCGACGTTAATTAGATTTACCGCCCCCCCCCCCCCCAAGAATAAAGAGTCGTGTTTCTTTATGTTTAAAGGAGATTCCACGCCTGTTACCTTCAGTTTTGAGACATGAGTATCCCCAAGTGAATTTTCGGGCAATTAATACTTGTTTCCTTAATAGTAAAGGATCTTCTAAATACCAATTATCACGACTCTACGATCTTCAGTTGTTGTGATATGTGTCCTCATAAAAGGAATTAAACTCCTTTTCACCCCCGCCTCCCAAGATGATTTCCCCCAAACAGCCTTTTCCTTTGTTTTAAAAGGAGATACAAATACAAATTTTCACGTCTGTAACATCTTCAGTTTTTATTAGATGTACGTATCCACATACAATTAATTAAATTAATTTTTCAATTCTTTCACCTCCGCACACCCCCCCCCCTTCATTGAATTTTCCGACAATACGTGTTTCTTTACTTTTAAAGCAGATTCCAAATTCCAATGTTCACGTCTGCAAAATCTTTCGTTTTTGAGATAATAGTATCTTCATACAAATATTTCAACTAATTTTTCAATTACCCTGACCCCCTCTCAGTGGATTTTCAAAAACAAAAACTACGTATTTCTTTATTTTAAAGGAGATTTCAAATACCAAATTTCACGTCTGTAAAATCTTCAGTTTTTGAGATATCAGTATCCTAATTAAAAGAATTCAACCCCTTTTTCATTCACTTTTACCCCCCAAGTGGATTTGTAATAGAGATAAATAGAGATAAAAATACCATTTTTCACTTCTGTATCATATTATGTTTTTGAGATATACTGTAGAAATGCTTTTTAAAATTTCACCCCCTTTTTAGTTCTCCTTAAGTGGAGTTTCCAAAAAAATGACCTATGTTTCTTTACCTTTACAGGAGATTCCAAATAGCAATGTTTACGTCTGTAACTTTTACGTTTCTGACATACACTGTAGTTATAATCTTTCTAAAAATTCACCCCAATTTGTCGTTCCCGTTTAACCCCCATTAATTGGAATTTCCGAAAACAAAACAATACGTGTTTCTTTGCTTTTAAGTGAGATCCCAAAAACCAATTTTCAGGCGTGTAATATCTTCAGTTTCTGAGCTATACGTATCTACATTAAAGGCATTTAACCGCTTCTTCACCCTTTTTCACCTTATTGGGATTTTCCGAAAACAAAAAATACCTGTTTCTCTATTTTTAAAGGAGATTCTAAATGCCAATTTTTACATCTGTAAACATTTAATGTTTTGAGATATAGATACACTCATTTTAAAAATTCACTCCCCTTTTCACCCCCATTAATTGGATTTTCCAAAAACAAAAAAATAAGTGTTCTTTTATTTTTAAAGGAGAACCCAAATACAAATTTTCAGGTCTGTAAATGTGTTCAGTTTCTGAGATATAAGTATCCTCATTAAAGGCATTCAACCCGTTTTCCACCTTTTCACCCCTCCTATTGGGATTTTCTGAAAACAAAACAAAAATACGTGTTTCTTTATTTTTAGAAGAGAATCTAAATACCAATTTTTAGATCTGTAAACTTTTAAAGCTTTGAGATATAGATACACTCATTTCAAAAATTCACCCCCCTTTTCACCCCCTTAGCGACTGAATATCCAAAAATCCTCCCTTAGCGAGCACCTACATTGTAATATAAATGTATCCTCAAAATTTCATTTCTTTACGTCCAGTAGTTTTGGCTCGGCGATGATGAATCAGTCAGTCAGTCAGGACATGTTACTTTATATATATATAGACTAGCAAGATACCCGTGCTTCGCTACGGTATTATACTGAAATTTATAATTTAATGCTTATTGTTTTATATACAATCCGCCGAAATTCGCGATCTGACTCTTTTTCTGAGAGAATCCGCCAAAATTCGCAATCTGACTCGTTTTCTAATAGATTATGGCAAGTTTCCTCCCATTTTTCAATCTTTCTTTCCAGCAATCGATTTCGTACTTCCCGGGCTAGGTCCAGGTATTCCACCCGGTCACTTGGGTCGGTCCCTATATCTTTGCCATCTTTCCCTATAAGCATTTTTAATATGGAACAAATCCTTCAGAAGATCCGGCGTGGTGTCGTCTTGGGTGCCTTGGCGGTACTGAACCCGCGGCCGGACTGCATTCTTAGTCATTAACCGTCCAGGACCCGTTTCCAGCACGGTACGCACATTTGACGACGGTTCAGAACATTATTATTATTATTATTATTATTATTATTATTATTATTATTATTATTATTATTATAATAGATGTTCTGGACCCCACAGCAAGATGCAAGACCGCTACTTGGCGGTAAATTACATCTGCTACCATTGTCATTGTTGACAATGTGACCAGCACCATTGTCGCGCGTAGGCAAGTGTGCGGGATTTCTGGCGATACGAATGACATACTTCCGTGCATTATTGACCTTATTATAGAGGTGAACAATTTGACGGGCAATCTCATTCCTATCGTTTATTTCAAATGTGTTTACATTTTTATTTATATGCCAGGAGAATCTACTGTAATCTAAGAACGTTCTCCGAAGGAAAAGATGGCTGTTGAAAATGAACCCAGGAAAAATTAAAAATGATCGGTTTATGATCAGAATAAGTACATCGAAAATCTACAGTCTGTTTCCAGTCATTCGACAGGGTCAGGAATGGAATGAATAAAGCCCCATCTAGCGGCGACAATAGGAATTGTGCCGGCTGCCGAAGCACTCCTCTGGGGCAATGATCGATGAGTGAGAAATGAAATGAAATATTGGACAGTGTTGATGGAATGAATGATGACAGGGAAAACCGGAGTATCCGGAGAAAAACCTGTCCCGCCTCCGTTTTGTCCAGCACGAATATCACATGGAGTGACCGGGATTTGAACCACGGAACCAAGCTGTGAGAGGCCGGCGCGCTGCCACCTGAGCAACGGAGGCTCCTTATAAGTACATTATGAACAGTAAAATCAATTGGTCTCACCTCCTTTTACACCCCACTGCTTTAAGTTTATTTAACCCCACCCCAAAACAATGAAGGCGTGTTTCTTTATGTTTAAAAGAGATTCCAAACACCATTGTTCATGTCTATTACCTTTACTGTTGAGAGATAAGTATCCCCTTAAAAATAATTCACTTTTTTCACTTTCTTTCACACTCACCCCCCTCCCCCACCTAAGCGAATTTTCCGCAAAAAATACTTGTTTCTTTAATAATAAAGGAACTTCTAAATACTAATTATCACGACTCTAACATCTTCAGTTTTTTATTTATGTGTCCTCATGAAAGAAATTCAACTCCTTTTCACTCCCCCGCCCCCTAGAGAGTTCCCCCCCCAAAATGCGTTTTTCTTTGTTTTTAAAGGAGATACAAATACCAATTTTCACGTCTGTAACAACTTTTAGTTTTTATTAGATGTATGTATTATCAAACAATGAAGTCAATTAATTTTTCAATTCTTTCACCACTCCCCCCTCCCCCTTCATTGGATTTTCCGAGAATACGTGTTTCTTTACTTTTAAAACAGATTCCAAATATCAAATTTCACGGAATATTGAATTTTCACGACCTAATACGTTGAAAGTCTGTTTCGATCAAATTTCACGTCTGTAACATCTTCATTTTTGAGATATGAGTAGCCTAATTAAAAGAATTCAACACCATTTTCAGTCACTTTTACCCCCCTCCACCACCCAAGTGGTATTTCCGAAAACTAAAAATACACGTTTCTTTATTTTTAATAGAGATAAAAAATACCACTTTTCACTTCTGTAACATGTTAAGTTTTTTGAGATATACTGTAGAAATTCTCATTTTAAAATTTCACCCCTTTTTAGTTCCCCTTAAGTGGAGCTTCCAAAAACGAATCACCCATGTATCTTTACATTTACAGGAGATTCAAAATACCCACTTTTTACGTCTGTAACATTTTACGTTTCTCAGTTATTCTGTAGATATAGGCTTTCAAAAAATTCTCTTCAGCTTGTCACTCCTGTTCAACCGCCATTAATTGGATTTTCCGAAAACAAAAAAATACGTGTTTCTTTATTTTTAAAGGAGATCCCATATACAAATTTTTAGTTCTGTAATATCTTCTGTTTCTGAGATATATGTATCCTCATTAACGGCATTCAACCCATTATTCACCCTTTTACACCCCTCCTATTGGGATCTTCGGAAAAAAAAGTACGTGTTCCTTTTCCTGTTCATTTTCTCCCCTCCCCATACCTGTTTCTTTATTTTTAAAGGAGATCCTAAACATCAATTTTCAGATCTGTAATATCTTCAGGTTCTGAAATATAAGTATCCTCATTAATGCCATTCAACCCCCTTTTCACCCCTTTTCACCCCTCCTATTGGGATTTTCCGAAAACAAAATAATACGTGTTTCTTTATTTTTAATGGTGATTCTAAATACCAATTTTTACATCTGTAAACTTTAAAAGTCTTGAGATATAGATGCACTCATTTTAAAAATTCACCCCCTTTTTACCCTCCCATTAATTGGATTTTCCAAAAACAAAAAAATACGTGTTTCTTTATTTTTAAGAGAGATCAAAATACCAATTTTCAGGTCTGTAACATCTTCCGTTTCTGATATATAAGTAGCGGTATCCTGATTAAAGGCATTTAACCCCTTTTTCACACTTTTTGACCCCTCCTATTGGGATTTTCTGAAAAGAAAAAAATACGTTCCTTATTTTTAAAGATGATTCTAAATACCAATTTTTATATCTGCAAACTTTTAAAGTTTTGAGATATAGATACACTCGTTTTAAAATTCACTCCCCTTTTCACCCCCCTTTTCACCCCCTTAGCGACGAAATATCCAAAAATCGTCTCTTAGCAAGCACCTACATCTTAATATGAATACATCCCCAAATTTCATTTCTTTATGTCCAGAAGTTTTGGCTCGGCGATGATGAATCAGTCTGTCAGTCAGTCAGTCAGGACAAGTTATTTTATATATATATATAGATATAGATTTATTGAAGGAATATAATGTTTAAAAATGCAAAATTCTGGCAATATCCAACATACAGTGAAAAAATATATGAGTGAAATACTTCTTCTTTCATGCATTATATATTTTAGATTAACATAATTTAAAAAAAAAGAAATCCCGTATTTGTAAAAAAGTACTTGTAGAATTTAGAATGAAATCATTTTTCCACGTAGAATGAATTCAGCGAAGCCGGAATATACATCCTGAAGAAAGAAATTAATTAGTATAATTGGAATCACATTTGGCTTAATCACACTATGGTTACAGAAATTGGAATTCGGAAACCTTAGCTCAGTTGGCTTTGTAGTATATCGCAATATTCATCTCCAGGTTCTTAGGTGTAAAGCAAGGTTTCCAAAAACTTGTGTCTCTGAGGCCACCTGAGCATAATATCGCATGCAAGTTCAAGGACCCCTTAGCATTCAGTAAACAAAAACAGAATTTTTTAATGATACTATATTTGATTGTATTCGTATAATATTTAGAAATAACGTTTACCTTCTTTATAAGTTTAATTTAACTTCAATTGCATAAAGATAGATGCTTTATAAATGTACAGAAATTATAAAACAACGTGACACTATGCTAATAATTAAAACAATCTGGATCTGTAAACTTACTTGAAGAATCACTTGTTGCGGTTGTTGACGGATCGTCTGTTTTCCAAAGACCAGGCGTTTTACAAGCGTAGTCACTCGAACTGAAGATCAGCCTCTACATTAGCTTTGTTTCTGTACTTCATATTCATTTGTGTGAGAGCAGAAAAGGTACACTCACACAAGTATGTTGTCATGAAAGGCATTAAACTCAGTATTTGCTTTCTAGAAATTGTAGGGTGTAGGGGATGTCATGGACCCAAAAGCATAATCAAAGACGTGGAGTTGTGATACATTCTTGGAACTTCCTGGAGCTAAACATGCCATTCCATCTGATTCTCCAGCCATATCATACATCAATTTAGTTATTTTTTCACTTTGTCTCCGAAAACCATAAAAGTAGTTAGTGGGAAGTTAAGCCAATAGCATGATTATTTTTTCACTTCATATCTGCCTAGATACATCCACTAGTTCGTCTTCCTGAAGGGAGGGCAATTCGTGTTATTCCAAAAGGGATTTCTGATCCACGATATTTCCTCGCCCAGAGACGGAAAATATGGTCTGAGTGCGGATGCCAGCAATTCCAGGTGCCTCACAATTACATCACTTACACTGCTTTGTAGTATATCTTCTTTATTTTCCGCTAACTTGTACCATGTATCGATCAAGTTAAGAGTTACATATACTTTATGTAAGTTATACAACAGTGACGACATAGTCCCTAAATTTAGTATGATGGTCTGTAAATTGTGTCTGTACAATAACATTTCACTCTTCAATTATTTACAGCGGACCCCTTGAATTATCGTCGCGGCCCCCAAGGTTCCGCGAACCACAGTTTGAGAATGGCAGGTGTAAAGGATCGTCAGTTTTCAGACAGCACGTTGCAAAACACTGAGAAACTTCTCTCCACATAAACGGATGTTAAGGGTTCTTACTTGAAGCATGATATCTCCCTCTTCAAAACCTCTCACAGCAAATTTTTCTTCTTTCAATATTTCACTTATCTTGCACATAATTTGATACCCCTGGTTTAAAGCAATTGTTTCATATAAATTCATTTCAATTCTTCTCTTTTCAGATATGTTCGAATATATGTATTTACTAGAGAAAATAGTTTCAAGAGGTGGTAGATGAAATAATGATGATTCGAATTGAGCATGGGCAGTAAAAATGTAGTCGAAAGAAGGTGAAGTTGCAAAAAAACGAACACTCGAGGAAAAAATTATATTGCCTCAATTTCCGAAACCTAGTTATGACACAAGCAGCCGGTCGCCGCAGCCAGGTGGCAGCCGTCGTCCAGTGCGCGGATTTCCATACGCGCATTAACATTTTGCTAGCCAAGGCGATAATAAGTTTGCAAGCCTGGATAATTTTTTTGTTTGTTTTCATGCCTTTCGTTTGGTGACACCTTCGTTTTTTCGAAAGTCTGAACTTTTCCCATTTCCTCCTCTAATTATACAGTAATAACGAAGTGAGGATTATATCATTGTGTTTCCCCTTAAAATAAACACCACCACCAGTCTCCCGCTTCGAAACTGGGATTCGCTCGATAAGTATGATAATTACATTATGGTCTCAACTACAATGTTAATATACCCAATTTAGGCTGCCTGCGTGACAATTTCGACATTTCGTTTTACTCTACCGGATGATAGGTAATTCAGAAATCCGTTGGGCTACCTACGGCTAAGCTTTAATTCATTGTTTCAAGTAATGATAAAAAACACATCCCCAGGCATCTTTTATAAGCGGACGGTGTACGACATAGTGTACGGAATGAACTGTATTTTAACACTTTTAAAATTCCTCCTATTTATCACATGCTTTGAACCTACGATCTCAGAACACAGAAGTCTACAATATATGACTGATACACAGGAGTGTATGACATTTTTTCTGTTTCGTCTTGGCCATCTATGGACCACGTTCGACAATATTTGCAGTATTTTTAGCCTTCTCTGACTTCACCCCCTGCCAGTATATTTGCTTCCATTCTCCTACTTCCTCCATCAGTTCTTCTGTATAGGATCTCCCTTTTCTCACTGCCTTTTCTCTAGTCTCCTGGAAACCACAGAACTTTCTGACGAATTGTCTAAATCGATTTCTGTCCATCCTGTAATCTTAGTCAAGTCCAACCACACTTCTCGTAACCATTCTAGCTCTGTCTTACTGTTCCTGAAGAATTCAAAGATTCTCTTCGTTAGTCTGTTATTGTCCATCCTCAACAAGTCTCCTTAGAACTATAACGTCCTCTTCCTCTATGTTCTTTGATATAATTATTTGCTAGTTTCGAGTCTTCTCTCCCCATGTTTTACATTTGGGCCCAGGATTTTCTTAGCATGCTTCTTTCTCTCTTCCGGATACTTTCAGTTCCTCCTTTTCCAATCATATCCAATGTTTATGCTATACAGGCACTCAGGTTTAACAATAGTATCTAGATATCTCAATTTAGCCCCATAAGATTGAACCTTCTTTTTGTAGGTGATTCTTTTCAGTTGAAATGCGATTTCCATTTTTCTCTAACGCTCCTTAATGGCATTATTTTTCGACCTATTCTCCTGTAATGTTTCTCCCAAATACTTAAAACTCTTAACTCTTCTTATTTTCTTCGTCTCCTAACTTCAACTGAGGAACCTCTTTAATGTTGGCCATGAACGCAGTCTTCTCATAAGAAATTTGAATCCTAGTTTTCTTTGCTATCATCTGGAGTTCCTCAGTCATTTTCTTAGTTGTTGCTATATCGCTGGCGAGTGTCACTGTATCATGCACGATTATTATTATTATTATTATTATTATTTACACTTACATTATTTCATTTTTTGCTGTTCATTCGTATTAGGAACGTGCATCACCTTGGGTTGGCAAGAAGTCTCATACCGTCCAGCAGCCTACAAAAGTTGCTTGCGATACAAATACGTTTATACTAACTCGTGGTCTAAGATAAATCAATCTACAATCAGCAGTCAATCAAATGACTGTCTTAGATGACTCTAAAGCAAGATATAAAAAGGACAAAAAAATACATTAAGTTGTGTGGAATGAAAGAGAGCCAGTCTTCTCAACCCACGACGAATAAAACCTTTATTTGAAACAACTTTATTTTGTGCAATGAACTTCCATTTACACTGATTAATAAGAGGCATTCCATTACCAGACAGAAACTGATTGTAAAGGAAACATGGAGCAGAACTATCAATTACACCCCTCACTAACATTCTGTTCTGATGGTTCACTAAGTATATATTTAATTGTGCAAATGTAAAGAGATAAGTTTGAGAATTCTCCCTATACATAAACGTGGGTTTGGAATATTCAATTTATTTCTTCAAATTTATATTCCTTTATCTGCAAAATATCTGCAGATAGAACTCCTGAAATCTTTATAGCTGTTTTGGACACTTTTTGCGCGTTTATGGAACTACAATTAAGTGGTGATGATTTTCGATACATTACATTAAACAAAACTTTAAAAAGAAAGATATTATACCAGGTGGCCCTCAAGCCCCGTACTTTCTATTTATAAGAGTCCCGCAAGCACTAGTGATGAACGGGTTGCCTAATCAGTGGTTTACAAAAGAGTGTTATAATATCTTGTATTTCGGATGTGAAAAAACTAGCAGTCATTTTACTACACATGTTCTGTAACAGTGTGCATTCTTATATACGCCAAAGATGCAGAAAAATAAGTACAATAACTCATTAATTTATACGCGTACAGACATTCCATCTACCTAAAAGTTGCTTGTATGTGGCATGTGCCTTGGACGATCCATTTGCTCTTAACTGCAATTCTGTTCGCAAAATTCACACATATATAGAATGCAGGTGGCTATTTGGAAACTACTGCGCGCATACCGCCTGCGAGCTTCGATTGCATTCCCGACAGGTTCTCCTTGGATTAAAATTAAGCCTGTGTATTATTCGTTGCTGAACACACCAGCCGTTGTTGATATGTTGTCAACAACTGTAGTACTACTGTATCAATTATCAGCCTAATACCATACGTTCGAAAAAGAGGCTTACTGACGCAAGGGGGCACATTAGACGGGTAGCGCTGTGGAACATGCAGCGAGTGGCCGTCCGGTTGTTATCTATTCGTATACTACCTGCAGGCAGTAACACCTCTGTCAAAATCAATTATTGGACATCCCGTTCATCATTAGTGCAGGTGGGACATTTATAAGTAGGATGTACGACGCTGGCCACCTGGCCCGATACTTTCCTGACGCCAACCGTATGTAGAGGGATGTACTGCATTTCATAGTTGCCTCATTATGTTACTGTTGAAAGTGTGATGTACTGTGTGTAAATGTAGATGTGTATTAAAATGAGCGCAAATACCTAGTCCTCGAGTTATTAGTGATTAAGAAATGTGTTTCTGCTGCTTGCGTTTTGGAATAAAGAAATATTATATCTTTATACACGAATTAAAAGGAAAAACTCCGGAAAATGTGGAGTACAGAGAGGGCCACAACCTAAATGCATTTATAGTATGTACTGCGTGCATCCAAATGGTTGTGTTTGCGAATGTCCGATAAAAACATAACTTGCCTATTTTATCGAACGTATATGTTTAAAACAGAGGTGTATAATTGGTGTTTTAGGGAGTTATAATCAGTCCAATTCTTCGTTTTATTTGAGTCACTTCATTTTATTCATGGTCCCTGGATTTCGAGTCTCTTGCCATTTCAGTATCTTACGGACGACTTCTTAATTGAGTTATTAGAATACTTCCCATATTTATGGTATAATTCAGACCCTGATTTGATGATAATTATTATATATTCTAGAAATGACGATTCATTATGTTCAGTCATGTAATATTGGATCACTCTCTTAAGAAAGACAGGACTATCTTCGAATGACCATCTTACTTTCTCGAACTTGTTAACATATGATACCCCAAACTAAAATTCAAGTTAATAATAATAATTTGACTAAAATTGCGGATATTAATGCACAGGTAAATAATGCATATCAGATTTATTGTACTTGCTGTGTTTTCTTACAAATTTTTGTAATTTTAGGTACTATTTTCTACATTTGTTAAATAATTTTGTACAGTGATGATATGGAGGATCTTTCTTTTGAAAATAGAGAGATTTATTTGATAGTAATTTAGTGTCTTAGGAATAAATAAGCGAGATTGTAACTTAGTATTTTTCAATGAGAAGATTTAAAATACGTCATATTTAACATTTTACAGATTTAACATTGTCAAATATCATCAGAGTTAACATTGACAGATGTATCATTGTAAGTTTAAAACATTGTCAGATTTTAAACAGTTATATGTCATATTTTCAGATTTAAACCATCAGACCAAAGATTGTCAGAGTTAAAGGTGATTAATCCGATAGGTAGGAGAAGTTTCTGATTAATTTAATGGAAGGAAAACTCTTGATGAATAAGGTGTTTTAATTCGACTCAATAATGAATTTTCTTGAGAAAATATATAAAATATTCATAGAATTTAGTTAGTTGAAGAAATTAATTGAAAATCGTCTAATTAAACAGGAATTTAATTGTAGATACTACTGTACGGTAATCTACTATGCGACTTAAATTAGTAATTTTTACTCCTCAGTTAAAGCATTGGTTAAGTCGAATTTGGTGTTTCTTCAGAAACTATGGAACATTTCGAGATAAGCATCAGATAAGAAACGAACGCAATCTTAGACTGATTTTGTAATGTAATTGAGTATCCTGTATATTTAAATCAATTTAAATTTATTTGAAAACGTGTGCGGAAGCAGGTTACTCCATACCAGATCATGTTTACGAGTTTTGGTACGGGAGCATTTTTGGTTGAGTATTGCCAACATTTATTTCATTTGAGCCATTGTTAATTTAATTGTATTGGCGTCTAAGTTCTTAAAGTCCTACCCTTTGGAATACCACGCTCTATCACTGTTGTTTTTGCTTCACTGTACAACTTATGTTGCTCTCATACCATATTAGAACACTGGGCACATAAACGTTCCACACCTGTGAATCTCTTATGGATCCGTCCATCTAATCAGGGCACTTTTCTCCATTGGATAGGAAACAATATAATTATTTTTAAATTCTGAGCAATGTACAGACAAAACTCTTTTTTATATACCGTATATAGATGTAAATGCTGACGGATAGAACCAAAATTATTAAATAAATTGTATTTTATTTTGTGGTATGTACAGTAATCTGGTATTCGTTTACTGTTCTCGCAATGAAATAGGGGACAGTTTGTTTTTCCAATTTCACTTGTTGTCTCTGTGGAATTTAGAACGTGACAGTGATATATTATTATTGACAGGATGGCACGACACACATTAATGCTGCCAGTAAAAATTTACAGTGGGTCTGTATAGAATGGAAATGAGCTTTGCACTTGTGACCTGCCTCCACCATTTTTGTATGTATAATGCAAGAGTCTCCATATGATAGGTAATATGTTTTATAACCACTGATTTATTTATTAGCACTGTACAGGTGTTCCTATGATATGAGCAGCTCCTTAGTTGAATGGTTAGAGTAGTACCATACCTTAAATGAACGGTCATCGTTCGGTTACGTCATGTGTATTACATTAGCTTCTGTGGTAATAAGAAGGGTATCCGGAAGTAAAAATGTGTGACATACACAACTTTTGTTATGTAGCATTTATCGATAGGACCACTAACAACATAGATATTTGAGAATATAAATTTTAGTTTTCACCTAAACTACCATTTCACTCAGTGTGAATAAAGTTATGTATAGCCTTGACTGTAGTGCCTCGTTCCCCGACTTAAGATACCGATTTTCATTAAATTCTCTACAGCCATTTTCTCGTGATGTGCGTACATACATACATACATACATACAGTCGCGCCGAAATCAATTTTGATCAATCATACTGTTCGAGTTTAAAATGTTTGGAATTGTAACATGGAGTTTCTGTGGACACATTAAGGGTTACACATATAGGACAAATCGTCAGACGAAGGACGATACTATTACTACTTGGATTTATGCAAAGCAACAATCGGGTATTGCGTGTGTTTATAAAATCAAGAGGAGGCACACTTCAAGCAGTCACCTGTGTGGAGTTTTGACCGATGAGTAGCTTGAAGTTAAACAAAGGGACGCAATTGATAAAAGAAAGAATGCAGGAAGCAAATACACCAATTTCAAACATTCACACCCAGGCTTAGTATTTCTGTCCGTCTCCGGGACTCAGCAATGATAAACCGTACTCACTATACGCTACGCCTATGATATATAGGACATATTCTCATATGCAGTAAATGACTAACTCAAAATTCTCTAAGCAAATATTCAAGACGTAAATACAGCCGTAATGCACCCGGAATACTACCCATTCTTTCAAGTGGTACGGATTGTTCTATCCTAAATATTTTAACCCTTATCACTCGAATAAGTTTGTCTGGTTACACAACTATACTTTATCTTTTGGAAAAGTATGGGTGTAGTGTTATCTGCTCTTACGGCTAAAACTGAAATGAAGTTCTTTACATGACTAAGTAAATCTAGAAATGAAGAATTTGTAGGTATGCTTTCGTTGCTCACTTTTACCCTCTGCAGTATATAATATCTCAATGAAGGCCTAGTTTCACTACAAAGATTTTGAAGAAGAAGCGGGTTTCTGTTTGCCTTTGTTTGCTCTGTGTATTACTGCACTTCACACAGTCCTTTGTAACATTCCGAGTGTGTATCTAGAGTAGCCCTGTCCAACGCGACGCCCGCGGGTGCTATTGTCGCCCGCGATGCCCTTAAATGGCACCCTTCTCAAATAATTTCCAAATAAAATTTTAATTAATATTTGAAAACGATCTTTTTGCATCTGAATAAATATTCTTACTTTTCGTCCTAAAATCAACTTGCTCAAGCTCAGAAAATTTGTAATATCATTGCCTCAAGAATATAAGGAGCTTTGAGCCTATAAAGCCATAAATATGATCCAGGCCTAACTGACTAGTGCTCGCACTTAGTGAAAGGATAATGCGTTTGAACAGCTTTTTTTCTAGTTAAATACCAGATTTTCTTCAACTTGCAGTGAGCAATTTTGCCCAATTTCACATTAAATATGTGAATAAGTATAATTAATTTCATACATATGTTAATTCTGTTATTATTACTATTATTATTATTATTATTATTATTATTATTATTATTATTATTATTATTATTATTATTATTGTTACCGTATTTTGGTGGTAGTTATGCATGAAAGAAGGTGCTGGGTGGTGAATAGGTCTCAAGCTACTAAAGTGAAATTAATTTTAAAATTTAACAAGGTTATATTTTCTTTTCAAAATTAGGTAACAACAAATAGAGCAGGTACTTAGTAGCCGAAACACAATTGAAAAATACATTTACATAGGTACCCCATTTGGGGCTTCAAAAGTCAGAAACATAATTCTTGGGCAATCAGCTCAGTTTTAACCCAAATACAATTTTAACAGAGGGGCAGACAACCCCATTCATACCTAGGAGCCCTTGCTCCAAATTACACTGAAAAGCCTCCTCGAGGCATACAATATACAATTTTCAAAAGAGCCACTCGCTCTCAATTTTAAGCCTCTCCCAGGCCACACCAAACTCCACCTTTAAGCTGTCCTCAAAGGACATATACACAGGGGTAAAATACCCAACCTACTGAGGTCTATTAAATGACAAGAAGGTTAATACATGACCTCTAAAATACAATTTGAGGGGAGGCGAACTTGCACTCCTAATACACTTGTTTAAGACCTACTTGGCCTTAGGCCGTTAGTGCAAGGGCTAATCCCATACTACAGAGGTGACTTAAGAAAATAACAATTTACATTACATTACGGAAGAATTGGTTGAGAAAATAAGTTCACCTCCAGACAATGTGAGTGGGAGCTCGAGAGGGTTAGCACTCTCTATCCCAGTATGTAGCTTTACAAGAGAATAGATGAAAAGAGAAGTTACATTTTAGGAAAAGGTTACATAGTGGAACGCTTAGAACCCGCCCCGAAAGTTAAACTGCTGAGCTAGCAAAGAAAGAATTTATTAATCGGCCATTACCTTGTTGCTGACCGCTGCCGAGGAAAGAGGCGCTTCCCGCCTCCTGCTATGTACTTAATACACTGAAAGATGGAACAGAAGTGGCCGAGAGACCCAAAAATCAGCAGTTTAAATACTCTCGCGGAAGTTTCTAGGCGTTAGGGGAATGAAAACACCCTCCCACAAACACTTTATTGGGTAGGACACAGCAACATATTCAAGTTGGGGGAAGATACATCTGATTGGATAGAAATTAATTTAAGAAATTCGGGATTGGTTAGGTTCAACACGAGGGGAAAGAAGGGGTGAATATTGCCAACTTAAACAATGACTGAAAGAAATTTAACAAAGAACAAACTCTTGAAATTAAATTTTCTCCAACAAAATAGTTCTTTGACTCCGCACTAGGTTGCACTATTGTTGATCTTCAGTAGTGTCCTCTAGGAGAGAAAGTTTACACTTCTTACTTCAAGCGAAACAAAAACACATCAAAAATGACACAGTTCAAAAACTCAAAATTTTCCACGTGGTGACATCTTCTGAGAAGGTAAAGAATTAACAGCGTAGATAAAGTTCAGACTTCCTCCAGCAGAGGAGTTTCACCTGGCGCAATTTTTAAATTAGCGGCGTGGAGGTGTACCGCCCGGTACAGACCTCCCCCCTCCCCAAAAGTTCCTCCAGGGGTGACACATGAAATCTGTTTGAAACAAGGTCCAAGTTATGCTGTGGATATGAAGATTGATTGCAGAAGCATTTATAAGATTTCTTAATTTGGTTTGATTGAGTTTCAAAATTTTGTTGTTGCAGATGAAGTAAAGTCTTTATATTTGTAGAAGTTGAATTTATGAAGATAACTTTTTATACTTGAAAGTGAAGGAAAAAAAAATTTTCAAAGTCCACCAAATATTGCAGTTGGATTCCCAAGTGTAGTCATTACTTATAGTAACTGTTCATGTAGTAGATGGTGATGAAGTGGGATGGCCAGACCGGCCGTTGCGGCTTGCGTCCAAAGGAGGCCGCTCGGACCCCTCAAGTACCCTGAGATACCGCTCGCCCGCACTATGAGGGGAGCAGAGGTGTTGAAGCACGCCGCGCCCGCGGTGAACATATACAGGCTGCGGGCAAGTAGCAGGCCGTGCGCCGCACATCAGCCTTGGCCGGGAGGAGAGCTCCGGCTCGCCGTGCACACGTCGTTCTCGCTGGGGCCGAGGGGGCCCGTCCTCTGCTCCAGTTGCTGCACGGCGCCGCGCGGCTGCGGGGGCACTGAAACATTAAAGCTTGGCGGCAGAATTGTGTTGGACCATCATCTTCTTTGAGGGTATAGGCTTGTGGAGAGGTTGAGGGGCCAGCGGCGTGCGGATATCCATGGCATTTACTCAAATCAAGCCACAGTGTGTATTGAAGCAGGAGACGGGAGCGTGGTAATGGCCGAGGCAAGGACAGAATGGCAGTTTAACGGATCGGGGAAGGTTTTACACGAGGCTTACATATAAGACCAAAATATTATAGAAGGGGCAGAAAGCCTTAAAAGTTGAACTCAAAAAAAAAATATAACCTTCATATTCCTTTCAAATTATATGAAGCAAGTTGACACAAAATTTACACTGGTTTCACCTGTGACAGGTGAACCCTAAATATCCTCTCGGTGGCTGGATTGCTTACTAACAACGTAACTGGCGTAAGAAAATCGAGAATTAAACAAGGCCCATGAAATCTGGGGGCAAGCTTGCCCGCGGGAACAAAATTCTTGACCATCACCTGGTCACCTACCTTCAAAGTGGTGGGTCTCCGTCCACGATCATACTTTTCCCTAACCTTTTCATGAGACACTTTAAGATTGGCTTTAGCCTTCTTCCAAAGATCTTTAATGTTATCCGGATCTATTGTCTCGGGTAGAATGTCATTCAGAGACCAGAGGTTAGAGAGCGGCGAGTTGGGAACAAACTTGAACATCGAAGAAGCTGGAGTGAACTTATGAGATTCATGAACCGCCGAATTCAAAGCAAAAGCTAACCAATGCAGGGACGTGTCCCACCTGGAATGATCTTCATGATGATAGGCAATAAGTGCGGACCTGAGATTACGGTTAACCCGTTCAGCCAGAGATGGTTGAGGGTAATAAGCAGAAGTAGTTACATGAGAGATGGATAAGTCAAAACAGAATTTACGAAATAAATTAGATGTAAAAGCCTTAGCATTATCAGATACAATATATTGGCACGGACCAAAAGAAGCAAAAATAGAATTTAAGCAAGTAATTGTAGACTGAGCGGTAGCCAGCTTAGTCGGAAATAACCACGAAAATCCTGTAAAACCATCTACGCATACAAAGATGAACTTGTTGGCATTCCCCTTTGACTGGGGGAAGGGTCCTACATAATCAATATACAGGCGTTCCATGGGGCGCGACGCTTGATGAGAAGACAAAAAGCCTACCTTAGTGGACATGGTGGGTTTACTGAGCAAACAAGATTTACAAGCTTTTACAAGTTCACGAATTTCGCCGTCCATACCTTTCCAGATGAACATTTCACGAATCATTTCACGGGTTTTAAAGATTCCAAGATGCCCACCTAATGGGGTCTCATGATAATACTTGAAGATCATAGGTACAAGAACCGCTGGAACAACAACTTTCATCAACTTATCATGCCTCGAAGGGCAACATAGAACACCATTCCTCAGAACATAAGGGACAGCATGTTCCCCAGAAGAAAGGGCTTCCATTATCGGAGCCAGCGTCGGATCTTCACGTTGGTATTTCTCGATATCCCTAAAAAGCATGGGAGCATCTGTTAGGATGGCATTAACCTCAGATAGCATGGACTCGGGAGGTGATGAACTGTCGACCTGTTCATGGTTCTCAACGTCATATGAAAACATACGGCTGAGTCCATCAGCGACAACATTTTCGGTACCTCTGATATGCCTGACGTCAAATTGGAAGGCAGAAATACGGATGGCCCAACGGGCTATACGACCAGTACGACGCGGCCTACCTAAGACCCAGCTTAAGGCTTGATTATCTGTCTCCAGGTCGAATTTAACATGTTCCAGATAGAGACGGAACTTCTCCAAGGCGAATAAGACTGCCAAACCTTCGAGCTCATAGATGGAATACTTGGCTTCTTGAGCCGACAAAGTCCTAGACGCATAGGCGATGGGGCGCCTCCCTAGTTCAGTCTCTTGAAGAAGGACTGCAGCTACCGCTGACGACGACGCGTCGGTTTGGACGATGAATTTCTTCGAGAAATCAGGCATAGCAAGTACAGGGGCGTTACAAAGTGCTAATTTAAGGTCTTCAAAAGCGGCTTGTTGAGAAGGTCCCCACTCGAATTTGATGCCTTTCCTACGAAGAAGGTTTAAGGGCGCCGCTCTATTAGCAAAGTTAGGAATGAACTTCCTGAAGAAATTCGCCATACCAATGAACCTGGCGATACCTTTAATGTCCTTGGGAGGTTTAAAATCACGGATGGCCTGTGTTCTAGAATGATCGACTGCTACACCATCGGGTGACACAATATGCCCTAGGAATGACATAGAGGGCTTAGCAAAGGCAACCTTGGACAACTTAACAGTTAACCCAGCCTTACGAAGGCGATCGAGAACTTCTCGCAGATGATCTAGATGTTCTTCAAAAGTCTCTGAAAATACGACGACATCATCTAAGTAGTGATATAAGTACTCGAATTTGATGTCGGAGAAGACCCTATCTAGTAGCCTAGTGAGCACAGCTGCCCCCGTGGGGAGCCCGAAAGGCACGCGGTTGTATTCGTATAAATTCCAGTCCGTGGCAAACGCTGTAAGGTGTTTAGACTCTTCGGCAAGGGGAATTTGATTATAGGCCTGATTCAAGTCCAAGATAGTGAAGAACTTGGCCTTACGAAACCATGAAAAACAAGAATGAAGGTCAGGAAGGGGCACAGATTGCAACACCACCTTCCGATTGAGAGCCCTGTAATCAATGACAGGCCTGAAGCCTCCTTGGGGTTTCGGGACTAGAAAAATAGGCGATGAATACGCCGACTTAGAGGGCCTAATAATACCATCCTTCAACATCTGGTCGATAATTTCTTTCAGAGCCTTCATTTTAGGTGGAGATAGCCTATAAGGTGGAAAACGGACAGGAATCGAATCCGTGACCTCAATTTTGTATTCAATAAGGTCAGTAACACCAAGAGTATCAGAGAACACCTCTGGAAATGACTGACATAATTTACGAATACTATCAGCCTGCTCCTCAGGTAGATGTCTAAGGTCTAACAACATCTCATCCTGGGTAGGCGAAATAGATGAACATGACACAGAATTACACTTAAACAAGGGAATTTTACAATTGGACGCAAATTTGAATGTGCACGACTTACTCTGAAGATCGAGCACAAGACCAGTGTGAGAAATAAAGTCCGCTCCCAGTATGATGGGGCAAGACAAGTGCTTAGCCACAAACAATTTAATTTTCCATGTAAATTTAAAAATACGAATTTTGACCAGTACGGAACCTAGAATTTCTAATGGAGATGAATTAGCCGAAACATATTGAATAGGAGATGAGACGTAGTCAGGTAGTTTACAAACAGCTTTCAATTTAGAATACCATTCAGCCGAAATAATCGAACAAACACTGCCTGAATCTAAGAGAGCTGTTATAGGCTCGTTATTTAACTCAATCTTAAGAAAAGGAACAGGTGCGGGGGTATCCGCCGCAATCCTAAGACACTCTTTGGGGCATTCAAAAGATGTGTTCGAAGACTTATCGTTCCCTGAATTCTCGACCTTTTTGCCAGGGGCTGAGCCTTGGGAAGCAGAATTAGTTGACTCAGCCGCAGCCACTAGTCACTTTTGATTGTTGTTGGAAGTTACACCAGAAGTTGAGCAGGAGGGGGTGCTATTCGAATTGGGACAATTCTTTGCGATATGTGAGAAAGCCCCACATTTAAAACAGCCCTGTGATGAACCCGCTCCATTATTTGCCCTACTAGACTTGATCAGAGGACACTTGTTGCGCAGATGGTCAGGCGACCCGCAAGCATAACATTTACGGGGATTGACTGGTCGGCGAGGTGGAGGCCGAGTGTTACTAAAGGAAGGCGGGGGTTCTTTCGCGACACGCAAAGAATCGGCGTATCTAACTCCTTCCGCTGAGACGGCCAATGCTTCAAGTTCAGAGAAGGTTTGCGGACACGCCGCGAAACACAAATATGACCTATAGGGAGGTGAAATTCCCTCTACAATAGCCTGTACAATCTGATCTTCAGGAAAATGAAGGGCAAACACCCTAGTATAAAACTTAATGTCCTGTATGAAATCAGCCAAGTTTTCATCCAAGCGCTGTACACGATAATAGTACTTCTGAATAAGGGAGGACCTGGCCCTAGCAGGGATGAAGTTAGCTGGCAAGTGGGCATGGAAATCCTCAATAGATGATTGCTCGGCAATGGCTCTTACGATTTTATCAGAGAGAATACCAATAGCATACGGATAGATAATTTGCAAGATTTGACATGGAGAAAGAGAAAAAACAAGGGCATGATCCTGAAATTCCACTAGAAATCTTAAAAATGAAATTACATCACTGGTGGTATTAACGGAAAACTTAGAGATACCTCTGAGCAACATTGCCAATGGATGAGGCAAGCTGCTAAACCCGGGTGACATAGTAGGTAAAGGTTTCAATGGTAATGAAGTTAATTCAGAACGGATGTTACTCAATGATGCACGACGTTCAGATTCGTTGTCCAATGGGGCAGGGATAGTTTGAGCAGCAACGGTTATTCTATTAACTTCTCCCTTGGGAGGCGCTTCCTCACTACCTGCATTTACTATGGTGGGTTGATCAGATTTGGGAGGAACTTCCCCAGTTAACAATTGAGTGACCTTACTAGATAATTCGGAAATATTTTCCAGGAGCGTACTAGCTTCCTTCCTCTGAACATCATTCAGTTTTAGAGACAACAGATCGTTAACCCTATTCGAAAAATGATATAGCCTACCTTGCACACGCTTAATTTGATTCGGAGACGGATCATTTTCATCAAAAAAACTAACTACAGAAGCTAGCCCAGTAACATTCTCCGTGATCGTGGAAAGAGAATCGTCAATTTCTTTCTCTCCCAAATTGGGGATGGAAATGGGCAAATCAAGGGACTCTCTAAGCTTGTTAGTGTCTATTGCAACCGTGCCTCCAGATTGCACATTTCTGATAGTTAATTCATAGATCAACTCCTCCTTGCGCAAATAGTTAAGAAGGAGAACATCGCGAGGGCCGGGCATGGTGACAGAACAATTTTGAAAAACTCAAAAAATTCCAGCAACTGGGAAAATAGTTAGAGTTCGGAACAAACAATATTTAGCCGTCAAAAGGGGCTAAATTGAGACCCATTCAACCACGCTCTGCTACCACTTGTTACCGTATTTTGGTGGTAGTTATGCATGAAAGAAGGTGCTGGGTGGTGAATAGGTCTCAAGCTACTAAAGTGAAATTAATTTTAAAATTTAACAAGGTTATATTTTCTTTTCAATATTAGGTAACAACAAATAGAACAGGTACTTAGTAGCCGAAACACAATTGAAAAATACATTTACATAGGTACCCCATTTGGGGCTTCAAAAGTCAGAAACATAATTCTTGGGCAATCAGCTCAGTTTTACCCCAAACACAATTTTAACAGAGGGGCAGACAACCCCATTCATACCTAGGAGCCCTTGCTCCAAATTACACTGAAAAGCCTCCTCGAGGCATACAATATACAATTTTCAAAAGAGCCACTCGCTCTCAATTTTAAGCCTCTCCCAGGCCACACCAAACTCCACCTTTAAGCTGTCCTCAAAGGACATATACACAGGGGTAAAATACCCAACCTACTGAGGTCTATTAAATGACAAGGAGGTTAATACATGACCTCTAAAATACAATTTGAGGGGAGGCGAACTTGCACTCCTAATACACTTGTTTAAGACCTACTTGGCCTTAGGCCGTTAGTGCAAGGGCTAATCCCATACTACAGAGGTGACTTAAGAAAATAACAATTTACATTACATTACGGAAGAATTGGTTGAGAAAATAAGTTCACCTCCAGACAATGTGAGTGGGAGCTCGAGAGGGTTAGCACTCTCTATCCCAGTATGTAGCTTTACAAGAGAATAGATGAAAAGAGAAGTTACATTTTAGGAAAAGGTTACATAGTGGAACGCTTAGAACCCGCCCCGAAAGTTAAACTGCTGAGCTAGCAAAGAAAGAATTTATTAATCGGCCATTACCTTGTTGCTGACCGCTGCCGAGGAAAGAGGCGCTTCCCGCCTCCTGCTATGTACTTAATACACTGAAAGATGGAACAGAAGTGGCCGAGAGACCCAAAAATCAGCAGTTTAAATACTCTCGCGGAAGTTTCTAGGCGTTAGGGGAATGAAAACACCCTCCCACAAACACTTTATTGGGTAGGACACAGCAACATATTCAAGTTGGGGGAAGATAAATCTGATTGGATAGAAATTAATTTAAGAAATTCGGGATTGGTTAGGTTCAACACGAGGGGAAAGAAGGGGTGAATATTGCCAACTTAAACAATGACTGAAAGAAATTTAACAAAGAACAAACTCTTGAAATTAAATTTTCTCCAACAAAATAGTTCTTTGACTCCGCACTAGGTTGCACTATTGTTGATCTTCAGTAGTGTCCTCTAGGAGAGAAAGTTTACACTTCTTACTTCAAGCGAAACAAAAACACATCAAAAATGACACAGTTCAAAAACTCAAAATTTTCCACGTGGTGACATCTTCTGAGAAGGTAAAGAATTAACAGCGTAGATAAAGTTCAGACTTCCTCCAGCAGAGGAGTTTCACCTGGCGCAATTTTTAAATTAGCGGCGTGGAGGTGTACCGCCCGGTACAATTATTATTATTAGTCGTCGTAGTACAGGCAGTAGGGAGCGTGATTAGCTCAGTGGCTTAGTGGCTCGCTTTCCACCTGGAAGGCTGAGGTTTGAATCCCGGTTAATCCTGGGTCGAGATTTTCCTCTCAAGAATCTGGTGGCGTCAGGAAGAGCATTCGGTCTTAAACATCTAGGCGAAAGCAAAATGGCCGTCCTGAGTGGCTCAGATGGTTGAGGCGCTGGCCTTCTGACGCCAACTTGGCAGGTTGGATCCTGGCTCAGTCCGGTGGTATTTGAAGGTGCCCAAATACGTCAGTCCTGTTTTAGTAGATTTACTGGCACGTTAAATAATTCCTGCAGGACAACATTCCGGCACCTCGGCGTCTCAGAAAACCGCAAAAAGTAGTTAGCGGGACGGAAAACAATAAAATTATTATTAAAAGCAAAATGAGCCTAGGTGACCCCAGCGACCCCAGAAATAACTGAGATAAGGCAGAAATAGTGTCGAAATAGTGCAATCGTAACCTGGCGCCCACATACCCTTAATTATCATGCGATTTTCCCGAGTTCAAACGAACGTTGGGTAGCCGTAGTGTAAATGTTGTGTGGTTTTCCGTTCAGTCGCCTCTCATGTTGATTGATGGAAGCATAAGAGCCGTTCAAGAAAGAAACGAATCTGAAGCTTTAAAATGAAAACCTGTTCCGTTATTTGAAAAGTATTGCCCAGCACTATGAAGGCACTTGTACCACCGCGACACAAAGCGTGAATGGCCGTCTGGTAAAATTCTGGGGCTGCGTTGTGAACCAGTTCCGAACGTACTGCTTAACGTCGGTTTCCGAGGTAAAACGTTTGACTCTCAGTGTCTTTTTTAGTTCACATTGGAGTTTTTGTGTGGTGGTGACCCTGCATGCTTCCACTAGTTTCTTTGCCGTTTTGACTCGGGTTCGAAGTGATGACACCATGTCTCGTATCCAGCGACCACTCGTGACAGGCACTCTTTCCGTTCCTTGGCATAGCGCAGCAGATGTTCATGAGAGAGGTCCATTCGACATGCTTCCTGTGCTGGTTGATTACTGTGAGGTATCCACTGGGCGCACTTTTAGCGAAATTTCAGTCTGCCCTTAATGACGGCGTGAACATTTCCCTCGCTCACTCCAAACACTGCGACAATGGCTGCTACCGTAACTCGCCGGTCTTGCATAATCAAGCCATCTACGTGATGGACAATGACATCTGTAATGCGGTGTGGCGTTCCAGACCGTGCATCATCGGCCAAAGTCATGCGTCCTTCCCTGAATCGCTTGTGGCATGCCTTGACCCTTGCAACGGACATGCAGTGCTCACCGGACATTTGTGCTATTCATCGATGAATTTTCGTTCCCCTCACTTCTTCTGCTCTCTGGAAACCATCTACACCCCTTTGATCTTCTCTGGAAGCCTCCATTTCACTATTTTCAGCACGACTGAGTGTAGTAGACGATCAACGCGTGCGCGTCCCTGCTCTGTCGTCACATGGTGTGCACCCATGTCCCTCCAGCGGCGAGTTTAGTACGTCAGCGCTCTTACAAGGACCACACCTTCTTCCGCAGGCAATTGCATTACTATCCTTTCAGCAGTTTTCATTTCTGTTTGAATGGCCCTCATACATTTCACAGACTGCTAACTGGTACTTTACAGACGTGTTACTGCCCAAGAGTTGTTAAAAGCTTAAGTGATGTTATTAACGCATCATAAACAAATGTCGGAATATTCGACATACGAGTGCAAAGGTTCAACGTTATTAGGTGACACTTTGCAGGTCAAGTGGTACGTAATGTATAGTCCCTGCCATGTAAGCCTATACACTAAGGGTACAACCTCACTCTTTCTCCCATGTTAATACTGAAGGTAGTGATTTATAGCTATTTGCTAACTGTTGGGTTCGATTCAGTGTCGCTAACCATATAGTTTAGGGACCCTACTTGCTGACACGACCACTTACATTTACTGTTAATATGGCACGTTTGCACTATATAGTCATGGTTTTCTTTATTACTTACGTATTGCCACCGCCGTATTGTGAAAATCACTAGTGTTACATTTGAGGGTATTAGTGAATAATATTATTTCTGTAGGATTGTAAATCTGTTTGGGTAATATGAGGTAAATAGAATTGTGATATGTTCGAATAATGTGTTTAATAACTTAGTTGGTTGGAAATGACGGATGCAGCATTTTATTAATTATGATCTTATTTTTATGTCTAGAATTCGTTTAGGATGTCTAAGAAGCAAAACAAAATCTACGAGACCTCTTCCGAAAACGAATGCATCATTACTAGGGCCCGGATTTTTAGGTTCTTAAAAAACACGTTTTAGTTTTTTAATAGCTCAAAATAGTTTTTTTTAGTTTTTATCCTCCTGAAATAGTTTTTAATGATCATTTCAATCATTACTAAGGTTATACTATTCATTCAAATTTTTTGTACTTTATTGTAACCTTCACGCCTCTCTAGTACAAAACTATACCACTCATTTCAAAATATGGGACAGAATGGCTTAATGAAAGCACTTCAAACACATCATACCAACTGAAATTAAAAATAACAATGAATATTTATGCGCAGATACAATAAATGGTTAATGTAGGTTAAATTTTTGTCACTTCCAATGCATCAAGAAACATTGTTAATAAACTTAACCATGATAGGTTGATATTGTGTTTGGTCCGTATTGACTAGTCTAAATGCCAGCCGGCAAAGAAATTGTTTAACAGATTCAGAATTTTTACCACTGAGGAAGGGAATGGTTGAGATTTCCCGAAATATGTTTGGTTTAATAAATAGTTTTTCTTTCAATTTGATGAGTGTATTGATCAAGGCGGATTAAATAAACTATTTTAAATAGTTATATTATACATTCAAGAAACATTTTCAGAAGCATAGAACACAGTTTTCACTTGCTGTTGCATTGTGCAACTAAATGCATTTCCAGATTTTTCAGAGTAAAACTTTTTCTGTTATCTCTCAAAAATATTCTTATAGCAGGAAAATGTACGCTCCACACAACAAGAAGTCATTGGAGCAAGCGTCATTGAAACAATAGCTCTCGGTCCCCATGGTACCTCGTCAGTAATTTCTTCTCCCTGAAGTACTGTATTGCAGACACACTGTTCATTGTTGAAAATCCAGGGTTCCACTGTAGAATTTTGGTGAGCTTGAGTAAATAAGCTTCACCCACCGGTCCTGGCATTTCCTTCTTCGAAGTGGAGTCCACAACTTCTATTGAATCTTTTAATGGCAACGATACCGACTCAACACGCTCAATAGCTGCAGGAATATTAGCAAAGCGTGCCCTAATGAAGGCAAGTGAAACAGCGTTCTTGTTCGTGAAAGCTGTTTTAGCCTTCACTATGCAGAGTGCATCATCGACATCAAAAGAATTTAAAATTTTTAATGTCTTCAAAGTGATTGGCATAGTATAGGGCTGCATTGAGCCATGTCCTTCAACGAGTGATGATGGGTTTGGGAGGAAGAGGAGGTTGGGGCAACATTTCCTTGAATGTGAGAATGCAGTTAGGAGCTCTAAGAAACAACTTTCTCACAGAAGAAACAATGCTGTTTACTCATGGAAAAATATTTCTAACCTCTTCAGCCAATCTGTGTAAGCCATGGGCTATGAAAGTTACATGCAGCATGTTAGGGTAGAAACTCTTCAATACTTCACCAGCTTTGATCATATATGCCGCACTATCACTCAAAAGAAGTTAAAACTTGCCATCCTGTTTTTCTCTTGGCCAAAGAATGCGAAGAGCATCTCGGACGGTGCAAGCTATGGTCAGCGTATTCCACGACACGTTTGCGGAAACCAGCGCTTCACATAAACGGATATTACCGAGCTGGATAGCTGCACTCACTTAAGTGCGGCCAGTATCCAGTAATCGGTTGATGATGATAATGATGCTTGTTGTTTAAAGGGGCCTAACATCGAGGTCATCGGCCCCTAATGGTACGAAATGAAATGACAAAAAATTCAAATTCATCCACTGACCAAAATAAAATGAAAAATGTCATGAAGAATAAATGGATGGACATGAACCCTACAAAAATCCAAACACAAACAAACAAACAAACAAACAAACAAACAAACAAACAAACAAACAAACAAACAAACAAAAACAGTGGATCAGACTCAAAAAGAAGGTAGTTAATTAGAGTATTACTGACCAAGGGACCATTTATAAAGCACAATGATGCTTGATGTGTGAAGGGGTGCTAAATTCACGTCTAAGGCCTCACAGAATGGTACATGTCGCGAGTAAAGTACAACCATGGTATTTGTCATTTGGGGGTACTGATCAAAAGTAGCGAAGACTCACGGTGGTCCACACAAAATGGTACTACTCACAAGTATTGCAATTCGTACAGGGAACGCAGACCTATGGTGTTTCTCACACAATGGCGCCACTCATAGCCAACGCAAACCGGTAAGGTTCCTCACCTAGGTGTACTAGTCACGGGCGCCGGTATTCCCGTGGTGTTCCTCACATAGTGGGTACCAATCACGGGCAACGCTGACCCACGGTGCCGCTCATATAGCGGTACAACTCACAGGCTACGCCCAGACCCGCGGTGTTGCCCACATAGGTACAACGCACGGGTACTGGAATCCACTAGGCCAGGCTTTTTACTGCAACTAATCACAATCCTATTTCGTACCAATTTAGTGGTACTACTCGCAAGTACATGCAACCCATGGTGTTCCCAGCATGATGGTACGAATCAAGAGTAGTTTCATGGTTCTAATTCAATCATCCCTTGGTCGCCCCTTGTAGTCGCCTCTTATGACAGGCAGGAGACACCGGGGGTGTATTCTACATGTGCGTCCCCTACCCGCAGGGGGTAGTGTGTTTGGTCCGCGAGAGGTATTTTATTTCCCTCAAGTCCGCCGGCAAGCCGGTTAGGAACCCCCTATCCGCCACCTGGGACGCGCCACGTGGGAGTATCACCTCTCCCCCTGCTACGCCTGCGTAGCAGGTTCGTGGCCAGTAATCGGGGGATAGTGGGTTCAAACCCCACTGTCGGCAGCACTGAAGATAGTTTTTCCGTGGTTTCCCATTTTCAGACCAGGCAAATGCCGGGGCTGTACCTTAATTAAGGGACGGCCGCTTCCTTCCAATTCCCAGGCCTTTCCTATCCCATCGTCGCCGTAAGACATATCTGTGTCGGTGCGACGCGAAAAAAAAACCAGACTTGACAAAATATAATTTTGCCATCTGTAGTAAAGTCCGGATCGTTACCAATCCACTGGCGAATCAACCAACTTCGAGATGACTTGCATTTAGGCATCGCTACTTCTGAGATACGTAAGCTTCTTAAACTGCCTTCAATAATAAATTGATTTATAGGGAAAATTAATTTTAGTCTGTCGCATAATAATGTGTATAGAGCTATACAGTGAACAGCGCCGTAGCTGGCGGTAGTCGACCGTACACAATGAGAGATGCACTGAAGCTGGCAAGTTGAGCGGGCTTGTACCTGCTAGATACAGGTCAGTGAACGCCAAGGGGTTGTCTCTTGATTTGTGCTGTACCCTAGTGGAAGAGTACCGTATCACGTTGTTATACTTACAAATCACTTCCAGTTCCAAACCATGAAGTCATTTCAAAAACTCGTGCATATTTTTTTTAAAATCATTCAATTTCATTAATATTTGGTACTTCTATTTCAAAATAACGTAATACTGTCTTGAATAGCCCATTTAGGTTTTTTAGGTTTTAACGTCTTATTTAGTTATTTTTAGGTTTTATAAGATTCGCGTAATTTACTCCAATGGTAATGAAATGGATAAGTAAGTTAAAATACTGCAGTTAAATAGCAAGGAATAAAATAGTTTAAAACCTAAAAATCCGGGCCCTAATCATTACCTGCTCTATAAAGATCAATTGCGTTGAAATGGAAGGAAATTCAATTATTAACCTAACCTAACCTAACCTTGTCTTGTCACGACTTTGGCACGGTTTGCATACTTAGCCTTTTTGTATTCTTATTGACTTACCACATACGTACACGTCGGGCTGAGTGGCTCAGACGGTTGAGGCGCTGGCCTTCTGACCCCAACTTGGCAGGTTCGATCCTGGCTCAGTCCGGTGGTATTTGGTGTTCAAATACGTCGGCCTCGTGTCGGCAGATTTACTGGCACGTAAAAGAACTCCTGCGGGACAAAATTCCGGCACCTCGGCGTTTCCGAAAACCATAAAAGAGTAGTTAGTGGGACGTAAAGCAAATAACATAATATTATTACATACCTACATGTAATATATTTGCTTGTGTGTATTATTATAATGAGGTTTCACTTTAGTCCGACAAGTAACAGGAAATTTCAAGAAGGGAGCTGAATTATTTACTCCAAGGAGACACGGAAGGAATACTGTCATAGAAATGCGTATATCAAAATAAAAGCAGATGTATATAACATTGAATTGAGTGAGGGCGAGAAAGGGGGTTAATTTCTTCAATTCCTCATTGAGCTTGAAAACCGACTTAATTCTTGATTGATCGTTCAATTGGGTAAGGGAACCTCCATTACTGATATTTACATTGAGGTTAGTTTGTTGATGTTTATGTCTCGTGATTTCAATATGTAACTAGTGAAGTTGGCAGCAGTGATGAGCCATTAAAAAAAGAGAGTAGGGCGGCGAATACTATACAGTGGTACGGAATGTCCCTGGTACGAAGTGTCCGGTATTCTTTCCTTTGAGAAGTGCAGGTAGACAAACACATTGCACCATACATTTTTGTTTATTTTTGCATCGACATATTCTAGGCCTAGAACCTGCTGACCAGAAACACACTTTACGTGACCCACACAATTATTGCAGTCCGGGTTGACGCTGTGAAAGTTACTCGTAAGCGCGCCCAATATTTTTAAACGGACAAGCGTTGAATAATTCTTCTCCTTGTTCTTGTAGTGAGAGGGTAGTATGTTCTCACCACTCATCACTAAACAAGCGATAACTGACTGCTATCACCACTTAGCACTAATTTCTTCCTATTCCCTTTTATGGTCCTCGTGACACAACTCAAGGTCACTCACGAAAGAAATTGCAGCTCCTATTTGGAAACAACTCTGAATTTCCAATGAGCCCAACAGCTAATTCTCAGTCCTCACAAATACGGCCGTAAACGGGTACATTTTAACAAATATGTTTGTGGGATGTATTTAGAGCAGCGAGGTCTTTAAAGAGAACTAGCGACAACGAAGCAGCTTTAAGGAAAATGTTGTCGCTCGTAAACTGACTCTAGACTGTAATTGTCAAAGCAGTCCCTTTCATTATGTTTGAAAGTGTGAGGGATATTGACCAAGGAAGTGAAAGCCTTGGCTCAGGTTAGGTAGGTGTCCAGCAATAGCTCCCACCATGGGCCAATGGCCTATGCGTTCGAAGACCGCGGGGTCAAAGTCGACAGAAGAAGTCAGATTTTCTGCTTCTATGCTTTACGATGTTGGTAGTGAAAGATCTCTTTGGTGTTTACGCGACCAAATTAAATTCTGCAATAGATCGACCGACATAGATGTGGCAGAGTAAACCGAAACTTCAAATTTGACACGAGATAGTCTAGATGGCGTGAAATTAAAATGCCTGCACGCAGTAGCTAGGGCCATAAAAAAAAACTCGTGTCCTCATCGCGAGGTGGGGCAGCTCTTTTCAGGCACACCCCCAATTGAGATGAGCTGCATGTACCATTTTAACCACATACCAGCCCTCCTGCCATTCTTAAATTGCATGCAGTACCAGGAATTGAGCCCGGATCTTCGAGGATGGCAGGTAATAACACTAACCGTTATGCTACGGACGCGGACGAGCTAGCCCATGATATATTATTATTATTATTATTATTATTATTATTATTATTATTATTATTATTATTATTATTATTATTATTATTATTATTGTTGTTGTTGTTGTTGTTTTCGTAACGTTGTGTCCAACGAACGAGCGCGATTGAACTTATTTAGCGGATGAATTTGCTTTCTCCTCTTCCCAGAATCTTCTTCTTCCTCCCCTTCTTCATCTCCTTTATCTGTTTACTCTCCAGGGTGGGTTTTTCCCTCGGACTCAGTGAGGGATCCCACCTCTACCGCCTCAAGGCTGTGTCCTGGAGCTTCAGACGCTGGGTTGGGGGATACAACTGGCGAGGATGACCAGTACCTCGTCCAGGCGGCCTCACCTCCCATGCTGAACAGCGGCCTTGGGGGGGGATGGGAAGATTGGAAGGGATGGAGAAGGAAGAGGGAAGTAAGCGTCCGTTGCCTTATGTTAGGTACCATCCCGGCATTTGCCTGGAGGAGAAGTGGAAAACCACGGAAAACCACTTGGAAGTTGGCTGAAGAGGGAATCGAACCCACCTCTACTGAGTTGATCTCCCGAGGCAGAGTTGACCCCGTTCCAGCCCTCGTACCGCTTTTCAAATTCCGTGGCAGAGCCGGGAATCGAACCTGGGCCTCCGGGGGTGGCAGCTAATCACACTAACCACTACTTTTTATCCTCTCGCTATGATTTTTCTTCCGTTCTTCCGTCAATGCAGTGGTGGGTCTCATCTTCGGTTTTTCAGAAAAAAATATGTGTTCACCAGCGTTCTAACTAGGCCTGTCCCTTATAACGTCAACTGTTATGCTGATTTCTTCAAGATCTTTTTTTCTTAATTTCGATTATACAATTCTTCTTCTTCTTCTTCTCCTCCTCCTCCTTCTCTTCTTCTTCTTCTTATTAAACGAGCTTGCATTCGAGGGATGGTAGGTCCACACTGCATTCTCGGCAGGCTTGAAGATGGTTTTTCGTGGTTTACCATTTTCACACCAGGCTGTAGGGGTCTACCACAATATTAAGACCACGGTCGCTTCCATCCAACTCCTGGTCTCTTCCAATAAAATTGTCATCATAAGACCTATCTGCGTCGGTGCGACGTAAAGAAAAAACATAAATTATTATTAGGGACTATTTAGTAACGATTATTCTGAAATACCGAGTGAGTTGGTCGTGCGGTTAGGGGCGCGCTCTGTCAGCAGCGATGAAGATGGTTTTCTGTGGTTTCCTATTTTCACACCAGGCAAATGCTGGGGGCGTACCACTCCTAGTCCTTTCCTGTCCCATCGTCGCCTATCTGCGTTGATGGGACGTAAAGCAACTTACTGTATAATGAATAGTAATCTGTACATTAAAGTTGTAATGTATGACATAGCAACCAATGAAATAAGGATTCTAGTTCAGAAAAAGTATTGAATTTCTACTGAAATCTTTACTAGTTTCTCACAGACTGTTAGACTATTGCTGCCGTACAAATCACGAGTGCAATGAAGTGGTGATGTTTAAGTTAGAAATACCACCGAACCGAAAAGAAAATTATATCTGAAGAAATAAATAAGCACATCATTTCTAAATAACAGCGATGTGCACCGAATATAACTATCAGAAATATCAATAATTTAGAATACCTTGACTGTGTCTCCTAAACTTATGGTGAATTCGGGTCAATACGCCTTGAAGGAAGATGAACTTGAAATATTTTTAACATTACGACGTCGAAGCTCACATCTTTTTCTGGTGTGGAGGCATGTCTTGTTGACAGTGGCACCTGAGAGGTTGATAGCATATGGTACTTTCAGGTCCAATAGGAACTACCTCATTCCTAATTTCCCTAGCACGCTTTTTTACGAATATTCCGCAACCACAAATAAAATGACAGGAAAGATCTGAACGACATGAAGGAATTTACAGGATCCTATCTCCCCAAAGGATCTCCCAACCCATGAAGTTATAAATGACCCTCACCAAAATCTACTGAAATTCAGGAACCTGTTGCAGTTCAAAGGAAGAAACGATAAATTCAACATGAAAGAAAAAAGATTTAACCCGTTAAGAAATGCATTATCCAACAACTAATCTACCAGTACCTGAACTGACAATCTTCAGCATGTCTGTCATGATGGACGTCGAAATTCCACCCAGAATAACATTTTTAAGGAAATATCGTATAGCAGTTTGCACCCAGTTTTGAAACGAGCCACTTCTTCTCTCCTATCAGTCAATGCTCTTAAATATATTTTCTCAGTAAGTACGAAGTGCTTTGACTGGGTTTCGCATTCATCGTAGTTCGACAAGCATCGTGTAGATCAATCATGTTTGGAAAGATGCACTAATTAGACCCATCCCGAAGAGCTCCAAGTTGGATTCTCCTTCAGATTATCGTCCAGTATCCATTCTACCACCCTTATCCAAGTTGCTTGAACGTCTAGTTCATACACAAGTTACTGAATACCTTACCAAGCATTCCCTCTTTAATCCCTTTCAATCCGGCTTCAGGAAAGGACATAGCACTGCGACAGCTTTACTACGAGTGACAGAAACTTCGAGAGCTAAATTTTAATAGTATATCACTTCGTTTCTTTTTATCTTATCTTGAAAATCGCCGGCAACATGTAACAGTTGGAAATTTGAGTTCAGGATGGCAAAGGAAGACCCTCGGCGTCCCTCAGGGGTCGGTTCTCGGACCACTGCTATTTATCATCCAAATTAATGATATATCAAAAGCTCTTAAATTCTGCAAATTGCAAGTGTACGCGGATGATATACAGATTTACTATCATTCAAAACCGAGTGATATTGATACTGCAATTACTAAAATAAATTCTGACCTTCAACATCTTAGTGACTATGCAAATAAAAACAGTTTATTAATGAATCCAAATAAGACTCAAGTTATTATTATTGGTACCAGTAAAAACCTTTATTCCCTCAAGCAACAGAACATACCCCAATAATTTTAAACAATAAAATCATACCCTACTCTACTTCCGTGACCAACATAGGAATTATCATGACTGAGACTCTAAACTGGACTCAACAGGTGATAACCACATGCAATAAAGTACATAAATGCTTATATCCCCTGAAACGGTTCGCTAATATATTCTCTGTTCGACTTAAAGTACAAATAATTCGCTCTCTTATACTACCTATATTTGACTACTGTGACACTGTGTTGACTGGAATAACCTGGGACAGTAACAAGAAACTGGACCGGAGCCTGAACAGCTGCATAAGATATATCTTTAATCTACGATATGATGCTCATATATCACCTTATTATAAGGAGCTGCCGTGGCTTCGAGTGCACCAGCGCCGTGAACTTCATATGCTATCACTTCTGCACAAAGTTTTTTCCACTAATACTCCCGACTATCTGTCTTCACCTTTTTCTTACCTCTCGTCCTATCATGAACACAATACAAGATCTGGTTCCTCTCTTGCCATACCTGTAAACCGCACTGCTGTGTACAACAGCTCCTTCATAATCTCTGTGTCTAGGTCTTGGAATTCGCTACCTGCGAACATCAGAGAAAATCCTTCTCATCGCAAGTTTAAAGTGGCTTGCCGGGAGCATTTGCTGAGTAGATCCCGCTGACTTGCTGGATAATTGTTGAGTGAATGAAGGAATGAATGGGATGAATGAATGGATTACTGCAGTTACATAATTTAAGTGTACGTTATTTTGTGTATTTTAAAATTAAGGATTCTTTCATTATTATTATTATTATTAATATTATTATTATTATTATTACTACTACTATTATTATTATTGCTGCTATTGCTATTAGTATTATTTGTTTTATTTGTATTCGAAATTATAAGTTATGTATATGTATACTCATCTAGTGGTTAAGTGTAAGAGAGGGCCACGAGCCCTAACTTCGCCACCAATAAAGGCATTATCTATCTATCTGTCCCTTCTGAATTCTAAACAGAAAGGAGAGAGAGAGAGAGAGAGAAAGAGATCCAACCCTGGAAAGAATGAAAGTATGGGCAAAAGGAAGAGTCATGAAGGGCGTGAATAAATAAATAAATAAATAAATAAATAAATAAATAAATAAATAAATAAACAAATAAATAAATAAATATTGTTTTAATAGGAAGTACTTGCTATTTCATGAATATTTTAACACTACTCCTAACCTCCTTCTTCTCATTCCTATACCGCTTTTACCACATCAGTAGGGTCGCGAGTGCGACCAGCGTCGAACATGGGGATTTTGGCCTTGTTTTACGGCCAGATGCCCTTCCTGACGCCAAACCTGTATGGAGGGATGCAATCACTATAGCGTGTTTCTGTTGTGCTTGGTAGTGTGGTGTGTTGTCTGAATATGAAGGGGAAAGTGTGTAGACAAACACAAACACCCAGTCCCCAAGCCAGAAGAAATCATGAGACACGTTTAAAACCCCCGATCCGGCCGGGAATCGAACCCGGGGCCCTCCGAACCTAAGGTCTCACGGCTGACCATTCACCCAATGAGTCGGATTTTAACACTAATCCAAACTGGAAATTAAAAAGATCTGATCCTTCAAAGAACGAATATATCGACAAAAAAGAAGAAGGGATACGGTGGGCGTGAAAATAAACTACATCATTCGCCTCGCAAACCTTATACCGTAGAGGTCGGAAGTGAACAAGAGTTGAAAAAGTAAGGTCGGAGAGGAAAATGAAAGAGAGGATCCTGCCACAAGTGAGTGGAAACAATGCGAGACTCAGCTGCAGGCTCCGTGGTGGCCAACCTACGCTCCCCGGTGATGAGTGCCCATGCCTGCAGTTACTTTTTACAACAGGCAGCAGATACCCTAGACCCGATTCGAATCCCGTTGGTGAAAAAATTTCACCGTCTGAATGTTGGCTGGAAGGATAGGAGAGGGGGTGCTATACAACTTCTCATCACTGGATTGCGTGCCTAAAGCCTGAGTCCAATTCCAAACCTCTCCGCAGTGATCATGTGGATTGAGGGCATATCAAGCTGGTGATTCGTCTGTCGGATGGGGGTGTTAAGCCTTGAGTAGACCCACTGGCTTACTCGACAGCAATAGGCCGACACCGGGCAATTCCCTACGGAGATGTACAATCCATCTAATTGGTTGCAATCAGGTTTGAGTTTCACAAATAGGAAAAGTCCTTTTAGTTTTAAATACTGTGTTAATGGGGTGAAAGTTGCATATGGGGATCACAGTAAGTACCCAGGTGTTAATATAAGAAAATATCTTCATTGGGGTAATCCCATAAATTATAATGAAAATCCACAGCCTCTTTCCAATCATTCGACCGTGTCAGGAATGGAATGAATGAAGCCCCCTTCTAGGGGCGGGGATAGGAATTGTGTCGGCTGTCGAAGCCTGTCGCACTCCTCTGGGGCAATGATTAATGAATGACAGATGAAATGAAATGATATTGGAGAGTGTTGCTGGAATGAATTACGACAGAGAAAACGGAGTACACGGAGAAAAACCTGTCCCGCCTCCACTTTGTCCAGCACAAATCTCACATGGAGTGATCGGGATTTGAACAACGGAACCCAGCAGTGAGAGGCCGGCGCCCTGGCGCCTGAGCCACGGAGGCTCCAACCCCATAAATGGTACTGTAAATAAAGGGCACAGACCTATACACATGGTTATGAGGGTATTCAGGGGTTGTAGTAAGGGTGTAAAGCAGAGGTTGGTTATATTAGTCTCTGGCAGGACCCCAACTAGAGTATAGTTCCAGTGTACGGGACTCTCGCCAGGATTACTTGATTCGAGAACTGGAAAATATCCAAAGAAAAGTCGCTCGATTTGTTCTGGATTATTTCCGACAAAAAATGCTGGATAGTTTGAGCTAGGAACATTTGGGAGAAAGGAGACGAGCAGCTCGACTAAGTGGTATGTTCTGAGCTGTCAGTGGAGAGATGGCGTGGAACGAAATTAGTAGACGAATAAGTCTGAGCGGTGTCTTTTTAAAGTAGGAAGGATCAAAATATGAAGATAAAGTTGGAATTCAAGAGGACAAATTGGGACAAATATTCCTTTATAGAAAGAGGAGTTAGGGATTTGAATGATTTACCGAGGGAGATGTTTAATAAATTTCCAAAATATTTGCAGTCATTTAAGAAAAGTCTAGGTAAACAACAGATAGGGAATCTGCCACCTGGGCGACTGCCCTATTTGCAAATCACTGGTGATTGATTGATTGATTGATTGATTGATTGATTGATTGATTGATTGATTGATTGATTGATTGATTGATTGATTGATTGATTGATTGATTGATTGATTGATTGATTGATTGATTGATTGATTGATTGCAGTGCAGTGCATGGCCCTGCACTGACTTAGGTATAACTACAAAGTTTTAATTCCTCCCCTGAAGGGGGAGGCGGGCCTCTTAGACGGTGACGTCTTCTCTCAGGCCAGGAGAATTGGAGCGGTGAAGGAGATGTTCGGAGAAGATGAGAGGATTGGCGGCCGTGGCCTATACTAGGAACTTTTCCGGCATTCGCCTTAGTGCTGAAGAATGGAAAACTACGGAAAACCATTTTCAGGATAGCCGATGGTGGGGCCAGACCCTCTCCGTCTCCGAGGGCCGAGGCGTAGACCCACGGTAGAGCCGTTGCTACCCCACCCCTGCTCGTTTGGTCGGAAGGAATGTAGAGATGTCGGACCACGAATCAGCCGTGGCCACCTGTAGACCGAAGCCGACTTCTCCCTTGTACAAAACAAGCCACAGAGGGAAAAGTAATGCCATACGAGTTGGACGAGACTTGAATTGACCGTAGTAAGTGCCAGACAGCAATACCCTGTGGTTACCAATAAACGCTCTCACTTTGTGAGTGGTGTTTTACGTAGTGATGGGTTGCGTTTGGAATCGCGATGAATCGATTCCATATGAATGAGTTCAATGAGAAATCTCTCCGCAGTGCCCATTAGTACATTCATTAATGTTGAGATGAATCGTGAGTGAGGGATAATGGTTTTATATCGCTTCTCAAATTAACCAATAAAAACTGTGATCCGCTATAGTTATCCCCAGTAGAAATTTAGCCGGTATACTAAGAGAAGAATTCGTTTTAAGTCGCGCCGACATAGATAGGTCTGGCGGCGAAGGGATAGGAAAGGCTTAGGAGTGGGAAGGAAGCGTCCCTGGCCTTAATTTAGGTACAGCCCCAGCATTTGCCTGGTGTGAAAATGGAAAACCATGGAAAACCATATTCAGGGCTGCCGACAGTGGGGTTCGAACCCACTAACTCCCGGATGCAAGCTCACAGCTGCGCGCCCCTAACCGCCCGGTAAACCGATGTAGTATATACCTATTAGTGTGTTATCTCTTTCTCAGTTCTAATAGAAGTGCAATTAAACTCTGTTTTCATCCAATCACCTTAAAATCGTTCATCTCCACGGCCCACAAAGTTATCATATGGAGTGATGGACGTCTCTGCCATCGATAGTGCAGAGAGATGTGCAGTTTCCAAAATTTCACCATAGTAACAGCATAAATAAAAAATATAGGAACATTTACAACTTTCTACGTAGTTTTAGGAGAAAGGTCAGTGTCCGTAAGTTTAACAATTCCTTTTTAATTTTTTTGTTTAATGTAAATCTGACCTAAACTGAAATCACAGATAAGGCTTTTTTAATGATGCTGTAGACCTATAGACTAGTAAATAAGTTATACGAATGTGTGCGTTTGCAAAAAAACCTCGACAAAGTTGTGAGGTGGATAGAGGACAATCGTATTATGGTAAACGGGGTGAGAACACAGGATGTAAGTTTCACAAAGAGGAAGAGTCCTCTCAGTTTTAATTAGTGTGTTTGATGGGTTGAATGTACCTTACGGGGATCACTATACGTGCTTAGTCGTTAATACAAGGAAAGACCTTCAATAGGGAAATCACACAAACGAGAATGTAAAATAAAGATCACAGATATCTACACTACGTCGTCACGTATTACTCAGGGTCTTTTGGATAAGGCTGTGGATCTTCTGGTCCAGGCTCATTTCCTGCACAATTCTCATGAGGGTAGTTCTGTGTACTGAGTCGTATGCCTTCCTAAAGTCAACAAAGGCGACTACATACGTCTTGCCCGCTAGCTTAACTTGCGTTAATATCGGCTTCAATTTGAGGATCTGTTCAGCACAAGAACGCCCTTTTCTGAAAACAGGCTAGTGTTCCCCCAATTGTGAATCCATAATGTTTTTTTTTTTTTTTTTTTTTTTTGGTAGGTGCTTTACGTCGCACCGACACAGATAGGTCTTGTGGCGACGATGGGAGAGGAAAGGGCTAGGAGTGGGAAGGAAGCAGCCGTGGCCTTAATTAAGGTACAGCCCCAGCATTTGCCTGCTGTGAATATGGGAAACCGCGGAAAACCATTTTCAGGGCTGCCGACAGTGGGGTTCGAACCTACTATCTCCCGAATACTGGATACTGGCCGCACTTAAGCGACTGCAGCTATCGAGCTCGGTGTGAATCCATTTGAGGTTTGGCTATTTTCAATAAGACCTTAGATAATATCTTGTAGGTAACTGGCATCTATGAGATCCCTCTGTAGTTGTTGATGTCAGTTAAGTCACCCTTCTTGTGTAAGAGGTGGATCAGAGCAGATGTCCAGTCATCTGGTAGTCTCTCAGTTTCCCAAATGTTCCGTAGGATCTAAACTTGCTGATTGCTTTGTCCCCAAACTGCTTCAATAGTTCGGCAATTATTGCGTCTTCTCTCGGTTTTTTGTTATTTTTCAGTGAATGGGTGATGTTTGTTACTCCTTCATCTGTTAGAGGAAGAAGGTTTGGTCCTTTTCCACTCACTAGCGTTCGGTACTTCATGTGAATTAAACCCATTGTTACTGCCCGATGCCATTCTTGATACCAACCTCACAAGGTCGAGGACGGCAGAGATAGATACAAACTCGTAAACATCGGAACAAGAACAAATTGGACAGGGTTACAGGTCGTACACCAAACATCCCAACTTAACAATTTCCGAATAGAATTTGTATAACCGAACAATTGGATAGGGGTCGTACTCCAAACTATCCAACTTAACGAAACCTGAATAATTCGACCAACAATAAACATAATCTTCTCCATTGGACAGTAACGAGGTACAAACAAGAAAGGTCTAGCAAAAGAAGGAACATTATACAATCAAGACAAGTTTGCAAGAGCATCATGCTAAAAACCGTCGAATTTAATAAATAACCAGTGCAGTGACATAGAATGAAACCAAAGACTTTTTAATTCAAAAAATAGCTTTTTAATTTGTATAAGTTTCTAATCTATAACTAACAAATGCCCACCCCCCCACCCTTCACGTTTTCCCCCTCCCCCTCTCCCACCACCTAATTGTTCCTTACTAACATAATTTTTAATCTTAATTATGGAATTGTTTTATTGCTATTTTTTACCTGAGCATTATATGAAACAGCTGATGATTATTCCTAAGGAATCGAAACATGTACCGTAAGTTTTAATGACAAAAATTTAGCCGAAGGCTAAATAATAAAAAAGGAAAGTATCGATCAGGTGGAACCTTTTCCATTAGTTAACTTGATTACAATATCGATACGGAATGAAGTGGATAGTATGTAATCACGCGGAGTACTCAATATTGCATTTTCTTGTGGTAGTGTGAATTGGTGGGACCGAATTTTTATGACCGAAAAATGTTAGAAATATGCAACCATTTATGACCTAAGAAGTACTAAAATATGTCTTAAAAGTTTTTGGTCACATTTTCGAAATCTTCAAAATCTTGCCGCAGTTTAAATTAACATTATGTTGAAAATATACTTTTAAAATCTAGAATATTCAATAATAACGAATAAGTAATATTATTATGTTTATTGTTATATTTTGAATGTATTTAATTACTCATTCCAGAGGTAACTCTCCATTCTGCACAGAATGAAATAAAGGTCATATTTATATGAGTGATCAGAAAAAATTACAATAGCAGATTTCATATATTCCAAAGTTTTCAAATAAGAACGATATTCTATTTTAACGTAATATTGATTTGTAACGGGAAAAATACCGTTCAACATCGCAAAATGTTATTGGGCTATGTTTGAAATACGTCAATTGAGGCTTACTGTTCTGTGGCATTATATGCATCTGTCTCTTTCTATAGAGCTTATCCGCCTAATTCACATAAATATATATTTGTAAGAAAGATAATTGTAAGAAATTACAGACAACAATTAGGAGATGTGAAGACTGAAACCAGGTATGCGAAAATGGAATAAAAATATAAAAATGTGACAAAATCTCAAAAATTCACGGGAAAATATGACCATAATGTGGAAAATACCGGAAAATGACAAAAATCGTTAAATGAGTCGAAGTATGACTTTATATGGCCCATGAAAATTGCATAATTTTAGTCACCGTAGATAAAACCATGCTTAACTTATACTCTCCATGGAAATAATATAAGGAAAAAATATGACATTTCATAACATCCGGGCCCTAGTGAAGTGCGTTGTATCTTATACAAATGACGATGCGTTCTTTTTTGCTAGTGATTCAACGTCTCATTAACACGGAGAAGGGAGCAGCCGTGGCCTTAGTTAGGGTAGAATCCTAGCATTTGACTGGTGTGAAAATGAGAAACCACGGGAAACCATATTCAGGGATGCCGACAGTGGGATTCGATCCCACCATCTCCCGACTGCAAGTTTAGAGCTATTTGAACCGAACAGCACGGCCAATCCACTCGTTACGAAGATGCGCATTAAGATGTACACAACATATAATCCCCAAACTAGAGGATATAACTTTCTTTCTTTCTTTCTTTCTTTCTTTCTTAATCTGCTTACCCTCCAAGGCTGGCTTTTCCCTCGGACTCAGTGAAGGATCCCACCTCTACCATCTCAAGGGCAGTGTCCTTGAGCGTGAGACATTGGGTCGGGGGATACAACTGGGGAGGATGACCAGTACATCGCCCAGGCGGCTTCACCTGCTATGCTGAACAGGGGCCTTGTAGGGGGATGGGAAGATAGGAAGGGATAGACAAGGAAGACGGAAGGAAGCGGCCGTGGCCTTAAGTTAGGTACCATCCCGGAATTTGCCTGGAGGAGAAGTGGGAAACCACGGAAAACTATTTCCAGGATGGCTGAGATGGAAATCGAACCCACGTCTACTCAGTTGACCTCCCGAGGCTGAGTGGACCCCGTTTCAGCCCTCGTACCACTTTTCAAATTTCGTGGCAGAGCCGAGAATCGAACCCGGGCCTCCGGGGGTGGCAGCTAATCACTCTAACCACTACACCAGAGGCGGACGAGGAAATAACTTAAGGTACCTGTACCTAACTTCCGCCGCTCGGTCGTGAATCGAACCCGGGACCTTCTGAACCGAAGTTCATTATGCTGATTATTCGATCAAGAAGCCTGTTTGTTTGTTGTTTTTTTTTTACAGTTTGCTATACATCGCATCGACACAGATAAGTCTTATGGCGACAATGAGATAGGAAAGGGCTATGAGTGGGAAGCAAGCAGCCGTGGTCTTAATTAAGATAAATCCCCAGCATTTGCCTGATGTAAAAATGGAAAACCAGGGAAAGCCACCTTCAGGGCTGCCGACAGTGTGGTTCGAACTCATTATTATTATTATTATTATTATTATTATTATTATTATTATTATTATTATTATTATTATTATTATTATTATTATTTTATTATTATTATTATTATTGCCGATTTCAGTTGATGGGGTCTTCATATAGGCTGTCGGTTCTCACGAACGTTTACAGTTGTAGCTGTAATGAACTTGGTTCAAACTAAATTAAACATTACTGCTAAGGAAATACATCAGTGAGCCAAATAGCAGCCCGCGACGTTTACAACCAAACGTAACCCGTATCAATTAGCAAGATTAGAAGATGCTTGTGAACGACTCCTTTACAAGCGTGTAACAGCACACTTACGACATCTACGGTCTCTGTTTGACGACAGTACGAAAACGTAAGGCTCACAACGCCATCTCTTGTCTACAATGTGCATCTCTAGAGGATAGCCACTCCCTACATCGTGAGTGGGATCACACGAACGTCGTGAGGAGGAAATTAAATAGGAATGTTTCTCGCTAACACACACACGCTTGCCGGTAAAAGTATGTTTCTCTTAGCTATAATACCTTCCTTATGAAATAAGTATCCATTACAAGTATAGTAGAACCCCGTTTATCCAAAATAAAGGGGTCGGAGCCACTTCGGTTGACGCGGATTTTCGGATGACATGCGGTAAATATTTTAGGAAGTTAAATGTCGGAATAAAATGCATTAACTCTGTTAAGCAAAGGTGTATACTGTATATTAACATTAAAATGTTTACATAATGTCACTCATTGTATAAAATAAGTGATTTTCTTCTGAATTTTCTTGGTGCAGCTCTGTTGTGCAGCTATGTCGCGCCAATCAACAATACGTCAGCTGGTATAGGCTCATCGCTTTGTTCAACAAAGCGCAAAGCAATCTGAAATAATGACATTTTTTGTTGCTACCGAACTGAATACTGTATACAGTAATTAAAGCGTGTGGTACTGTATTTTAATAAAAATTCGAAATCAGTCTTACCTCCAATGCTTTAAATCCATCATTTAATGTAACTTGATTCTCAGAACAGCTATTGTCAAGGTCGGAGTCGACTGCATAATCTTCATGACGAATAATACTGTAATAAAAATAATTATTATGATAATGATAATAATAGTACAGTTATGATAATAATAATTCCTGCTTGTTCAAGAAAAAATGTATCATGGAACGAACTAGAGGGTAAGAAACTGTTTTGTTTTATGTTACACGTGCATTCTGGCATAAGTCATAATATAAATATAGGGTTCACCTAGTAGCTCTCAGCACATATAGTAAGAGTTACTAATATCGATGGATAAGAACGAGAGGTACCGGACAAGTTGACCGTGCGGTTAGGGGTGGGCGGCTGTGAGCTTGCATCCGGGAGATAGTGGGTTCGAATCCCACTGTCGGCAGTCCTGAAGATGGTTTTCCGTGGTTTCCCATTTTCACACCAGGCAAATGCTGGGGCTGTACCTTAATTAAGGCCACGGCTGCTTCCTTCCAACTCCCAGGCCTTTCCTATCCCAACGTCACCGTAAGACCTATCTGTGTCGGTGCAACGTAAAGCCACTAGCAAAAAAAAAAAAAAAAAGAAACGAGAGGGTAAAAACAAAATATTAGAATACAATTTTCCCAGAGCATTTCGGTTAAGCCGGGTTCCGGTTAAGCGGAGTTCTACTGTAATAAGCTTTTGTGAGAAACTCAAAATCACAAACAAAATAATCAGAGGATAAATCGAAATGTAAATATTACTGCTAGCTATTTAATAACACGCAAGCGCTACTGTTGATATCGCGGTCATAACCAGTAAATCCGAAGCACAAAGACGAGATTTTTCATTTATAAAATTCCACTTGCATTAGCCTAGGGTATTGCTGGGCTGAGTGGCTCAGAAGGTTGAGGCGCTGGCCTTCTGACCCCAACTTCGCAGGTTCGATCCTGGCACTGCCCGGTGGTATTTGAAGGGGCTCAAATACGTCAGCTTTGGGTCGGCAGATTTACTGGTACGTAAAAGAACTCCTGCGCGACTAAATTTCGGCACCTCGGCGTCTCCGAAAACCGTAAAAGTAGTTAGTGGGACGTAAAGCCTATAACATTATTAATTATTAACTAGGGTTCAAACCGCGGACAGCTTGGTGAGAAGCCAATGACGGTACCACTCGGCTATCACGCCTCTGGTGGCTATTTTTTTCATTTGGCTTTACGTCGCACTGACTCGGATAGGTCTTATGGCGATGATGGGAGAGTAAAGGGCTAGGAGTGGAGGAAGAAAGCAGTCGTGGCCTTAATTAAGGTACAGCCCCACCATTTTTAAGGTGTGAAAATGGGGAACCATGGAAAACTATCTTCAGAGCTGCCGACAATGAGATTCGTATCCATTATATCCCGAATACAAGCTCACAGCTGCTTGCCCCTAACCGCACAGCCAACTCGCTCGGTTGCCAGCTATTTAACGCCTTATTAACAGAGTTGTTTTTTTCGGTGACGGTAGAAACGGATAAGGCTGTAAAGGTAAGAGCGTTGAATCCAAGAGAGGTACTGGAGAGAAAGGTATTCCTTCCCGACTGTCCCTCCCCGACCCCTCCCAGTGATGATCAAGTTCCCCCGATTTTAAAATTTTCCTCCAAATCTGGCTAGAAAATAGCCAGTCAGGCAACTTTGATTTTGTATATACAAGCAGTAAGGGAAAATGTTAAAGTAATAGTAATTTTTAGTAGTAGTACAATTTGTACATGTATGTTGGGTATTCAGACCGAAGGCTGGTTTGATCCTCCACAACTCCGCCAACAGCTGTCGTAGATAGCCTGTGTGTTACTGAAGAGGCAAACCAGGGAAATGAGGAGTGAAATAGTTTTCCGTTGCTTTCCTCACTGAGCCAGAAATTGCTATTACATATCAGTCTGCCAAGCCCACTGAAATGCATGCACCAACCGGCACTATCAGCCGTATTACTAGCATCGCTCATACCTCGGTCAATTTCATATTGTCAAAGCCAAGGATGAGACTGAGACAGGTCAATGGAAGTAACGAATTTATTATAGCCTATACCGGGAGACATAGTGCACTGTAAACACTACATCTCGCCAGCAAAGGCGTAATTTGCAGCTACGACGTTTGTATTCCTACCTCTCACCTCTCACGGTAAAACTATCACGTCCTTATTTGAGTTAAAATCTCTTAATTTAGCTGGTATTGAAAAAACGGGGAATTACGGGGGAAAATCATCTTTCGTGCTACCGACGCGGCGGTAGGTTTTGAAATCCCTGAATGAAAAAAAAAAACACGTATTTATTGCTGTGTTAGTTGGCAATGCGATACTACTTGTATAGCTGCAAACTTACATTTCGGAGATGGTGTATTCGATCCCCACCATCGGCAGCAAAGAAGATGTTCTTTCCACGGTTTGCCATTTTCACACCAGATAAATGCAGCGATGGTAATTTCATTAAAACCTCAGTCATTTCCTTACCAGACCTAGTTCTTACTTTTTCACGATCGCCGAATTCTTTAAGACGTTAGTGCTACTTTAAGATGGTGACAAGGAAATAAACTCTAATGATTTTTAAGATTGTACTCAGGTGGTACAATAGTGCTCGAATGACGTGGATAAACGTAGGTAGGATTTCCAGTCGATATGAGGCTTCCACTTCTGGATATGCGCATGGTCCGGTGGCTCATTCAGTCTGCTTTGGAAATAAATACAAAGTTTCTGCGTGTCGAAGTTAGGGATAGGGGAAGCCTTTACAGTACTTTACAGAGGCATTCGTTGCCTGCGCAAAGTTCGACATCTTTTACAAATATAAATTACGAAACTGGGTCTTGTTTGGGCACGGGAAGATTGATTTGAAACTGTTAACCGGGAAGGACGTGGGTTCGATTCTTCATCAAGCAGTTGAAAAATTCGGAAAAGAAATGTCCACTTCTGGAGCGGCACATGGTCCTTATGTTAACTTGGTCTACACCAAATTAAATCCTTAAGTAAAAGGCGGCTGGGTATAGAATATTCCACTCTATCCCACTTAGTTCCGAAGTTACGAATAGTGGAAATCTTTACCTTCCACTCCCCCAAGGACTTTCAAGGCCTGTACGGAAATATTTTTCTTTTTCATTCATTCATTAATTCATTTATTCATTCATCACTGCTCTCCATTTAGGGCTGTCGCCTAGGTGGAAGATTCCCTATCAATTGTTTGCCTACCGGGCGAGTTAGCTGTGCGGTTAGGGGAGTTCAGCTGTGAGCTTGCACCCGCGAGAGAGTGGGTTCCAACCCCACTGTCGGCAGACGGTTTTCCGTGGTTTCCCATTTTCACACCAAGCAAATGCTGTACCACAATTAAAGCCACGGCCGATACCTGCCCACTCCTAGGGCCATTCCTATCCCATCGTCACCATAAGACCTCTCTGTGTCGGTGCGACGTCCAGCAAATTGAAAAAGAAGAAAAACATCATTACCTAGTCTTCTCTTAAATGATTTCCAAGATTTTGCAAATTTATCGAACATATCTATTGATAAATTGTCCGACTCGTTGGCTGGATTGTCAGCGTAGTGGCTTTCGGTTCAGATGGTTCCGGGTTCGATTCCCGGCCGGGTCGGGGATTTTAATCGCTTCGCATTAAATCTTCTGGCTCGGGGACTGGGTATTTGTGTCCGTCCCAACACTTTCCTCTTCATATTCAGACAACATACCACACTACCAACCACCACAGAAACACGCAATAGTGATTACATCCCTCCATACAGGGTTGGCGTCAGGAAGGGCATCAAGCCGTAAAACAGGGCCAAATCCCCATGTGCTACGCAGTTCACACCTGCGACACCACAGGTGTGGGAAAAGCGGTAGTAAAAGCATAATAAGAAGATATCTATTGATAAATTATTCTAATCCCTAACTTCTCTTTCTATAAATGAATTTTTTGCCCCAATTTGTCCATTTCAATTCTAACTTCATCTTCATACTAGAAAATGTACCCGTGCTTCGTTACAGTATTCTACATTGTATACGGATTTCTACGTAAATTACTACTCGGTGAGTGAGATTTTATTAAATAGCATGTCTCTTAGCGTTATCGAAGAAACTCCATGAAAAGGACCCCTTACGTTCTTTCCCGTGTAATGTGCGAGTTGTAGAGTTGTGATGATAACGTCAGACTCACTTGCCTACTACCATTCGAAATCGCGTTGGGAAGTTTCATTATAATGGCAGGCCCCATTGCCTACTGCCGGTCACAATCGATTTGAGGAGTTTTCGTTACAATGGCAGGCCTCCTTTCCTACTTCCGGACACATTCCAGGTGAGGAGCTTTCATTACAACAGCAGGCACCTTCCCTACTGTTGGTCAAAATTGAGTTATGCTGTTATCATTATAATGTCATGTCCCTCTTCCTAATGCCAGTCAGGTCACTGCCAGTCGCACTCGAATTGGTGAGTTTCGATTATAATACCAGGCCACTTTGTCTAATGCTAGTCACGTTGTTAAATGGGTGAACTTGTTTGCGAAGCATATTTTTAAAGTAAGTGCCGTTTTTAAATATGGCTGCAGCAACGCTTCGATCGTCGTTCAGAGCATGCGCGCTCAGTACGTACATCTATAGGCTAGCCACAAATGCCATTACGGAAGCATTCGCCCGAATTTACGTTTGTCTGTGCCTATTGAAAATGCCTCTGGCAATTAACGGTCCCGCCGAGTGTGAAGTACGTGCTTTGATTAGATTTTTAAATGGAAAAGGCGTGAAAGCTGTTGAAATTCATCGGCAGATTAGTGAAGTGTATGTAGAACACACTATGAGTAAAGGAATTGTAAGAAAATGGGTTAGAGCATTTAAAGAAGGCCGTACTAATGTCCACGACGAGAAGCGTAGTGGGAGACCGTCTGTCAATACTGAAGACTTGGTGGGGTAGAGTGGTTAGTATTACGCCCAGCCGCCTTGGCCCCCAGGAATTAACCTGGTACTCATTTATGGTGTAGGCTGAGTGAACCTCAGAGCATTGTGTCAGAAGACATAACCAAATGTAATATTCTTAATAAATCTAATGCGGGTTTTACATGTTTTACACTATTATAATAAAATCGATTTTATAACTTTAACCAAATGGAAAAGGCGTGAAAGCTGTTGAAATTCATCGGCAGATTCTTGCACAGAATATCACATTTACAATCTAAATAAGATGGTTGTTGACACAGAATATAAATTCAAACTTTGATACGTTGAAGGAATATCGATGGCCTACTTCTAATAACAAGCATTTGAAAATGCACTTCCTATCCATTATTTTTCTTAAAACTGTTCACGCCTCCCAGCCATACCTGGATAAGCAGTCTATCAGAACAATTTCTGTTGGTTCATTTTTCGTTGCACACGTGTAAATCGTTGAAATGGTACAAGTTGAAAACCAAAAATCTACATACAGGTATAGTTCAGGGTTCTAGGACCTTTTCTCTTCCTCGTGTATATAAATGATATTGCAAGTAATTTACCCTGCAGGTCAGCACTCTATGCAGACTTAACAATTGTGGAAAATAAAAGGTTAGAGCTGCTAAAGAAATCATCCAATCGGTTGCAGGCTGATAAACTATTTTAAAATAGTAAGAAGACAGAAGTTATTTCTTTTCACTTAATTAAATGAACTGTAGTTGAGAATGGACATAGTTCTGTCAAATTATTGGGAATACATTTGGATTACTAAGTTAACTTGGTACATTCTCACACAAAAGTTATGTAAAAAGACTGTCTAGAGGGTTACTCTTACTGCGAAGACTGAATGAGTCAGTTGTAATAAGATGTGTGCATACAACAGTATGCTTTCTTCCATTCAAATTTATCATCATCATCATCATCATTTGTTTACCCTCCAGGGTCGGCTTTTCCCTCGGCCACAGCGAGGGATCCCACCTCTACCGCCTCAAGGGCGGTGTCCTGGAGCTTCAGACTCTTGGTCGGGGATAAAACTGAGGAGAATGACCAGTACCTCGCCCAGGCGGCCTCACCTGCTATGCTGAACAGGGCCCTTGTGGGGGAAGGCAAGGAAGGGGGAAGGAAGCGGCCGTGGCCTTATGTTAGGTACCATCCCGGCATTCGCCTGGGGGAGAAGTGGGAAACCACGGAAAACCACTTCCAGGATGGCTGAGGTGGGAATCGAACCCACCTCTACTCAGTTGACCTCCCTAGGCTGAGTGGACCCCGTTCCAGCCCTCATACCACTTTTCAAATTTCGTGGCAGAGCCGGGAATCGAACCCGGGCCTCCGGGGGTGGCAGCTAATCACGCTAACCACTACACCACAGAGGCGGACCCAAATTTATCATACGGTACCATATTATGTGGAAATTCGACAGGCGCACAAGATGTGTTTATGTGGCAAAAGAAGGCAATAAGATGTATTAAATGAAGGGCCAACTGGGAGTTATGCAGACCTACGTTTCAAGAATTTGCTATTATGACTTTCCCATCACTGTACATATTTCACAGAAATGTACACTGATGCGATTAACAGAGAAGGAAGGATTTAGATTTAACACACGTTAGATAGAAAAATGCCGGCCCCGTGGTGTAGGGGTAGCGTGCCTGCCTCTTACCCGGAGACTCCGGGTTCGATTCCCGGCCAGGTCAGGAATTTTTACCTGGACCTGGGGGCTGGTTCGAGGTCCACTCAGCCTACGTGATTAGAGTTGAGGAGCTATCTGACGGTGAGATGGCGGCCCCGGTCTAGAAAGCCAAGAATAACGGCCGAGAGGATTCATCGTGCTGACCACACGACACCTCGTAATCTGCAGGCCTTCGGGCTGAGCAGCGGTCGCTTGGTAGGCCAAGGCCCTTCAAGGGCTGTAGTGCTATGGGGTTTGTTTTGGTTTGGTTTGGTTTTTAGATTGAAAAATACACAAGAAAATTATGGATATAACCAGCCAATGCCACCCTCCCCTGGAAAATTTTGTAATCACTTTCCTCTTTCTTTGGCCTCAGACTGTTATCATTTAGGTGCAAATATCTTTACATTTTTAGAAACCTCTTCACAGGCATAAGCTGGCAATTCTAGCATTATAAAAATTACTATCATTACTTCAGTATAATCGGATGCTTGGTAAGCTATTGAATCCCATTATAATCAAAATCCCAAGGAATACTTGTAGTTCATCAACAGTAAGATTCATCTCAGCATGCTTTTGACTTGCATATAGATTAGACTGTGTAACAATATAATCGAGGAAATTAGGCTCAAAATCAGCATCAGAATCTTCTTAGGACTATTGATATCCACCTCTGCCTTACTTGGTATACCAAATGGTTGTCTAAACATTGTTCGTGCAAACTGCCGTGGTAGGCGACCAGCTTTACTCCACATGTTTTCATCAGATGAAGATGCATCTTCATCAGTTTCATCTTTTTTCATCCTGATTTATTTCGGCATCAGATAAAAAAGTTTTGGTTCCAATGAACAATTGCCATCATATTCACTGTCATCCTTTGGATTGTCCCTGCTGTGTATAAAAGAACCCGAACATGTACTTGAAGAGTTATTCACGGGGAGGCAGTCCTTTGCATCACCCCCTCCTGCTTCAGAATCCTCTGCCATATAGTCTGTGATGAAATTGATGATAGTCTCTTCTGAGAGGCCTTTCTTCGTAAAAGACATTGCTGGAACAATATCACAGACATAGAACAAAGGCACGTAGTTCTCCTTACAAACAATACGATTCAAAACAAGTCATCGTCTAAAATTATGTTTCCCCGTCATTTGAAGGGTAAGCGAAATTATGTACGTAATAAAAAGTTGTTCATAATGAACGGGCGTTTCACATATTGTCCACGGATTTTACAGAAAATCAGTAGCATTAGAGAAAACGGATGAAAACTGTTCTGGTTTTCCTATAAACTCCCCCGTATATTCAGAGATTTTTAAATCATTTGCATACCAAAACCTTCCCCGGGATAAGTATACACTAAATATGACGTTTGGTCAAGATCTATCCTGGCGTTTTGCCCTGATGATGAAACAAACAGACACGAAAAATAAAAACCACTGATACGGTCTTGAGTTGACCTAAAACGGATAAATATTTGAAAAATTGGCAAAACAAACGAAATTACAGACAGACGACCCCTACAACTTTATTTATGTAAATTATGATCTTTCCACTTTCAAAAACACAACACATGCGGTAATTATTCGTCTATTAATGTCATTCCACGCCATCTCTCCGCTTTCAGCTCGAAACATACCGCTTAGTCGAGCAACTCGACTCCTTACTCCTAAGTCTTACCAGCTCGATGTTTGCAGAATTTTGTTAATACTACCCCTTTGTAGAAAATCACTCAGAAGAAATAGTGCTGCTTTCCTTCATATCTTATCCAGTTCTCGAAGCCAGTAATCTTGGTGAGTGGTCCCATAATACTGAAACCATACTGTAACTGGTGTCGTATCATTGACTCATACGCGCCCTCATTTATATCTTTACTCTAACACCTAAATACCGTGATAGCCATTTAAAGAGATCGGTCACCTTTATTTACAACCTCCATAATGTGATTACCCCAGTGAAGATCTTTCCTAATCCTTCACCAACTTTGCACTTTCCCGCTCATCATCAGCGCAATTCACATTTCGTAATTTATTTTCCCCTTATGCCCATCAACGCAGTTGAGGTACATTTTAGAATGCTGAACTCGAGACTCCCTGGAAGGAATGCAGGAAATTGACGCTCAAAGAGCGCAACAAGGTGATTAACAGCTTGAAGTGACCACCAGGTGATAGGTCTACTCAAGGTTCCACGGTTACGATGAATAGTGCCTCTATTATTACGTCATCAACATTATTCATTGGTTGTCTGAAGACTATTAGCGAACATTTCTTCCACTTGCTACAATAAATGAAGTATTATTCATTGATCGCTTAATTCATTTTAACATGTGCAGAATGTCGTAAATTAGGATAGAATTTGAGTCTTTCGGTATCATAGATAAATGACATACTCATCAAAGAAGACAGCACCATACAAGTCATCTAAATAGTAATAAGCCCGATTCTGTGGTGAAGTAGTTAGTGTGATTAGCTGCCATCCCCGGAGGCCCGGGTTCGATTCCCGGCTCTGCCACGAAATTTGAAAAGTGGTACAAGGATTGGAACCGGGTCCACCCAGCCTTCGGAGGTCAACTGAGTTGAGGCGGTTCGATTCCCACGTTCGCCATCATCGAAGTGGTTTTCCGTAGCTCCCCACTTCTTCTCCAGGTAAATGCTGGGATGGTATGTACAGTAACTTAAGGCCGCGGGCGCTTTCTTCCCTGTTCCTTGTGTATCCCTTCCAATCTTCCCATTCCCCACAAGGTCCACGTTCAGTATAGCGGGTGATGCAAGCTGGGATAGTTACTGCTCCCTCTCCCCAGTTGTATCTCCGGCCAAATGTCTCACGCTCCAAGACACTGCCCTTGAGGTGATAGAGGTGGGGTCCCTCGCTGAGTCCAGGGGAGAAACCAAACCTGGACAGTAAATTGTTTTATTAACATAGTAATAATAATTCATGTGGTTACTGCTAGCCTGGTGTAGCTCCTCAAGGTTAGATCCTCCGACAAAAGTGGGTGGCATTGGCGGTGTGTGGGAAACTGCGTGTTATTGTGGTGGAATAACAGTATGGTGTGTGGGTTGCAGAAATATTGGCGATGGTAGAAATACCTAGCTCCCAAGCGAAGTGATTTAATCGTTTAGTATTAAAATCCCTCGACACGGCTGGGAATCGAACCCGAGGTCCTGAGGACTAAAATCCAAATCTCTGACCACTCTGCTATAGAGATGGACAATAGTCATTACAGGTTACTTCGCTGTTTTAATAAGCGGTAAGAATGCCAATGACTGGTGGACTGAACGACGACAGGTCATGTTGTTAGATAACAGTCGTTGTTGTTTGGTGTTAATGCCCTTACAGTTGTCTTCTTAGCAGTGGTAAATGAATGAGTGAATGGAAGGAGCAGCTCGTGCGTGATGTGGTAAATTGCTTACTCATCCTCAGGGAACAGAGCTTAATAAGACTAAATGAGCCGCCAGCTTTACAAGATGAGAAACAAAAAAGATCTTGTGACGTCACATACTAAACCCACATGTACTGGTAGATGTCGAAGAAGTGGCTACTGCTCTTCTTCTTTACTTTCTGCTATTCATAAACATAACTCACCGTTAGATTTATTTGTGGGAAATTTTCAGACACTCTTTGAAAATTATTTAGGAAGTTCGGTCAATATCCGAAATGTTGTACACTTTGAACACTTCCTAGCACAAAAAGTGATCAGCTGAAAATTCCGAACAAACAAACAAATAATTGAATGAATGAATGGAATCATTTCATTTTCTCACAAAACTCATCAGCACTACTGCAGTTATGTAAACGTCACCAGATTCATTTGAGTACTATGGATCTACTCAAACATAAGGTGAGATATTTACTGCTAGCAGAGAGCATGAATCACCCTGGCCTGGACGAATTTCAACCGACAAGACCAGTAAAAAGCACTGGTATTTTCAAGCAAGGGAAAACACACATGTTAGAAAGGGCGAAGCAAGAAGGAAGCAGTGATGAGTTTACTGTCCAGGTTTGGTTTCTCACCCTGGACTCAGTGAGGGATCGCACCTCTACCGCTTCATGGACAGTGTCCTGGAGCATGAGATATTTGACCAGGGATACAACTTGTAGGGAGGACCAGTAACTCACCCAGGAGGCCTCACCTGCTATGCTGAACTGGGGCCTTACGGGGGATGTGGAGATTGGAAGGGATAGTGATGAAGATAATGAGATTGATCTGGTTAATCATATACAGATGATAAGCAAGTAATAAATATTATGTTTGTTGCAAGGCTTCGAAGAACTTTTGCTGGATCCCAGGTTTCTTTCTGATTTGTCCAGCCCTGCAGGAGCTGTCTGACCCATATAGGCCACCTCGCATGGTCTCAGCTAGTCTGCGATAAGCATCCGTAAAGCGGTATTATTTCTTATACAGAAGTGACAGATAGGTTTAGTCAATTTCATGACTTCTGAATTAAGTGTTGAAAAGCATATTTTTCGTGCACCGTCGGTTTTAAAATACACTTTACACCAACATTTTAAAAATCCATTAGGTTGAATTGCAGAGTGAACTAGAATATCATCACATGCCATAACGCTTGCCCATAGGCCGAGGGAGAGTATTTTCATTACTTATTGTGACGGGGTAAATTTGATTGATTTTCTACATTTTAAAAATTCTGATTCATCGAAGTTGATGGGTTTTTTTATGGTCGTATGAAATATGCCTCTACGACGCAATCAAAGAAAGTTTGCCCAGTTACTGGGTGTAATCAATTCGAAAGAGGCTAGGAAAACAACAGATAGGAAATCTGCCACCTGGGCGACTGTACTAAATGCAGATCAGGTTTGATTGATTGATTGATTGATTGATTGATTGATTGATTGATTGATTGATTGATTGATTGATTGATTGATTGATTGATTGATTGATTGATTGATTGATTGATTGATTGATTGATTGATTGATTGATTGATTAGGCCACTCCGGAGGCCACACACCATTATCATTAATATTATTAGAGCCGCGATTTTTATGTAATATAACCCCATGATACTACAGCCCTTGAAGGGCCTTGGCCTACCAAGCGACCGCTGCTCAGTCCGAAGGCCTGCAGATTACGAGGTATCGTTTGGTCAGCACGACGAATCCTCTCGGCCGTTATTCTTGGCTTTCGAGACCGGGGCCGCTATCTCACCGTCAGATAGCTCCTCAATTCTAATCATGTAGGCTGAGTGGACCTCGAACCAGCCCTCAGGTCCAGGTAAAAATCCCTGACGTGGCCGGGAATCGAACCCGGGGCCTCCGGCAGGCACGCTACCCCTACACCACGGGGCCGGCTTTTATGTAATATACAAGTGCGAAATATTGCATAAAATGTAGTAATTATCAGAAAAATATGTAATTAATTATGCGATATTCATAAAATATAGGCCTATAGTAGTACTAATTAGTTAAATTTAGAAAAAAATGTGCCGGTATTCATTTTAATACGACTTATGATTATTATATGAGAAAATAAAACTGTTTTAAAAACCTCCATATTTTAGGATCAAGGTATGATTGTTGCTTAAGATAATTTACATAATCTAATGTTTTCTGCCGGCCCCGCGGTCTAGGAGAAGCGTGCCTGCCTCATACCCGAATGTCCCGGGTTCGATTCCCGAACAGGTCAGGGACTTTTAGCCTACTGGTATTTGAGGGCCGGTTCGAGGTCCGCTCAGCCTACGCGGTTACAATTGAGGAGCCCTCTGGCATTGACATGGCTGCCCCGCTCAAGAAAGCCAAGAATAACGGCCGAGAGGATTCGTCGTGATGACCATACGATACCTCGTAATGTGCAGGCCTTCGGGCTGAGCAGCGGTCACTTGGTAGGCGAAGGCCCTTCGGGGATATTGCGCCATGGGGTTTGGTTTGCTTTTTACTGTTTTCTAATTTGGACAGCAAGTATAGTTACCTTCTTTTTTGGCTAGTGGCTTTACGTCGCACCGACACAGAGGGGCCTTATGGCGACGATGGGATATAAGTGGGAACAAAATGGCCGTGGCCTTAATTAAGGTACAGCCCCAGCATTTAGTACTTATTAAGTAAACAAATTAAGGGCATAATAAAAATACTTAAGACAGCCTATATCTGCTTCATTCATTCCATCCCTAACTCGGTCAATGACTGGAAAACAGATTGTAGGTTTTCATTTTTTTTTCAGACTGTTGATCTTCCATTGTTCATTTTAATTATTTCAAGTTACCTAAACGGCAATTTATTTAATCCGTCCCCTAGAGGCGTGATATCAAGCTATTTCACCTATCAGAATCTCTGACATGAATTTAATTTAATCCAATCAAAAGAGTTGTCATTAAACGTCTAGATGGTTCTGCCGAAACCCCAATACAAGACGCGAGCTATGAGGATAGTCTGTCTGATGTTGCGGCAGTTTTAGAGTGTGTACGGTACTACAAACTATCATTATTATTATTATTATTATTATTATTATTATTATTATTATTATTATTATTATTATTATTATTATTATTATTATTGTTGTTGTTGTACCAGGGGTACATCTTCACCGGCTACTTAATCTGTGTGCCTTCTCTATCTATGGTAAACATATTTTTTAGGACTGACTGCTCTTTTAGTTGTCAACACTTCACCTGGTTCCTCCTCTAATGTAATCTAGCTATCATATGCTTGTAAATATGTTCTCCAGCCAATCAAACCCGGCGGTATGTGTGAAAATTCAGCCTATCAGCATAGTGTAGTTCAATTTAATCTGGAACTTTTCCTTGCGGAACTATATAAGTAGGGGAATTTAGGGCCGTCTTATCTGAATTACTCCAGTGCTTGATAGTGCTACTTGACTGAGGGCTAAGGAGGCAGGGGCGCGGCCCGATTGAAGAAGATCCAACAATACAATGTAATGTCAGAATTTACTTAAACATGTGACCGTATTTGCGGGTAGTTTGAACCGTTTCTTAATGTAATTTTGTATTATGGTGGTTTATATGTAGGATCTTCGGCAAAGTCTTCGGACTCTAGTTGTATTCCCTACTAGGAAATATGTAATGTAAGGGAACGCGAGTGGTGACACTCAGTCGTCTCCCATTCAACTTTGAATTGGATAACTAAAGTTTCAACCTATAAATTTTGGAAATGTCTCTTCTCTAAATGTTCCTCCTTTTAGTCACCCATTTTAGTATAGGATTTGCCTGTGTCAATGGGCGTTAAGGTTTCAAGGAATTTTTTTTTTTGCTAGTGGCTTTACGTCGCACCGACACAGATAGGTCTTATGGCGACGATGGGATAGGAAAGGCCTAGGAATTGGAAGGAAGCGGCCGTGGCCTTAATTAAGGTACAGCCCCAGCATTTGCCTGGTGTGAAAATGGGAAACCACGGAAAACCATTTTCAGGGCTGCCGATAGTGGGATTCGAACCTACTATCTCCCGGATGCAAGCTCACAGCCGCGCGCCTCAACGCGCACGGCCAACTCGCCCGGTTTCAAGGAAATTCTATAAAGAATGCTGGTGTTTCGCCTCCTTGCCTTTTGTTAATGGCCTGCCATGTGCCACCTTTTATTTTTATCCTTCAGTCCTTGTATTATGGGTAAGTATGGCCCTGTGCATCCTTAATTATTCTAAAGGAACTGTCTTCGTTTTGATTCCCTTTGGGAACAGTGATTAATATGATTGTGGAGCAATTGATAAGCCCACCATGGGGCAACCGTGTATGAACACTATGAAGTAGGGTCACCCGATAGGTTGCCTAGTGTAATTTAAGTATGGCAAAAGAAACGGATTGCTTCGTCGACGCTAGACTCTTGTAATTTGGAGATGAGACTCCTAGGAAGTGTACCTGTTTGGAGCAAACTATGCTCTTCCACTATTTTGTACCTCTCAGGAGCAATTTTGGTCTTTCATATGTAATTTAACGACTTGGATTTTACCCCAAGTTATCTTGTACCTGATTTACGACGTATTAATCAAACCGTTAAGGCGTGTTGGGACCAGTGGATGTGTGAGGACATCCACACTCAGTAGCTGGACTCAGGACACACCAGGAGAGGGGGACATCTGATCCACCGACAAGCACGGTGTCCTTCACTGGGGAGCATGATATAAGCCCATCTGTATGCCTGAAACATTTCAAGGCGTCCGCCTCCGCAGCTTAACGGTTAGCATTATTAGCTACCATCCTCGGAGGTCTGAATCGATTCCTGGTACCGCGATAAATCTAAGTTTGCCAAAAGGGCTGGTATGCGATTAAATGGTATATGTAGCTCACCTCCAGTGGGGGTGTGCCAGAAAGGGCTGCACCATCACGGGATAAGGACAGGAATTGACTTTTCCAGCTCCATGGCTAAATGGTTAGCATGCTGACCTTTGGTGCAAGGAACATTCTTTAGTCAATTTCTCTGGCTCGGGGGACTGGGTGTTTGAGCTGTCTTCACCATTAGAATTCATCTTGGGAAACGTCCCATTCTCACAGCCACGCAGGTCTCTTATAGGGTGTCAATTGGAAAAACCTACACCAGGCCACTACGAAGGCCATGCACTATTATTATTATTATTATTATTATTATTATTATTATTATTATTATTATTATTATTATTATTATTATTATTATTATTATTATTATTAGATCTGTGGGTAAATTAAAAATTTTGATCGGTTATCCGGATGCCTTTAATCGATTAATCGGTCTATTGATAGAATTTGAATCGGCTGCAAATTTAAATGTGTGTACGTCAATACCTCTCTCTCTCTATCGTTCCTTCATTTCTGAGCATCATGATCTCCGAGGAAGCTATTGGTCAGTTATCTCCATCTCTTGCGGTCCTCCACCAGACGTGCTGCACAAAAGACGTTCAAACGAGTTATACTCTTGATAATTACCTTGTGCTACATTTCGAAGAAAATACCACGAATTTCCGCGAAAATTCTAGCATATGTTGAACTGAACCCATAATTCTACGGTGAGAAATTTTTTTATTTTTCTCAAATATTTATTTGGTATTTAGAAACTACTGTATGTTTGAGGGCAGCCATTTTGCGCTCCCAAGAGCCCGATGTTGCGTGGGGAGGTTCTTCCTTCCCGGCGAGCTCGTGAATTGCCGGGACACCTCGGCGGAGCTCGAGTGCCCGACAATTCTTTTAATCCATGGAATTCTGCAGAATGAGGGATTTTGATAATATAGTAAATAATGAAAGAAATAAGCAAAATTATTCATACACCCTCTGTGAAGGTAGAGACACCAGGGAAAATTTTAAGTGCAGTTAAGCCCAAGTACATGGTAGCGTGAGACCAGCGAACTAGCTACACGTGCCAAGGTCATGGAAGGAAGAAAACGCGCGAAACGCACGGGCAGAAACAATTTATTTCTCCTGTTGTGAGTGTAGAAAAATTATAAAATTAACATCGAACATAAGTGCAAGTCTGTCCGGAGTTCTGGGACAAGTCTTATCAAAATTGGTCTATTAGAAGCAAATTTGGCAGATTTCACAACCAAGCCTCATAGAGGGGATAGCGTCCTTCCGGAAATTATAAAAGAAACCCCCCACCGTAGATTTTGCCGTGTCGATCTGGAACTTGAAGCCGCGGGAGCTTGTGCCCGTCGTCATTAGAAATTCGCGCCAGATTGACCGACAATAATTCAATACATGTTCGTGGCTAAGGTCCATATATTTAGTTAAGAAGAAAAAGTGATTGGAGAAGTTCTGAACGTTTGCAGACGAACTGGGAAGGTGTAGGCTGGTTGAAAAATACACAGCAGATTTTATTTTTATCATTTCGTGTACTCTTGTAAGTGAAGAAGGTCTGGGGGAAGCGATTCAAAATAGTTCTACTCCCTTATCGGCCGAACACCTGTTCTTATTGAAACAACGGGGAGAGAAACCACTCTGGGAAACGCATCAGACAGTTATAGTCGACTGCAGAACGAGGGAAGTTCGTGGTGCAAGTTACAGAGAAAGTGCATTATTTATATGGTAATTTTAATCTCGTGTGTGTGAAGGGTAGTGTTTGGATGAGTGAGTTTTTGAAAATGAAAATGTTATCTGTGAAAATGAGTGGCTAAGTACGAGGTTGCTGGTGATGATGTAATCAGAATGCTGAGAATGTCACCAATGTGCAGGTCTGTCTATTTTATATTATGTTGTAGTTAGTTAGTTAGTTACTGTCTGTCCTAAACAAAATTTCCAGATGATTGTCGGGTGATAGTCGTAATTATCAGGCGAAAGGCGTTGTAAATTTTGGTCAGCGTGTGAAAATTTCAGTGTGTAAATTTCATGTCAAGAACGGTAAATGCGACGCTTAAAATTTTGTGTTGAGATGAGATATCATTCAAATGCGGATTTGTGAACGTTATAAGTGTAAATTTGTCGTGGCGAATATCGTAATTTCAGGTGTCAGTTGCATTCAGAAATGTTGGTCAATAATAATAATAATAATAATAATAATAATAATAATAATAATGTCTACCGCGGGATAAGGAAATTTTTCTATGTTAGAGTGCAGTTAACCAGTGATTTTTACAAGGATCGTAAGCATATTTAGATAATGTCAATAAAATTTGTTAGAGTCACAGTCGTTAATGGAAAGGAAATTTTTGAGACATCGTGTATACTTGAATTGCGAAAGGTCGATGTGTGCTCTTGGATTCTTGAGGTCCGAAAGTCTTAATAATAGTAAAGTAAGAGATGTGTTTAATAATGGTTGTCGTTTTTACCAGGGAATCGATGTATGTAAAAGGATCTTGAAGGAAAAGGAATTGAGAGCGATGAATTGATATGTATGTGGAGACGAGATAGATGGAAGTAATACCGCTGGAAAGCGAGGAGAAAGAGTGTTGAGACAAGCTGTATTTTTGTAGAGGAAGTATTTAGGAACAGGCTGTGTGAGGCAGGCTGTATTGTTTTCCGCAATCAATCCGAATTTGAGATGACTATGATGTGAAGCATTGTGAAATTTATAGAAAGATTCCAAGTGAAAACGACTCTTGTAAAATGTTAAAGTCTGGGTAGTACACATCCAGTGATCTATGTTATGTAAAGCCCGCATGGATGATAAGAGAATGAACGATCTCCAGGATCAAAGAGTACTTTGGACACACGGTTGGGTTATATTTAATTTGTTCACTGGATAGGTCATTGATAAGATGGTTGGAATTGATGATAGGCGATCTGAGAATTTCGAATGCGATGGTGATGATTATTATTTTGAAGGCATCCACTAAAAGGGTACACGTGTGTTGGGAATTTTCATTTGCTTCCCTAACACGTCAGTGCACAGGCTGAGATGGTGTTCGGGGTGGAGAACCGTTCGTCACGTCTATTTATTTTTGAGTTCACATATTATAATGAGGTAGACACTTACTGTATTTTTCGAGAGGTAGACACTTGCTGTATTTCGACTTGCATTCATTTGATAATAGAGACGTGGGTTCCGTCGTGCGTATTTGTTTGACGAAATCTAGTGTTAAATATCAGAGTTGTTTGAGAATTGCATTTCGCCTGATATGTTAAGGGAGACGTAGTACGACCCACTTTGACGCCCGACGATAGATTTAGGACGTCACGTGTTTATTCTTGGAGTCATTGATGATGAGACGTCCTAGGTCACGCCCGACGATAGAATTTGGAAGGCATCATGTACATAATGATTAGGTTTAGGGTGTACAGATTTCAAGTGAGCCCGACGATAGGTCTGGGATGGTAGCTGTACACACTCAAGTCTCAGTTTAGATTTTTTTCCTTTTGTTTCTTTTGTGAAGTGGCCTGGAGGAAGGTAGCGGTTACAGTACGATATGATTTATTGTAGAGGGTCTGTGCGAAGCTCTCATTGAGATAACGGGACTGCTGTTGACAAACGAGGGCTGTCCAAGTGTGGGACATCGACCCGATCTAGATTAAATATTTTTACTGTGTTTCTTCGTGCGTGTTAAGCTGTATGACTTCGAGATGTTAATTTATTTTTACGGACTTTATTGTTTCCTCGTCTTGACGTCCGTTTTCGTTGATAGTGTGCATATTGACACTTAGTGTTTTAGAATGAGACTTGAGTTGCGAATGCGGTTTCGATTCGTCAGCCAGTATTTTATTTTATTTTTAATCTTGTCGTATTTTCATTCGTATTCATAGTTAGAGTAAGTAAGTAATCACTTTACAAGTAGTGTGTTGGGACAGACAGTAAATAGAGAGATCTGTACTGGTAGCATTGTTTTTCAAGGGAAAGAATTCCTTAAAATTGTAGTAAATTTTAGCGTGGACTGGTAAATTTATTAAGCATAATAAACCCATTTCTAACCTGAAAATCGGTTCAATAATAATATTTTCAAGTGACTTTTCACTTTTTGATTAATTTCAGTGTTTGGCATTTCTTCTAAATGCATGATTAATAATTGTTTCCTGCATTTCGCAGTTTTGTTCCTTTAGAACGACTTAACGTAAGACCCTCCCGGATCATGTTGTTGTTGGTTCCTTCCGAACAGCTGTTTGGGGTGATGCACGTTTAGCATCGGGATTACCTTATCACTTAAGGGTGTCATGAATGACAAATACATGGTGGAATTTTATTTCAATTGTGAATGATGCCATTAACTTGTAGTGAACACCATGCTTTCCCATAATATTTCGCAACCTATCCAAAGCAACTGATAGTCAGTTTGGTTCGATTAAGGGTCCATTCGGCGGATGTTCCGTATCCGTGAAGGGTATTTGACTGGTGGATAACCTTAATTAAGAGAAAATCAGGCGTTCTACTTGTTGAAAGTCAGATTTTCCACGGATCGTGTGGATTAACTCTCAGTTCTTGTTTGGAATAATAGGTGCCCGGTTTTCAGGTCTTCCCTTTTTCAGTTTTTCAGTTTCGCTGTCCACTAACATATTAGCTTCTCCGAAGCAACTCTTCGATATTGGAAGAAACGAAGTGACGTTATGTAATGTGACTGTGTTTGGAACTTTTCAAAATCAATAATTAAATTTTTTTATATTTTTGTGGCAAGAATGCATATTAAATTAACGATGTTATCGTGCTCTTTCAGTTTAATAAAAGTTAGTAAGCACATTTTTGCTCCTCATTTCAAGTAGTTAGGCTTTCTTCTGAACCCCATCGTTTGGTTAAGATCGTGACCGAATTTCTTCCCGCAACGACCCAAGATTTAAGAGTTCTAAATTGTTCTACTGTAGCAGCCGTGGCCGACCAACGATGGAATGGTAAGTTCAAGGGTTCAGTAGAAGTGACGCACCAACTGTGGGGCTTAATGTCACGATAACGATGAGGAGCCCAAAGTCACGATAACGATACGATGCCACGATAACGATAATGAAATTATCCATTGAAAATAAATGTTAGAAAAATATAAAATAATGTTGAGGCCTAAGCCACATTATAAATAATACAAGCGGGTGAGAACTATGGCTGAGCCACAGTTAAACGAATTATGCCCAATGAGAGTGCTAGATATTAACACGTTTAACGAGGAGCGTAACTACTTGGTAGATAATAATAATAATAACAGTCACAATGCATTTCAGGAAATCAGTACTTTAGAGCTGTATTGAAGCTTATGTCATGTTGCCAATATAAATTTTGGAAGTGGTAATGCTGAATTACATTCAAAGTTTATGCGTTAACATGTTCTTTGTTTACTTAATTTACGGAAGCGAAACTATTTGGGATATTTATCCAAAGTAACTTATTAACTTCAGATTTTCTTTTTATTAAACGAGTTTGTGATACCAGCCATGTAAACAAAATTTTATAAGACAACTGTTGGAATGTTGTCAGTTTCGGTATTAAATTATAATAGCGTTTGTATGTGAAAACGCAGTAGATAGTGAATTCTTTCCTTAGTAGTTTGGAGTATTCTGGTTGCATCAACAGCCAGCGTACTCATTATTGTATTCTTTGTGGTATTGTGAGATGGAAGGTCAGGTGACCGTGGATCTGCTAAAGCAGATGATGGAGGACATGAAAGTCCAGAATGAGAATTTGGGTAGTAAGATGGAGATGTTAAATAGTAAGACAAATGAGAACTTGAATAGTAAGATAGATAGTTTGGATAGTAAGATGGAGGACACGAAAGTCCAGAATGAGAATTTAAATAGTAAAATGGAGGAGTTACAGTCTAGTTTGAAAGACACTAGTGACGAGTTAAAGAGTAGTATTGAGGATACCCAGGCTAGGTGTAAAGAGTCTAGTGATGAGTTGAAGGCTGGATTGAAGAACGTAGTTCAGGAGACACACACTATGTGCACCGAACTTAAAGAGGAAGTTAGGGGCGAGATAGGTAAACTCAACCAGCGTTTTGATGATAGCCGAGTGGAAATTAGGGATGAAATTGACAAACAATTTGCGGAAGTGCAGGTCAGTTTAAAGAACGATTTCGACAAACAGTTTTCCAAAATCCATGACAGTTTAAAAACCGATATGGACAAGCGTTTTGACGAAAGCCACGACATGTACAATAGGTTATGTGATAGTCAGGATGAGATGAGAAAGGAACTTGACAAGCATTTACTGGAGAGCCAGGCGGCGCATAAACAGCTGATTGACAGTCAGGTTGAATTTAAGGACGACATTACACAACAGGTCGTAGAGATGCGGATCTCCAGTGATAAGGAAAAGGGGAAAACGCTAACCATAATAGAGGAACAACGTCAAATATTATCTGCGGACATTCAGTCACTGAACAACAAGGTAGATAAAATTAATGTGGAATTGGAGAGTCAGGTATTGTCAAAAACCGAAACCATGGAGAAGAAACTGTTGCAAGTTAATGAGGAAGCAATTAGTAAACTCCAAGCGGCTAATGAGGACTCCGAAGTTTTAATTAAAGAAATTCAAGAGGAGTTAGTTGAAATGAAAAATGAACATACCAGGGAATTCAATGACAGGCAAATTAGTATAGAACAGGATTTAAGGGAAATCACGTCAGCCCAGGAAGAGACAGACAAGAAAGTTGGGTTCATTAAGAGCGAAGTGAGCAGTTGGATTAGCAGCGTGGTAGATATGCAGTCCAAGGTGGACAAAGTATTAAGTCAAACCTCGACAGCTGTTAACTCTGACCTCAGTGGTCAATTGCCAAATATCAATCATGTGAATAATAACGGTCAGAGCTCAAATGTAGATACCAGTCGATCTCAAGGCTCAGGGGTCACAAACGTTATTAACATGATCAAGTTACATGAGGACCAGCCTAAGAAATTTAATGGAGGTCCACATACCACGCCGAAGGGATTTCTTAAGGATCTCAGGGAGTACATCCGGGACGCCAAGATTCCTGAGGAACGTCGGTTGAGGGTAGCTGAAAGATATTTAGAGGGGGCACCACTTTTATGGTTTAAAGGCTTCCGATACCACTTTGATACCTTTGATGAATTCCAGAGGGCGTTTCTCAATAAATTTTGGAGTACGGAAATTCAGCAAAGTCTTAGATTAGAGCTATACTCACGTCGTTATACTGCAATAGGCCCTACAAAGTTCAGTGAATACTTTATTGCACAAATGGTAAAGTTCAGAGAACTTGAGGCGCCGCCCTCGGAGCAAGAGTTGGTACAGGCCATCCAAAAGCAGCTACCTCCCGAAGTACAAAGGATGCTCATTGCATCAAAGGTAGAGACCCCCATGCAGGCAGAAATGATCCTTAGGCAATTGGATCATACCCATAATCAAATAGCACCCAGAGGGGGACGATCGCACGAGCAACATGTAAACACTGTTAGCCAGGTTCCAGAGGGAAGTCCAGAGGCACCTGAGCAGGGGAAACCACAGCCGACTGAGCGGAGGCGTGAGTTTCGCAATAACTGGGAACCCTCGCATCCACGAAATGAGGATTGGAGAAGGCGTAGGGGTAATTGGAATTATCCACAAAGGAGGAACCCTTACTGGAGGCGATACGATGGGGACAGAGAAAACCAGAGGAATTTCAGGAATGGACTTAATAACCGCAGGGACTGGGGAAATAATCGAACCCAGAACTTCCGCCGTGATGAGGATGAACGGTACCGTGAACGTGTTCAGTACACCGACGGGTTAAGGAAGGACCACGAAAGAAAAAAATGGCAGGGGGCTATACAGCGCCAGGACGTCAACACCGATTGTTTCGGGGCTGAAAGTTTGGAATTCCAGAAGGCACATAGGCAAGACCAACGAAACTCCGGTCTGAACCCGTTTGCGCCGAATTTCGAGCAAGAGTCAATGTCGACTCTTGATAGAAAAAAAAAACTTCAAATTCCCAGTAGGAGATTTTTCAGAGTCTCTCATCCCAGATTCTGAAGGAGAGACGTCAGATGAGTGGGTGGTCGCACAGATAGATTCGTGGATCATTACCTCTGATGACTTGGTGGAAGACCACTTAAAACAGGAGAGCAATCAAGTAAAGAAACTGCCTTTAATAAATGTCCGCATCTGTAATTTTCATGTCAAAAGTTTGGTAGATACCGGGGCCAGTATCAGCATCATCTCCCAAGCTCTTTTCGACGATTTGAGACAACGAAATAAATTGCCAATTATTCCGGTGTCAAATGTAAAAATTCGAGGGGTCATTCCTGACAAAATCGCTGTTTGTAAGGTACAAACTTATTTGGACGTACAAATTGGAAATTCAACTTTCGCTCATGCATTTGTAGTCATGTCTAAAATGCACTACAATGTAATTTTAGGGGCTGATTTTATCCGTGAGACCAACGCAGTCATTGATTTGAGCAGGAACCAGATAAAGTTCAGGAAAGAAGAGGGAGCAGAAGTCATTACACTAAACGAGGAATTGGGAGAAGATAGAACATTAGAATATGGCGAAGAGGAGGCCCAATGTGTAGACTTTGTAAATTCATTAGAGGGAGTCGCTGGTGAAATTGACAGTGTAGATGACGAAGGGATTCATCATGAAGAGTTACATGACGTCTTGGAAGCTGAGGTTGACACTGATTACGAGGCCTTAATTGGGTTAAAGGTCGCGGAATGCCCTGGTACTGTAGAAGAGAAGGAAAAACTTAGAGATCTCTTAATGGAATATATATCTGTGTTCGATTCCAAACCGGGTCTAATCCCTAATTTCACATATGCACTAGCTGTTACGGATTGGACACCTTTTAAGAGGAGACCGTATCCTATACCGGACAAGTATTATGCTCAAGCTGCAAAAATTATTAAGGAAATGGAGGAGAACGGGCTAATTTCGAAGCAGCCCACTCCATATTTGAATCCGTTGGTCGGGGTTCAAAAACCGGACGGGTCTCTGCGCGTGTGTTTGGACGCTCGTGCCCTCAACGAACGCCTAGTCCCCGAGCATGATCATGCCCCTCCTATTAAAGAGGTTATCAAACGTTTCAGAGGAAAATCACGTTTTATTAGCGTAGATTTGACATCCTCGTATCATCACATCGGTTTGGAACTCAAGTCTAAATTGTTTACTGGCTTCCTTTTTGACCAACAGACGTATGTCTTCAATCGTCTCCCATTCGGGTTGAAAAATGCCGGTGCAGCTCTCATACGCGCCCTAGATCGATGTCTAACTGATGAAGTTAAAGCCGCTACAACTCGGTATGTCGATGACATCTTGTTAGCTTCATCAAGTTTTGAGGAAAATATCAGGGATTTGAGGAAACTCCTGGAGAATTTGAGGGCATCAGGTTTCAAAATCAACTTGAAGAAGTCACATTTTTGTCAAAAGGAAGTCCTATTTCTCGGCCATGTCATTGATGGTGAAGGAGTTCGCCCGAACCCGGTGAAGCTCCAAGCCATAGACAAGTTCCCCAGACCACTCAAAATTAAGAATGTCAGGCAATTCCTTGGAATGTGCAATTTTTTTTCGGACCATTGCATGAATTACACGGAGGTTGTAGCCCCACTGCAGAGCTTGCTTCACAAGAATAACAGGTGGAAATGGAGTCCCGAGCACGAAGAGGCCTTCAGGAAGACCAAAGAGCTTTTGCCAAACAGCGTTAAGCTAGGGTATCCAGATTTCGAGAAACCCTTTATCGTACAGACTGATGCATCGACCGTAGGAATCGGGGCACTCCTATATCAGGAATGTTTGGACCAGCCTCATAATAGGAATTACTTATCCTTCTATAGCCGAAAGTTGAGATCACACGAAGTCAAATACAGCGTGACCGAATTGGAAATGTTGGCTATTGTTCAGGCATTGCAACATTGGAGGAAAATGATTTATGGTTTTCACATAATCATTAAAACCGACCACAAGGCGCTGACCTTTATAATGAAAACAGCTGTCGCTAGTGAACGAGTGGCTAGGTGGGCCCTGTTCATACAACAATTTGACTTCGAAATTGAGCACTGTTCCGGAAGATCGAACATCTTGGCAGACCTGTTAAGCCGAAACCCTAATGAGGAAGAACACGCCGTGAATCATTTGGACTTAGTTCAGGAAGACCACGATTTCCTATCAGAGTTGAGACAACTGGGAGACTTGCAATTGAGAGATCCTTTCTGCGGAAAAATGATTTCTTTCCTCCGAGGGACACTTCCGGCTGACGATCCACGGTACTTTGCCATCCAGAAATTGTCAAATAACTACTTGTACGTGAATAACATGTTGGTAAAATTCGTGGACAGCGATCACGTGAAATCCCGAATTTTGGTACCACCGCAGCTTCGAAAGGGATTAATCTGGCACGTACACAGGGTTATTGGTCATGGAGGGATTGATAAGGTTGTGTCAACCATCCAAGAAACGTTCACCTGGGTAAATCTGAGGGAAAATGTCAGAGACATCATCATCACATGCGATACATGTCAACGGGTTAAGGCAAACCCTTATCTGATCAGGCAGGCGCCTATTCCTCTCTTACCTTCGCAACCTAAAGAGCTGTTCGCGATGGATATCTATGGGCCGCTCGTGAAAGGAAAGCGTGGGAACAAGTTCGTGCTGGTAACCATCGATGTCTTCTCCAAGTATACGACTCTGTTTCCCATGCAAAAAGCTAACACCAAGCTAGTCTTGAGGTGTTTTTCCCGAAATATCATTCCGGAAATGGGCACACCGAAATTCCTTCTAACAGATCATGGTCCCCAGTTCACCTCTGCACAGTTCAAAACTGCCCTTCAGAACATGGAAATTCACCACATCCTGAGCAGCGTGAGACATCCTGAGGGAAACCCTAGCGAAAGGGTAATGCAAGTAATTGCAAAATTCTGTAGAATTTATTGCGCCCAAGAACATTTCAAGTGGGTTGATGTGCTACCTCTGATAGTAACTTGTGTAAATAACACCATACACGAATCTATTGGGAGGATTCCTTCTATCGTGCACTTCAATAGGTATCCTGTGAGATCCTGGCATGGTGTCATCCAGTGTCCCATCGATCCCCGCCCGTCACAGGAATTATGCATTCAAAGTACGGCAGAACATCTACGTCGGCAGGCAAACCGCCGGTTGCGCAGGGTGAGGAACCGGAGATTCCACCGTCCCTTAGAGGAAGGCGAATTGGTGCTTGTTAGGAGACCCATGATGTCAAAACCGCAGGAAAACATCTATGCTAAATTTGCTCCCTTATATGTTGGGCCTTTCAAGGTGGTCAAAAGTTTCAGGAACAATTCCTACAGAATTCAGAGTCTGGATGGCAGCAGCGAAGCTATATTCAATGCCGCCAACTTAAAGGTTTATCATAGAGCCGAAGAAAGAGTTCCACTACAGGATGACGCAGCCTTACCAGCTGGGGAAATGGTCACCGAAGGAGAAGAAGAAGAAGTACAACCCGTAAATATGATCGTCACGTCGAGAGGAAGACAGGTCGAGGCACCACTCCAAGGACAGGCAAGCAGTGGGAGTAAAGAAGAGGAAGACGCTGAATGTTTACAATGTTCATTCTTAAGAGAAGACTTTGTTGATGACATCTGTAACGCAATCCTATTGTTGGAAGAAGAAAACAGGGAAATACGTGAAAGTAATAGAGCCCTACGTCAAGAGTGAGATCGGCTGGGAAATTTTACGTAGAATCATGGTTCATTTGTATCAAAATTCCCATGTACAATTCAGAATTTTGAAGGAATATATCTGTTTAAATATTTCCCCTTTCTGGGTAAACATTTCGTCGTTGTAGGTGGATTATGAACCCATAATTCTACGGTGAGAAAATTTTTTATTTTTCTCAAATATTTATTTGGTATTTAGAAACTACTGTATGTTTGAGGGCAGCCATTTTGCGCTCCCAAGAGCCCGATGTTGCGTGGGGAGGTTCTTCCTTCCCGGCGAGCTCGTGAATTGCCGGGACACCTCGGCGGAGCTCGAGTGCCCGACAATTCTTTTAATCCATGGAATTCTGCAGAATGAGGGATTTTGATAATATAGTAAATAATGAAAGAAATAAGCAAAATTATTCATACACCCTCTGTGAAGGTAGAGACACCAGGGAAAATTTTAAGTGCAGTTAAGCCCAAGTACATGGTAGCGTGAGACCAGCGAACTAGCTACACGTGCCAAGGTCATGGAAGGAAGAAAACGCGCGAAACGCACGGGCAGAAACAATTTATTTCTCCTGTTGTGAGTGTAGAAAAATTATAAAATTAACATCGAACATAAGTGCAAGTCTGTCCGGAGTTCTGGGACAAGTCTTATCAAAATTGGTCTATTAGAAGCAAATTTGGCAGATTTCACAACCAAGCCTCATAGAGGGGATAGCGTCCTTCCGGAAATTATAAAAGAAACCCCCCACCGTAGATTTTGCAGTGTCGATCTGGAACTTGAAGCCGCGGGAGCTTGTGCCCGTCGTCATTAGAAATTCGCGCCAGATTGACCGACAATAATTCAATACATGTTCGTGGCTAAGGTCCATATATTTAGTTAAGAAGAAAAAGTGATTGGAGAAGTTCTGAACGTTTGCAGACGAACTGGGAAGGTGTAGGCTAGTTGAAAAATACACAGCAGATTTTATTTTTATCATTTCGTGTACTCTTGTAAGTGAAGAAGGTCTGGGGGAAGCGATTCAAAATAGTTCTACTCCCTTATCGGCCGAACACCTGTTCTTATTGAAACAACGGGGAGAGAAACCACTCTGGGAAACGCATCAGACAGTTATAGTCGACTGCAGAACGAGGGAAGTTCGTGGTGCAAGTTACAGAGAAAGTGCATTATTTATATGGTAATTTTAATCTCGTGTGTGTGAAGGGTAGTGTTTGGATGAGTGAGTTTTTGAAAATGAAAATGTTATCTGTGAAAATGAGTGGCTAAGTACGAGGTTGCTGGTGATGATGTAATCAGAATGCTGAGAATGTCACCAATGTGCAGGTCTGTCTATTTTATATTATGTTGTAGTTAGTTAGTTAGTTACTGTCTGTCCTAAACAAAATTTCCAGATGATTGTCGGGTGATAGTCGTAATTATCAGGCGAAAGGCGTTGTAAATTTTGGTCAGCGTGTGAAAATTTCAGTGTGTAAATTTCATGTCAAGAACGGTAAATGCGACGCTTAAAATTTTGTGTTGAGATGAGATATCATTCAAGTGCGGATTTGTGAACGTTATAAGTGTAAATTTGTCGTGGCGAATATCGTAATTTCAGGTGTCAGTTGCATTCAGAAATGTTGGTCAATAATAATAATAATAATAATAATAATAATAATAATAATAATAATAATAATAATAATGTCTACCGCGGGATAAGGAAATTTTTCTATGTTAGAGTGCAGTTAACCAGTGATTTTTACAAGGATCGTAAGCATATTTAGATAATGTCAATAAAATTTGTTAGAGTCACAGTCGTTAATGGGAAGGAAATTTTTGAGACATCGTGTATACTTGAATTGCGAAAGGTCGATGTGTGCTCTTGGATTCTTGAGGTCCGAAAGTCTTAATAATAGTAAAGTAAGAGATGTGTTTGATAATGGTTGTCGTTTTTACCAGGGAATCGATGTATGTAAAAGGATCTTGAAGGAAAAGGAATTGAGAGCGATGAATTGATATGTATGTGGAGACGAGATAGATGGAAGTAATACCGCTGGAAAGCGAGGAGAAAGAGTGTTGATACAAGCTGTATTTTTGTAGAGGAAGTATTTAGGAACAGGCTGTGTGAGGCAGGCTGTATTGTTTTCCGCAATCAATCCGAATTTGAGATGACTATGATGTGAAGCATTGTGAAATTTATAGAAAGATTCCAAGTGAAAACGACTCTTGTAAAATGTTAAAGTCTGGGTAGTACACATCCAGTGATCTATGTTATGTAAAGTCCGCATGGATGATAAGAGAATGAACGATCTCCAGGATCAAAGAGTACTTTGGACACACGGTTGGGTTATATTTAATTTGTTCACTGGATAGGTCATTGATAAGATGGTTGGAATTGATGATAGGCGATCTGAGAATTTCGAATGCGATGGTGATGATTATTATTTTGAAGGCATCCACTAAAAGGGTACACGTGTGTTGGGAATTTTCATTTGCTTCCCTAACACGTCAGTGCACAGGCTGAGATGGTGTTCGGGGTGGAGAACCGTTCGTCACGTCTATTTATTTTTGAGTTCACATATTATAATGAGGTAGACACTTACTGTATTTTTCGAGAGGTAGACACTTGCTGTATTTCGACTTGCATTCATTTGATAATAGAGACGTGGGTTCCGTCGTGCGTATTTGTTTGACGAAATCTAGTGTTAAATATCAGAGTTGTTTGAGAATTGCATTTCGCCTGATATGTTAAGGGAGACGTAGTACGACCCACTTTGACGCCCGACGATAGATTTAGGACGTCACGTGTTTATTCTTGGAGTCATTGATGATGAGACGTCCTAGGTCACGCCCGACGATAGAATTTGGAAGGCATCATGTACATAATGATTAGGTTTAGGGTGTACAGATTTCAAGTGAGCCCGACGATAGGTCTGGGATGGTAGCTGTACACACTCAAGTCTCAGTTTACATTTTTTTTCCTTTTGTTTCTTTTGTGAAGTGGCCTGGAGGAAGGTAGCGGTTACAGTACGATATGATTTATTGTAGAGGGTCTGTGCGAAGCTCTCATTGAGATAACGGGACTGCTGTTGACAAACGAGGGCTGTCCAAGTGTGGGACATCGACCCGATCTAGATTAAATATTTTTACTGTGTTTCTTCGTGCGTGTTAAGCTGTATGACTTCGAGATGTTAATTTATTTTTACGGACTTTATTGTTTCCTCGTCTTGACGTCCGTTTTCGTTGATAGTGTGCATATTGACACTTAGTGTTTTAGAATGAGACTTGAGTTGCGAATGCGGTTTCGATTCGTCAGCCAGTATTTTATTTTATTTTTAATCTTGTCGTATTTTCATTCGTATTCATAGTTAGAGTAAGTAAGTAATCACTTTACAAGTAGTGTGTTGGGACAGACAGTAAATAGAGAGATCTGTACTGGTAGCATTGTTTTTCAAGGGAAAGAATTCCTTAAAATTGTAGTAAATTTTAGCGTGGACTGGTAAATTTATTAAGCATAATAAACCCATTTCTAACCTGAAAATCGGTTCAATAATAATATTTTCAAGTGACTTTTCACTTTTTGATTAATTTCAGTGTTTGGCATTTCTTCTACATGCATGATTAATAATTGTTTCCTGCATTTCGCAGTTTTGTTCCTTTAGAACGACTTAACGTAAGACCCTCCCGGATCATGTTGTTGTTGGTTCCTTCCGAACAGCTGTTTGGGGTGATGCACGTTTAGCATCGGGATTACCTTATCACTTAAGGGTGTCATGAATGACAAATACATGGTGGAATTTTATTTCAATTGTGAATGATGCCATTAACTTGTAGTGAACACCATGCTTTCCCATAATATTTCGCAACCTATCCAAAGCAACTGATAGTCAGTTTGGTTCGATTAAGGGTCCATTCGGCGGATGTTCCGTATCCGTGAAGGGTATTTGACTGGTGGATAACCTTAATTAAGAGAAAATCAGGCGTTCTACTTGTTGAAAGTCAGATTTTCAACGGATCGTGTGGATTAACTCTCAGTTCTTGTTTGGAATAATAGGTGCCCGGTTTTCAGGTCTTCCCTTTTTCAGTTTTTCAGTTTCGCTGTCCACTAACATATTAGCTTCTCCGAAGCAACTCTTCGATATTGGAAGAAACGAAGTGACGTTATGTAATGTGACTGTGTTTGGAACTTTTCAAAATCAATAATTAAATTTTTTTATATTTTTGTGGCAAGAATGCATATTAAATTAACGATGTTATCGTGCTCTTTCAGTTTAATAAAAGTTAGTAAGCACATTTTTGCTCCTCATTTCAAGTAGTTAGGCTTTCTTCTGAACCCCATCGTTTGGTTAAGATCGTGACCGAATTTCTTCCCGCAACGACCCAAGATTTAAGAGTTCTAAATTGTTCTACTGTAGCAGCCGTGGCCGACCAACGATGGAATGGTAAGTTCAAGGGTTCAGTAGAAAATGCGATTTTACCTTCTTTCATGAAAAATTTGATAAATATTTGCTTGAATGTTCGACCTTGCTCATTCTCTTAAGAAAAACCCACCGCCCAACAGCTCCAAAGGGCCGTGTCCTACAAGGCGACCACTGCTCAGCTCGAAGGCCAGCAGATAATGAGGTGGCGTGTGGTCGACGAATCCTCTCGGCTGTTGTCATTAATTTTCTAGACCGGACCCGCTATCTCATCGTCGGCTAGCTCCTCAATTGTAATCACGTAGCCGGGCTGAATGGCTCATACGGTTGACGGGCTGACCCCAACTTAAATGTTTCCATCATGGCTCAGCCCGTGGTATTTGAAGGTGCTCAAAATACGCAGCCTTGTGTCGTTAGGTTTACTGGCATGCAACAGATCCAGGTAAAAAAATCCCTGTCCTGGCCGGGAGTAGAACCCAGGGCCTCCGTGTAAGAGGCAGGCACGTTACCCCTACACCTTGGGGCCATCAATGAAATCAATAATCCCTCCAAAATATTAGCTGAAAATTAAATAATAACTTATTTAAGCATTATTAATCAATTATGCTAGTGCAAACAATTATAAAGTTAGTCAAATTAGAACATGAAGAAGCCTTAGAAGAGGAAGTTTAATTTTGGAAGTTCCTGTGTTTCAAACCTACCCACGTAATAAATATTCATACAGCGTGATAGGAGGCTCAAAGAAGCTGCTTACTGAACCGTGCTCGTCAACTTTTACACTATATTTCCCTCTTGGGATGAATTAAGCCACTCGCTACATGCTATTGATTTAAAGTGTGTAAACCGATCCATCATGCACGGAAATAAGTTGCTGTCAATGCTAATCTCCTGTAACTCAGTGTCAGCAATTTGAAAGCGAAAGTGTTCCTTCATCCAGCCGCACTGTAGCATCATATCATTTTTCACATCGAGTCGAGTGTGGGAGATTTTATTTAAAATGTTTTCTTAAGGTTCTGGACTACATAAAGAAACCGATTGACTTGGTTAATCTCTGATAAGGTACCGAAAAAAGCCACTATCCGTAACCGCGACACTTGATGGCGTAGAGTGGTTAGCTCTACATCCGGCCGCCTTTGTCTCCAGGAATTAACCTGGTACTTATTTTTGGTGTAGGCTGAGTGAACCTCAGGGCCATGTGCACCTCGGAGGTGGAAATATCGTTTCTTAAATGTTACGATTTCCTCACGAGGACTTGAACCCACGTCCTTTCGGGCGAACCCGGTTTACCTCACAATCTGATCGTTGGCCGGCAGGCTTGGATTGGTGTTGGCATGACAATACACAGCCTGTTTCCAGTCATTCGACCGGGAATGATGAAGCCCCATCTAGCGGCGAGGATAGGAATTCTGCCGACTGTCGAAGTCTGTCGCACTCCTCTGATTAATGACTGGTGGATGAAAGGAAATGATATTAGAAAGTATTGCTGAAATGAACGATGACAGAGAAAACCGGAGTATCCAGAGATAAATCTGTCTCGCCTCCGCTTTGTCGAGAATCAATCTCACTTGGAGAAACCGGGATTTGAACCATGGAACCCGGCAGTGAGAGGCCGGTGCGCTGCCGCCTGAGCCACGGAGGTTCAGGTGTTCGTATACAGTTCCAATCACTAGAATGGGTGTCAAAAGCCTCGATTCAGTTCTAAACCTGTCCGCGGTGTTCATATTGAGCAAGGGCATATGAGGCAGTTGATGGTGATTCGTCGTTCGGATGGAGACGTTAAACCTTGGTCAGACCCCTTGGTGGTACTCGACACGAATAGGCTATGGGCCGGCAGCGGGTTTCACCCTCTCCACTCCTACTATCATATATCACGCAATTCGCTTCATCTCATTAACTCTTCTGATGGCGTTCACGTCAGGTAGGGCATCCGTGCGTAAAAACTCGATACGATGATTCACTCACTTCAAACATCCCCCCCCCCCCGCAGGGAAACGGGGCAAGGGCTGGATATACATACATTGATTTTATTTATATTCCAGCTTTTTGGTTGAATGTTCAGCGTCTACGCCTTGGGCTCAGAGGTTTCCGGGTTCGATTCCCGGTAGGGGATTCATCTGCCCCGGAGACTGTGTATTTATGTTCGTCTCAATAATCTGTTCTTCATACACTGCACTACGAACCACCACAACAAACACGGAATAGTGAATACATACCTCCACATAGGGTTAGTGTCAAAAAGGGCATCTGGCCGTAAAACATGGCCAAGTCCACATGTACGACACAGTTCACACCCGCAACCCCACCAAGGTGTGGGGAAGAAAGCGGTAGAAAGTGAAGGAGAACTAATTTCATTTAGAGCAGAAATCACGCTGGGCATTTTGTCCTGCGGGCACACAGCACTGTCAGCACACGGGCAGGCAGGCAGGCGATTAGCGCATGCTATGCAGAAACAGGGTTGTTTTAAAAACATATCTAATACACTGACTGACAGAGCAAATGCAACACCAAGAAGGAGTGGTCAGAACTTTATGCCAATTGCAGGGTAGACTGACGTCACTGAGGTATGCTCATGATGTGAAATGCGCCGCTGTGCTGCGCACGTAGCGAACGATAAATGGAACACGGCGTTGGCGAATGGCCCACTTCGTACCGTGATTTCTCAGCCGAAAGTCATTGTAGAACGTGTTGTCGTGTGCCACAGGACACGTGTATAGCTAAGAATGCCAGGCCGCCGTCAACGGAGGCATTTCCAGCAGACAGACGACTTTACGAGGGGTATGGTGATCGGGCTGAGAAGGGCAGGTTGGTCGCTTCGTCAAATCGCAGCCGATACCCATAGGGATGTGTCCACGGTGCAGCGCCTGTGGCGAAGATGGTTGGCGCAGGGACATGTGGCACGTGCGAGGGGTCCAGGCGCAGCCCGAGTGACGTCAGCACGCGAGGATCGGCGCATCCGCCGCCAAGCGGTGGCAGCCCCGCACGCCACGTCATCCGCCATTCTTCAGCATGTGCAAGACACCCTGGCTGTTCCAATATCGACCAGAACAATTTCCCGTCGATTGGTTGAAGGAGGCCTGCACTCCCGGCGTCCGCTCAGAAGATTACCATTGACTCCACAGCATAGACGTGCACGCCTGGCATGGTGCCGGGCTAGAGCGACTTGGATGAGGGAATGGCGGAACGTCGTGTTCCCCGATGAGTCACGCTTCTGTTCTGTCAGTGATAGTCACCGCAGACGAGTGTGGCGTCGGCGTGGAGAAAGGTCAAATCCGGCAGTAACTGTGGAGCGCCCTACCGCTAGACAACGCGGCATCATGGTTTGGGGCGCTATTGCGTATGATTCCACGTCACCTCTAGTGCGTATTCAAGGCACGTTAAATGCCCACCGCTACGTGCAGCATGTGCTGCGGCCGGTGGCACTCCCGTACCTTCAGGGGCTGCCCAATGCTCTGTTTCAGCAGGATAATGCCCGCCCACACAATGCTCGCATCTCCCAACAGGCTCTACGAGGTGTACAGATGCTTCCGTGGCCAGCGTACTCTCCGGATCTCTCACCAATCGAACACGTGTGGGATCTCATTGGACGCCGTTTGCAAACTCTGCTCCAGCCTCGTACGGACGACCAACTGTGGCAAATGGTTGACAGAGAATGGAGAACCATCCCTCAGGACACCATCCGCACTCTTATTGACTCTGTACCTCGACGTGTTTCTGCGTGCATCGCCGCTCGCGGTGGTCCTACATCCTACTGAGTCGATGCCGTGCGCATTGTGTAACCTGCATATTGGTTTGAAATAAACATCAATTATTCATCCGTGCCGTCTCTGTTTTTCCCCCAACTTTCATCCCTTTCGAACCACTCCTCCTTGGTGTTGCATTGTCACTGTCAGTCAGTGTATAATATGAGATTAAGGTGGATAAGCTGTGGCTTGTGGTTGTTTGGGTTTAAATTATCTGATGAACTCACCAACAACGCGTTCATGATTGCCGGGAATGACATCATTTAGGTTATTTATTTGAAGTCATACTGTGTATGTATTTAGTAGATGCCTTTACATTGTTGTTATTGTTGTTATACTTAAATCTTGGATAGTAAATATCTTTGTCCTCACTCGTGATGAAATCCCCCACCATTTAGAGCAGGGCCTCTCAGGGTGCATGCGCCTGATGCATGCACTGTGCGTGGTGCAAAAGACGGCTTCACTTGGTTGACCAGAGTGCAGACCTCCACTCCTCGATTTGAAGCAATAGCGCTGTCTCCCTCTTCCTCACTTGCTCCGTAGCGCTCCAAAGTCGAGCTGAGTTGAGCCGAGTTGAGCCGAGTAGCCCAGAGACGAAGCGTTGGTCCGAGCCGAGCCGAGCGGGACCGATGCACCGTCCACAGGAACTCTGCGCCGCTGTTTGCACGCGTGAGATTTTCGGCGTTCGAGAGGCCCTGATTTAGAGGCTACATATTATCATCTGACCCCTGACAAGTTTTAAATACTATTTTCAAAATTCAGTGAACAGGAAAAGTCACATATCACTACAGCACTGTGCAATATAAAGCAGTAAACTTGTTGAATTATGTAAATATAGCCCCTATTACTTTTTGTGAATGAAAAACGGAAATTTTACTTTCTTTAATGGAAATACTCTCCAAGAAACTGTAAATCGTAGCTGGTACGCTTAAACTCTGTATCTTTGTATATTGCAACACAAAATTTATAACGTGTCAGTTTGCTTTCAATCTATAAAAATAAGAAGAGAAAGTTGACTGTTTATATCAAGCGCAGTATAAATCAAACCTCAATATGTTAGAAAGGTCGGTTTTTCTAACGTTTATACAGTTTGTAAAGTTTATTTTTAGTACTGTACCTGAATCAACATTTTGTTAAGTAGTGGAAGAGAGCTTTGTAGTCAAAATCGAACGACACTGCTTCACTTCCCTATCAAGTGTTCGCTCTCTCGCTTCACTGTGACGTATCCATACCACATAAGCTGTTCGCATTTGCGTCAGGCCAGCCCGGCCGCACTGGGCTAGCCTCAACGGACGCCCGGCTGAGCACCTATGATTTAGAGGATTACCTAATTGGGGTTAAGACGTGGCCATTTTACCTTGGAGTACGTGGATTCTATTCCTTGTCAAAAAGTCGAGAAATATACATACAAGACTACCTTAAAGGTTTTAAAAATCCTACTTTAAGAGATAAGCTCTACTACCTGGCTGGAATAGCGCAACCCTGTGTACGTAAGAAATACCTGCCTAGAGGGAGAGGATTAACGTGGAACAGGGCAGCACCCATGGACATAGTCCTTCTCAGCAACGGCTGAGATCACGGAAGAACTTCCTGAGTACATATGAGGCGCTTACTGCCTCACCAGAGAAAGCAAAACTGGAGCTGTGGAAGAGGAGGACCCCTCACCTCCACAGATGCATGCCAGCAGCTGAGCAGTTACCTCCTGAATATAATGAAAGATGGCTGGTGTGGAATCCCTGAACAGGCTACGATCAGGAGTGGGAAGATTCAGGGATAACCTGAAGAAATGGAGGTTCAGCACTAGTGATAAAAGGTGTGAATATGGACAGAAAAAGACCACGAGCCACATGCTTCAGTGCCCTCTGTGCCCGACATCTTGCACAGAGGATGAGCTTCTACAAGCTACTCGGAGTAGATTGGACATTGCAAAATACTGGGCACGTGCAATTTGCAGATCTCACATGTTATGTTTTGTTTGTACATTAAATGTAGATTTGTATGTCTTCGACTCGAGAATAATAAATGACTTCCTTTTAGTGGAGAGACAAAATTGCTCTGATGAACACTCAGCCTATGAATAGAGCTCTGCGCGGATATACAAAATAATATTCACATCCGCTCCGCATCCACACTTCCTTCATCCGCACCTGCATCCACATCCGCAAATGATTATCCGCAACCACAAAATGGTTATCCGCGGATAATTTAAATATTTAACTACAGTATATTACACCAAAGGTATTGGAACGGATAGATCTATTAACATAATTCAATAGGCCTGACACCTGACACAAGAAAGCCACAGTCATAGGTTTATGAGGGATTTTCTCTTGCTACAACTACTGACGTATTGACCTTTGTACCTTCCTTCCATTAATTGCGGGCAGGAGCCATTTAGGCTTAGGTCAGATTTACGGCTTTATGGTCTTAAGGCTCTTTATATATCACAATTCTCCCATACCGATATCAAGGATCGCCAAACCACTAGCAAAAATAAGATTATACCTGAGTGAAAAATCAATAAAGGTAATTATTTAGAAATTACAGCAAAATTATCCCCACTGCCATACAGTCTGTATCCGCCAAGACATATCCGCGGATATATTAGCTAGGGTGTAAAGTTATGTCCGAGCTGGAGTAGGGAAGGGCAACCGATTAGGTTTACGCCTCGTCAGCGTAAGGTTAAGCCTGCATTTTTATGAGGTTTGTGCGGGTATCGAACTTAAATTCTATTAAGCCTACACTCGTTTGCGGTTATCCTGGGGAGTTAGGTTTAGCTTCGAGCCCCAAAGATGCTTTCCAAATGTTACGCCCTCTATGAATAAAGTACGTGTATTAAGCCTTACACCATCTCCTTAGTCCCATGTGCAGCCATCTTGTCCCTAATTCAGCTCTGAGCCCCCGAAGTCACCTTCCGACATTACGCCCCCTATGAATAAAGCATACATATTAAGCCTTATAGCCCCATCTTTTTCTAAGTTCAGCTCGAATCTCCCTTAAGTCGCTTTCCAATGTTAGGCCGCTATGAATGAAGCATACGTATTAAGCCTCATAGCCGCCATCTAGTCCCAAGTTCAGCTCCAAGTCCGGGGAGGGTAAATTAGATTAACGCATGGGCTGTGGACGATTAAGCCTGCACTTTTAGCTAGGGTGTAGGGAAGGGCAACCGGTTAGGTTAACGCCTGATCAGCGTGAGGCTATGCCTACTCCCTTAGCCATTAACATCATGTAAGTTTAAGCCTACACTGTTATGCGGTTAGCCTCGGCGTCGAACTTAGGTCTGTAAGGTTAACGCCCTTTGGCCTGGGGTCGAACCCGGGATTTGTAAGGTTAAACCTAGACACGTCATGCCTGTTAGGTTAAGCTTGCCCTCTTAGCCATAATCACGTTGGCTCTTAGGGTAAACTTGCACTTTTTCGTATCGAACTTCGGTCTGTACGGTTAACGCCCTTGGGTCTAGGGTCGAACCTGAGGTCTGTAAGGTTAAGCCTGAACACGTAGCCAGCGTAAGGTCATAGGAGGTTACGAGCGCGCTCTTAGCTAGCACTGCGCTGTAACGTCACTCACTTGATCAGGTCTCGTCCAGGGGAGGGTGGAGATGGCGGCGGCCGAACTGTCAAATTTTATACTACTCATGTCGACTAGCCTTCTGTATGGTCATTAATAAACAGCAGGGACAAACTCTTTAAAAAATTGAGTGTCTACTTAAAGTATTCAGTCACGGCCAATTGTCGTTTGAAAATATTAAGATCCAGATACGCCCAAATGGTCGAAGCACAGTGATATTGTATGGAAAGAAGTGTTATAGTCCATCTCTGTAATTCTGGTTCCATTCTTGGCTCTGCCACGAAAAGCGGCATAAGGGCTGGAACGGGTTCCACTCAACTCCTGGAGGTCAACTGAGTAGAGCGGAGATACGATTTCCTACTCATCCATCCTCGAAGTCGTTTTCCGTGGTTTCCCACTTTTCCTCCAGGCAAATACCGGGATGGTACCTACATTAAGGCCAGGGCTGCTTCCTTTCGTCTTCCTTGTGTGTATCTTCCAATCTTCCCATCACCCCCACAAGGCCATGTTCAGCGTAACAGATGCAGCCGCCTGGACTAGGTATTGGTCCTCCTCCTCCAAAGTCTCACGCTCCAGGATACTGCCCTTGAGGCGGTAGAGGTGGGATCCCTCGCTGAGTCCGAGGGAGAAACATCCCTGGAGGGTTAACAGATTAAGGAGGAGAATAATAAGACAAAGAGGAGACGAAGAAGAAGTGTTATAAAATGGATTACGAATGAATCAATTATTATGTACCGGTATGAAATGTTCATGAAACTACTGAAGAAGCCAGACAAAATGATATGACTACGTCAGAGATTATCAAGACGAGTTATCTGTAACGAATTCTGTGGAGCAGAATGGGTCCACTAGTAATAATAAATATATATTGTAACCCATGTTCCGTTCATAATAAAAATAGGTTGTGGTTCATGATGACATAGTAGGGAAACTTTATCACTACTTCGCAACTTGCCCATCCGTGGATATTATTTTATGTCTTGTGTGGAGTGTTGGAGAAACTAAACAAAATTATTGGCCCGGGTATTTATAGCTCATAAAATCAGCTAGAGCTGCAATAAACTAACATCCACCATAAAAGAAACAATCAGTAATAATAAAATGTTGTGTTCAGCATATTACATGGTTACACTGTCAATTTAATTACGGAAAAGGGATGTAGATAATGAAAAACTTTATTTTATAGAACAGCCAGTTACTATCATTGAAAGGGAATTTTAAATTTTCTTCATTGCCACGAATTAAGTAGATGGACTGATCATTGATACTTTCATATTACAGATACAGAATTTGTTACTACTTATCCCTATACCCAAGACCTTTGTAAGTAAGCGTAAATTTGAGAGTTACAGAAGATTGTAAATTTTTTCCTGAAAGTGTTGAAGTTCTAGAGTTGTATTTTAAGGCTATCTGTTGTACCCGACATTGAACGAAAAATCAGTTCGTATGTATAAGTCGTGATAAAAACGTTTCCGTTTGAGGGCGTTGCTGCAGCGGACATGCAACGTAGCTCGACGCCGATGCGTGTATATAAGCACGAACATGTAGGCAAAGGAACTAGTGTAGCAGTCGTGTCGTGCCGAGGTGCGCACGTTAAAAGCTGCCACCTGAACTATGGCGACGTTATTAGCAAATGCGTCCAAACAGGACCAACGTGCTGTTATTCTGTTCTTGACTGCTCAAGGACAAACACCGGTGGACGTCCATCGGAGAATGAAGACTGAGTATGGGGCAGCATGTCTGCCGAAAACCACCGTTGTGGAATGGTGCACCAATTTCCGTGTCCGTGGCGTTTCGAAACAAGACGGCGATCGATCTGGGAGGCCAGCCTGATGCATTGCGGACAACAAGTGGGAGGTGGATGAGGCCTATAGCCCTGATCTCTCCCCATGCGATTTTCATGCCTTAGGTCCCCTCGAAAAGGCCTTGAAGTGTTCGACGCTTCCTGACGGAGGAGGATGTGAAGCAGATGATTACGGACTTCTTCATGCAGCAGGGAAGGGTGTTTTACCACACTGGGATCATCAACCTGGTACCTTAGTGAGCGAGTGTCTCAATGCTCACGGCGATTTTGCCTGATTACCATCCCGATTCAGCACTATACGGCCGTCAAAAGGAAACGTTTTGATCGCCCCTTATATATGATTTTTTCCCCACTACTGAGCGTTTTATTCAGACTGTTGATAGGGTGGTAGAATAACATCCGCGGTATTCCCTGCCTTTTGTAATAGGCGATTAAAAGGGACCGACAGGGCTGTTAAATTGAGAGCACTGGTTGATGACCACGAGAGCCTTTGCTGAGTCCTGACTTTACTTCCACTTACTTGTGCCAGGGTCCCCTACATTCCTCTATTCTATCAGTCCTCTCTTGGTGAACTCTTTTTAGTTTCCTACCTCGATGGTATTAGGTATAGAGGCTTAGGGAATCTCTCATTATCACGCCTCCGTGACCCTTGTCTTTCTCGGTCGGTGCCTTCAATTTTTCGAAGTGATTGACCCCTTCCGATTTTTCCTTTTGATTAATGTGAATAGACGATGGCTGTCCAGTTCTACTTAAGAAGAAGTACAACAATAATCACCACCACCATCATATACGATTTAATGATGTCCAGATATTGGTATAACGTCTTGATTTCCGATTCAAGAAGTGAATAACACACAAGAACTCAAAAACTAATACTTTCATGAAGCTTGATCAGCTGGGTGGCATCGTACGAGAAGAACTCGAAGATAGAAATGGTTCAGACAGGAAGTGGCATCGACAAGGAAGTGGGTCAGCCAAACCCCATTCCTTTCTTTCTTTCTTTCTTTCTTTCTTTCTTTCTTTCTTTCTTTCTTTCTTTCTTTCTTTCTTTCCAATACGTCTCGTCCAGCACTAAGACACACCGTGTCGATATCTATCACGTGAAAGGAAGTACAAGAGATGGATGACTAAATAAAAATAACGTTTTCTACAGCCATAGCAATACGTGTCATTTCGACTGGACATATCAGAGGAGACAATAGTGACAGTGTTCTCGTCTTTCTTCACGTCATCCTCTCTAACCTCGTTTCCTTTAGCACGAACCATTCAAAATGAGGAGCTAAAATTTCGTACCCTTAAATTAAGAGGAGACGTACACTTTTGAACAAAGAAAAATGGGGTGTATTAAACTGTTTTTCCGCAGGAGGGGAAATGCTAAAAGGAAATTAGTATGACAAATACATTAATCCCTAATAACATTCCTACATATTTAGAAATCATAAAAACTATGCCATTATATATATTATTCAAAATGGCGGTGTATTCCGGCCACTATATTAGAGTTTCCCTGATAATTTCCAAACACATGAATAGTTTTCAATGATTTGCTATTATGATTAGTTATGTTATAGCTAACACATATACAGTACTAGAATCAGTGAAGTTCCTCAAGTATAACTAATGTTTTCATGAAGTTATTTTCAAGTAGCCAATTTTTTCATTAATTTTCATTTCAAAACATTTTTTAAACTTAACCAATGAATATAGCTCAATAATTCTAGCATAACTTCTTCTTCTTCTTCATGAAATATACATGCATGCAAAATTTCATCTTAATACCTGAAGAACTTTCAGAGTTATCAGGGAAACGGTTCTGAAGAACAAAAGTTTCGGAAAACGAGCAACAAACTTATCGATAAATGGCTTGCTTGGGTGACAGAGCTTCACGTTTTTTGACATAACTGGGAAAGTATTGGGGATATTAACAAAAATTTTGCACTGTCATAAAGAAAACAGTTCAATTTTAAATGAAAAATAAATTGAAAAATCGCGTTTTTGGTCCATCAGAGGTGTCGATCTCTCCTTAAATATCCAATTCCCTGAAATTCCGTCCAGCCTTTTCCTCGCGATACTGTAACAGACTGTCTACAGTTATTTCTTGATGGGTGTAGTAATTTTAATAATAATAATATATAATATTATATATTTTACGTCCCACTAACTACTTTTACGGTTTTCTGAGACGCCGAGGTGCTGGAATTTAGTCCCGCGGGAGTTCTTTCACGTGCCAGTAAATCTACCGACACGAGGCTGTCACATTTGAGCACCTTCAAATACCACCAGACTGAGCCAGGATCGAACTTGCCAAGTTGGGGTCAGAAGGCCAGTGCCTCAACTGTCTGAGCCACTCAGCCCGGCTGTAGTAATTTTGAATCAGTCTTTAGGCACAGGCCAGAATAAAGTGGACTTCCCTCCGTAGTCTACTGTGACTGTATAGGAGCTACTAAGGAATGGGTGGTGGTGAATGATAACATTCAGAGCACGACTATTGGGTCTGGCTGCTACGAAAGGTGCTACTTATAGGGACAGTCGTGCTTCAATAACGTTGTCTGTCCAGTGAGACTTAGACACAGAAGAAGCACCTGTATTTCGCAAAGCGAGAAATCGCGAAATTTGTGCGGAATTGTACAATTTGGCTCAAAACATGAAAGTGTTTATCTTCAAGCAAAATCGCGAAATAATTAACGAAATATTATGGAATAATTGTTTGACCCAAGAAGCACAACGAAAGATGATTTATAAAATAATGAAGTCTCTCGTGTAACAAAGCAAATTCCCATGGCACGAGAACTTTGAGCATCAGAATCTCTCGAACCATTCACAGTGTTTAGGGATCTAGTTCGTAGTTCATGTAGAAAAGGTAAAATACATTGGTCCCAGTCAGTGATGTTGATAGTGCGAGATCATTTTTAAAGTCTTTCTCCAACTGCTGTGTAAATTATGTACGTAGGCTCGGCCCTACATGTTAAAGTGGCAGGATGTATTTTTTCCAAATATCTTTGCATACATAGATGTGTTTTCAGCAAAAGCACAACTCTCATTTTTCTTGTACAAGTGTAAAAATAAAATACCAATATGTTGTTTTACTGCGATTATGCAATCAACTATGTGTGGTTTAGTTTTTATTGCTGAAGGGTAGAAATATAATTCAGCGAAATTATTGACGAATTAAAATAAAAATAGCGAAAAATATACCGAAATTACTTTCTTAATTGCGAAATTAGGGGAACGTTTCACCATAAACAGGTGCCTCTGATAATTGAATATCTTTCGATGGTGCTATTTGAGGATCAAGCCAGCCTCTGGGTTGATGAAAATTGTAGCAGAGAAATAGGTAAAATAAACTGAACACTACCTTGGCCACTACTTGCCCTGTTCGATAAGTACCAGGTAATTATTAAAAGATTACGGACAGAAAGACCGTTTCATAGAAACAGGTTCTCTCGTAGCTCATTTAAATCTTTCTGTCCGACTCGTTGGCTTAACAGTCAGCGTACTGGCCTTCGGTTTAGAGGGTCCTGGGTTCGATTCCCGGCCAGGTCGGGGATTTTAACCTTAATTGGTTAATTCCAATGGCACGGGGGCTGGGTGTATGTGTTGTCTTCATCATAATTTCATCCTCATCACGACGCGCAGGTCGCCTACGGGAGTCGAATAGAAAGACCTGCACCTGGCGAGCCGAACCCGTCCTGGGATATCCCGGCACTAAAAGCCATACGACATTTCATTATATCTTTCTTTGCTAGTGGTTTAAAGTCGCACTAACACATCGAATATTTTCAGGGACTCAAGAATGGGATTGGGAAGGCAGAGGCCATAGACGTTATTAAGGTACAGCACCAGGATTTGCCTAGTGTGAAAATCATTTTCAGTGCTGCCGACAGTGGGTCATAGCTCACAGTGATGCAAGGCAACTATCTATATTTTTAAGATCAAAACCATTTATACATTCATTTAGTTATCGTCCCTTAACACAATTCGGAAATTAAGATTTTCTTATTTCGTGATTAATACTGTGTTTATGAAAAAGTGAAATTCACGCACTTCAATAATACTGTATAATAAATATCGTGCATCATGCTTAAAGAGGTTATACAAGCAAAATTAAAGAAATTATGCAGCTAATATACCGATTGACCCATACAAGTTAACAAAATTACAAATAGCAATTTTATTGTAGAAATGTGCAGCAAGGTTACAAATACAGTTACGAATAACACATACTGATAGTTGTAGCATAGTTCTCACGACATACAAGAAATGCTCAAAGTTCCCTCCATCCCCTTTCTATGCAAATTTCACATCTTCGAAGAACTGAAGCACAAATATTTCCGAAATATCACGTCAGTTTGGAAGTCAATAAACATATGTCGGAATTCTTAAAGTTATTCCTGTCGGGTGAATTGTTTATTTGAAAGACATGGTTATGTGGGAAAAATACTGCATAGTAGGTCTCATCTAGTTAGTCAATAGTGTATTACAGGAAGTCTAGTCGTACGTTCGTTTATGCGCCCAAATTAGTGATTAATAATTGTACATGAAGTTATAAGTGATTTGTAAAATGATGTGAACGAAGTTTTCGTCATTTAATATCGAACATTGTTCAGTGTTGCCTTGATAACCTCTACTGACTCAATGAGACATGACGAAACCAGAACCTAATTTTGTTAAAGCTAAATACATAATCTCAAGAGAGTTCTGTAAATTATGACCATTTTCTTTTTTCCCCTTACACCTTAAATATAAAATGTTACTTTGATATTTTAAAAGTACATTTGGGTGTTCTGTAAGTTTCATGGGAAATAAAAATATAGTGATAAATGACAAATCGATATTTTAAAAACATAACTTTTATGCATGTAGGCCTATTACATCTTATATCATGAATAAATCTGCATTTGCCATCTGAACAAATATGACTCTATGTAATTTACTTAACGGAAATGAATTTTATCTTATTAACAAATTAGCCTTTCATATTGCACAGTACATTTTAACACAATATGAATTGATTAGCACTGACTGTTCATCAGTGGGTTACACCATAAGCTAACAACTCAACCAAGTGCAGGACATTCATTGCCAAACTCTTCTATAAACATATGGTAGAAAACTGTATTATGTGTACCACAAAGTTCCTTCTAGTGAAGCCAAATAAAATTTTGATTTTGTTAGAAGATATTCTACACCTTATATCTTAATGGTAAACACCGATTTACAAGCTTTATGTTCCAGATGAACCGTCTACGTTGTTGAACTTTGGATAGATGATGGGAGTGACAATAGGTTTGGATGTCGGAGAACTTACGTGATAGCATACGAATGCATGTCATATCAGATAGTCTTCCAGGATGGTTCAATTAGAATGGGTAATTAAATGTGAGTGCTGATAGTCTATACAAGTCTATGGGCACTGTCCATTCCTCGAACATCAGCTTTCTCTTGTTGCTGTTCTCTGTTTTTCGACTAGTCCACTTCAACAACCGACACTAAATGTCCACAAAATCCTCACTTTTCTCTTCCCTTCAGATATTAACTACCAATTTATCTGTGTTAGATGTAGTGAAACTACATGCTCTCTACAATCACTTGCTGAAGTGGTCTCATGAACGTTTGCTAGGGCTGGTCATAATTATGAACTGCCGCAACGTGTCTGTGTGATAGATATATGTATATATATATAGATTCAGTTCAGGATTTTAACTATTTATTTTTATCTTTGGTCTTTATTGTCTAACCACGGACTGTAGTCTCCTAAAACGTAAAATAATTCTTCTCGCATTTTTCTCCAGCTTCGCTCATGCTGTTCTACTGTACTCAACCAAGGACACAGTCGGATCAGATAGAAGAAGGTGAACATCAGTTGTAATTATATCACAACCTACTATGAAAATCCTGAGTAACACAATAATATCAGACCAGTAATGCAATGCCGATGACTATGCAAGTATTGTTATAAAATATTCATATTACATATTTCAAATGTCTCTAACAATTTGTCGGCAGTGTTGGAATTCTTCCAGTAGATATACGGTATACATGTATGTGTGTGTGGGATTCCCACATATAATTCTACCTTAATGCAGAGAAACTAAAGCAGTAAATTATCTGTTGACCTGTAGAGTATTTTACAAGAAGGCAGTACATTTTGGATCATTGATCACACAAAAGTATAAACCACTTCTTCAATACTTTAAGAATGTTCCATTAAACGATTACAGTGTGTGTCAGTTACACCAAGCAGAGTCTGGAAAACTGAATAGTGGCTGATGCTTGCCTTTTACTGCACGGATGTGCATATGTAACTCTTAGCAAGACATTCGTTCAGGTAGTAATAGTTAGGTCCAGATAGAAATGCAGTCATAAGATCCTCCAGGTAGTCCAAATGATGGCACTCCACAGAAGGATCCAGGCTGGTGTTGAGTATTGAGGAGCTGCGTTACAAGAGTCCGAATCACAGAGCGAACAATGAATGGTGTCTTCAGATGCGTAGGCACACGCGGCGTCGTAGTCATCCAGTAGAGCCATCACACAAGTCCGTCTAACAACTGTTCGACCTTTCACTGCAACAGAGAACATTTCCAACATGAGTAGAATACAATAGAACAGAACAGGATAGAATACTTCCATCTCCCAGTTTCGAAGCACCTCAAACTGGGGAGTGAGTAACCATTTATTGTAATAAAAAATGTGTTTTAATACATGCATTCTTTTCCCTATTACTACATTAAACATTACAATTAAAATTAACTATTTCAATTTCATTTCTAAATTGTAGTCTTCTCTTTAAAGTTTATTTATTTTGTTCCAGATGTTAATAGTCATACAGTCTAAGACAAACCCTCCCTAAGTTGTATCAGAACTTTATTTTGTCTCATCAGTCTGTGTAGAGTTATCCTACAAATACAGCATACATTTTGAATTAATTGAATGGATGACTATATAAACTGGTCAGTGAATGACTTCATGATTGACCTGTATTTGTGCACAAATGAATTAATAAACACTCTTCTCACTCAATCACTCACGGATAGCCATCAAATGGGGTAGAGATCATTCATGATTGTGTGGAAGAATCAATGAACTGTATAAAAATAAAACAGTCCTCCCTCTCAGTTACGGATAACCACCAGTTTGGGAGAGAGTTTCACTGAACATCAGTAATGTATTGCAATTTTACAGCCTGAGCTCAACAAGAACAACAAATATCTCAAACCTGAAAATGCATATAATGTGGTTTCATCACTGTTCTGGCAGAAGTCACTAAATCCAAAATAACATTGTTTTTAGATATTACGATGTTACTGTTTCAGTGTAACTTTTAGTCCGACTTGTTGGCTGAATGGTCATCGTACTGGCCTTCGGTTCAGAGGGTCCCGGGTTCGATTCCCAGCCAGGTTGGGGATTTTAACCTTCATTGGTTAATTCCAATGGCCCAGGGGCTGGGTGTTAGTGCTGTCCCCAACATCCCAGCAACTTACACACCACACATAACACTATCCTCCACCACAATAACACGCAGTTACCTACACATGGCAGATGCCGCCCGCCCTCATCGGAGGGTCTGCCTTACAAGGGCTGCACTCGGCTAGAAATAGCCCCACGAAATTATATAGTGTAACTTTTAATCCTTCCATGACGTTAGTTATAAACGAAATAGCCATGAAAAGTAACGTTTCACTTTACGAATTTCGAAACGAATAAGGTAAATTTATCACTTTAGTGGCTGTTGTGTACAACCTTTTTCTTATACTATGGCACATTTACGTGTTTTAAATGAAACATCTTTTTACAAATAATTTTAACAAGTCACCACCCAAATCATGCATGATCGAGGCGGCCTTGACCAACAGAGTCGATACCGCAGTATGTGAAAAAATGACGAAAATGGAACACCCAAATGCTAAATATGGAGGGCAGTTCAGAAAAGCAGTACCCGAAAGGAAATTTAAACCAATCAGATAATATGTTGTTTAGCATACCAGAGATCGTCTAATCAGAGGAAAATATTAAATAAATGTATACACAAAGTAGCTACTGATGCGTATTTCTTTGTTTAGCATATGACATTACACATGAAATAAAATGTTGAAAGTACAGAACACTGCAGGGTAATGAAAGCAAACTACAATCGCATGTCGGTGTTAACAGATAACATTCGTTGAAGAAATCGGGCATTAGTTACGTAGATAATTTTGTCATGTAAATCAATGTAAATAAGGAAACAAATGTTTCACGATTTACTATGATTTTTCCTATAACAATACCAGTGATATATTAATTTTCCCGGTCAATGTAATACTGCGTTTTACATTGTTTTAATATTATGTGTACCAGCCACCAACCCATTACCTTAAGCATTGAAAGTAACAATATATTTAAAAATAAAATAATGTAACTTATATAAAAACGACGTGTATTAATAAATATGTATTTTATTTTGCTTTCAAATAAATAGCTTTAAAATATCTAGCGGTCGAATTAATATATCGTCGCTGCCGGGACAAAACCTCCTGTGTGATAATATTTTTGGATATATAGACTACTGATCCGCAGAAGATACATTATAAAGAGCGAGAACGTCTTGATAACATGCACACAATATTGCACCTTAGATGACAGAACCTTACCGTCCAAACTTCTAAGCTAAAATATTTCACATAGGAGGTTTTGTCCCGGCAGCGACGATATACTACCCATTGCAGCAGACACTGACGCCATGAAAAAGTGCTGCAAGTCTGACCATGAGTCCTTTGGTAATAATAAATGTGAAAGTAGGTTCTGTTTCTATATCTTCAATAGTTTAAGAGTTATTTGAGGTGCACATCTCAGCTGAATAATCTTGCAGGTTTTGTGTCAGGTTTCTTGTTTAGTTACATCGTATAATTCTTTTTAGAATAGTTAACTACGGTATTTTACGAAATTGACTGTCTGGTCAATTATTTGGGCTGTTGCCTACTTTGTCTCTTTTATTTGAACAACCTTAATAGATTACTGACATGACAGGTAACGTCACCCGATGATCATTATTCTTTCAATTTCTTTAATATTAGTTTTGTCTCCTTGTATATTTTTATTTCTTTACTTTTCTTGTTTCACTGCTAATTATCACATAATTAATCACTTTGTCATTTGTCTTTCTTTCTCTCTTTCCTTCTTTCTTTCTTTCTTTCTTTCTTTCTCTCTTAATCCGTTTACCGTTTAGGGTTGGTTTTTACCATGGTATCAGGGATTCCACCTCTATCGCTTAAAGGACAGTGTCCTGGACCGTGAGACTATAGGTCGGGGATACAACTGGTGAGGAGAACCAATACGTCGTCCAGTCGGCCTCACTTGCTATGCTGAACAGGGGCCTTCTGGAGGATGGGAAGATCGAAAGGGATAGATAAAGAAGCAGCCGTGACCTTATGTTAGGTACCATCCCGGCATTTGCTTGGAGGAGAAGAGGAAAAACACGGAAAACCACTTCAAAAATGACTGTGGTGAGAATCGATTCCCCCTCTACTCAGTTGACCAGTTATTTTTTTTTTTTTTTAATTTGGGCAACTACGGACCGCATGTTTCTTAAGACTTCTTGACCTTTGTCCTCTTTTCTTTCCAGAACCTCTTCATTATTTCTCTGATTTTCCTCTCCTCTTGGAAATGTTCCGTTTGGGTCTCATTTTTAGTGGCTTCTCTTCAAATGATATTAGATTGTTGACCTTTCTTTTGAACTCTCTTCTTTTGCATGGATCATATCTAGTATAATTCCTAATACGTCTTCTTCATCTACTTCTTCTTCCACCGCTTTTGTCACATCCGTGGGGTCGCGGATGTGAACTGTGTCGCACTTGTGGATTTGGTCCTCTTTTACGGCCGGATTCCCTTCTTGACGCCAACCTTTATGGAGGGGTGTAATCGCTATTGCGTGTCTCTGTGGTGGTTGGTGCTGTAGCGTGTTTTCTGAATATGAAGAGAAAAGTGTTGGCATAAACACAAACACCCAGTCCCCGGGCCAGAAGAATCAGACGCGAATAAAATCCCCGACCCGGCCATGGAATCGAACCCAGGGCCCTCTGAACCGAAGACCTTAACGCTGACCATTTAGCCAATGAGTCGGACTGTAATTCCAAATACTTCATCCCTCTTGAATTCCTGTACCAACTTGGAGGTGGCCTTTAATTCCATGATGTATCTGAAGATGCAAACTTAGTAGTGGCTAAGATCGTTAAGGCGTTGAAGTCTATATGGTCTGACACCGCGTTTAGTCGATTCGAGTCCCGTTGGTCGAAAAATTGTCACTATCAGAATGTTGCCCAGTAGGGGAGGTGGCGGTGTACAATTTCTAATCACTACATTGCGTGCCAAAAGCCTGAATTAAATTCCAAACCTCTCCCCAATGCCGATATGGAGTGAGGGTATATGACGCTATTAATAGTGATTTGTCCGTCGCATGAGGACGTAAAGCTGTGAGCAGACCCTTTGGTGTTATTCGACAGGAGTAGGCTACGTGCCGACAACGGGCTTCATGCTCTCCCTATCGCATTATCATCATCATCCCACATCAAGACGCTCAGGTCGCCTATGAACGTCAAATAGAGAGAGATCTGCATCAGGCGATCCCAACATGCCCTAGGACACTCCCAGCCATACAATAAATAATATACAAATATATCTGCAGAACTTCTTTTCTTCCATTTTAAATTTTTGTTCAGTCGTTTGTTATACATTCTTATTAGGAAATTCGTAGAATTTCAGCCTTCGTTTCCGCATTGTGTGCTTGATATTTTCAGTGTACTTGTAGAGCTCCTCATTTCTCAGTATTATTATCTTATTATTATTATAGATAATACTCGTACACCTGTTTAATTTCTGTAAGTAACAATGGGCAAATACACTTAATTACTTCTATATAATATATTATGTTCATAGTGTTACGCAAGTTACTCTTATAAGTGTTCGAATGATTATCATTAATATTATTATGGTTATTATTTCCGTGACTGTCATGTAACAGAAATTAGCCTGTCACCTTTGATTTTCATTGGGGAAGTATCCCTGCTGTGGAATAAATAAATAAATAAATAAATAAATAAATAAATAAATAAATAAATAAATAAATAAATAAATAAATAAATAAATAAATAAATAAATAAATAAATAAATAAATAAATAAATAAATACATCCGAGAAATATAACTATTCTGTCCTAGAGTCTATAATCTCATTGCATATAAATACCTATTTGAACTTCCTTCAGACACCGCGGTCTGCCGTTAGCCTCGGACTCAGCCATGCATAACGTGGGCACGAAGGGAGGATTAGCTTCTTCGATGTTCATACACTGTGGATTGCCTTCTGAGAAGCAATGGTAGCATTCTAATCTCTGACCTAGAACACAAATATTGTTATTCTGTAAAAATAAATACATTTAAGTACACAGTTAAATATTAGAGCAATTATGTCCATGGTAAGAACTCATGAATCAGGCAAAATACTGAGGATTCTTCCCAATTTAAACAATGATCCCCTTCTTGCTATAAACGTAGTAGTAGACGGTGTGTAGTGCAGTTGATCAGCCGATTTATTCCTATTTTCAAGGTTCATGTGATCGAATCCCGACACAGCTTCTTTGTATTTAAAAGTCATTAAGGGGAGTCATGACTGAAATTTGGAATTTCTACAATTTACCACTTAACAAAACCAAATTTTAAATGCAAGCACATATCAATAAGATATAGCCCCACACAAAACTTTGAGTTGCTTAGTCAGTCGGTAGGAAAGTTATTGACAAATAAATTTTACTTTTATATGTTGCATGGAAAATGCTCCTTCTGGCATAATTTTCAGTTTTTTGGGCCATAATTTGGCTAACTTGTCAGAAATACTCATATATTTAAGAAACACTCCGGGTTTTGCAGTCACGTATAAACTATTGAAGATATAATTTTTCACTACTCATTCAATAGGCAAAAATCTAGTTTCGTGCTATTTCAGAAGTAAACATATGAGGGTAATATTCAACTGATAATAAATGCAGAACTTCTTTTAATTTCTGCATATATTCAAGAATTCTGTGAAAGCTTAATGTCAATCCGATAAGAACTCTGTCGCATGAAGCATTTTATGCATGACAAAGGAGTGAAAAAGTTTTAGGATAGATAATATCGATTGAATGTTTTAAGAAACATGCTTTAAAACTGCCCTGGACTGTAAATTTCTTCCTCAGCTGTATTTCTCATCTTATGCATAGCGTAGGCCTACTACAAGGTGAATAAATATTCCAGCGGTGTTATTGAAATGTTAGTCCGAAAGAACTTTAAGGCTTGTTTTGTATGACGGCGTGAAAGAACCACTACCCTTTATATCCGACATTTAGGGGTTTAAAAATGACGCCTGGGAAAAACTGACCACGGGATCTAAAAGAGGAAGAATTGGGGGATTTTTAGGTTAATATTGAAAATTGGATTTTTTCGTCAAAAACGCAACAGTTAAGTCACGACTCCCCTTAAGTGTGAGCAACTCGTGAAAGAAGATTAAGAATGCCATTGTGAAATTCCGAATCTCCAATTTTTCTCACGAATATTAAGATGTGAACTTTATTATTATTATTATTATTATTATTATTATTATTATTATTATTATTATTATTATTATTATTATTATTATTGCCGTATTTACATATATATGACTCCATTGTAGGGGAGACGAGTGTATCCACAGTATAGCATACCATGCAATAGTTTTTGTTGTGTTTTCCCCTGCTATTTATCGAGCTCACACTCAAACAAATTTTAAAAGTTACCAGCAGGTAACACTGACGGTAGTTCCGATTCGTTATGCTAACAAACTTGGATGCTGTAGACAAAACAAAATAGTTGGCATCATAAGTAAATATTCCGTGAAATTGTGTGTTTTGTCATCTCGTGATAATTGCATGTGTTGACTTCAGTGATTTATTATAACATAACTTAGGGGCCCATATTCGTTGAAACGTGTATCATATTTTCCCTTATATCACACAACATCGCGTAAGTTGGAGACCCATATTTCGTCCCCTTAGCAGATTTGGACTTGTAGAAATTCAGGAATATTATAGACAAGGCTAGAAATTGGTATATATATTACTGGATATATTCTCCGCTTACGGGTAAGTTGCAATGAAACTGTTATAAGGTAAAGCAATCAATATTTGACATAAAATAAGGAAAGTAAATTACCAAATATGTGTTCGTAATTTCGTCCCGCACCGAACGTATGAAAAGTACAATTAATTGTAATATATTTTTCCTTTATAGCCTTACCAGACACTTTCCCTATAACGAATTACTTGAAGGCCATTTATGAAAAAAATGGTATTCTTTTTTTACATAGCCCTTCAGCATTGCTCGTGGGATGTTAAACGCTTGACTTGTACGTTTGTAACCCATTATCTTGTCCCTCACGGTCTTAATATCCTTTTTCATTGCCTCCTTATCCCACTGCTTGCCTTTTATTAACCTGAAAATAATAATAATAAACTTTATGAATAACAAATACAATGAAGAGGGATAAAATTAGGCACATTCCTTGATGTATTATAATGGCCGCTACAGTAACTCACGCCTACCACCTCACTGCAGCGATTACACACGACTGAAATGCAGTCCACTATTTCATACGCATATCTGCGCTCATCTAGCAATAACAGGCGCTTTACTTGAATGCTGCGCTATCTCAGCTCTTCTTCTTTCTCTTTTCCCTTTATGCCCTCGCAGGCGTTGGGTCCTTCAGACACTTCCCATATGAAGTCAGGTCCAGTGCCAATCTTCTCAATTCTGCTGGAGTGTTTCCCCAGTGTTCCCAACTTAGCGGATTTTCTGCTAAATTTGGCGGAATTACAAGACTGTCGGCGAAGAAATATATCATTTAGCGGACAGCGGATTTTTTGGCGGAATTCTTCATTTATTATAGCGGAATTTAGTGTTTAATCCATTTTACGTTCTTTAACATTTGTACTCCAGTCTGTCTCCGAGCTATTCCGTATTTCTTGTCAGGAGCTAGCAGTCACATGAGGAAAACATGTTATTTGGATTCGATGTAAAGAGATCATGGTATCATAAATTTGTAATGCGTGGGGAAAGGGTACTTAACTCTTAGTTGACGAATGACGACAGATAATGAAACTGTGAGAGAGTAGCATTTATATTTATGCTATGAAGGAAGACCGTTTAATGAACTGGCCTGTTTTGTGTGTGGCGCTTGAGGTAGGGGATTGCACCCGGCAGTAAAACGCCAGCAAGTTTTAGCTCGCCGGCTCGCAGGCAGGGGGTTAATCCCGGTGAAACTCACATATCAGGTGAGTGCAGACATTTATTATTATTATTATTATTATTATTATTATTATTATTATTATTATTATTATTATTATTATTATTATTATTATTATTATTGCTCATTTTACTGCTCATAACTTGAGATCGGATTTCTTGGCGGAATTTTAGCGGATTTTTAGTAGTATTTAGCGGATCTTGAAAATATAAGTTGGCAACACTGTCTTTCCCTTCTTTCGTGCCAGGTCAAAGACGTAGGTGTCCCACTCCACCCCTCTTTTTCCATCTGGTCTTGATTAGAATATTTGTTTAGCCTTTATTTCCGATTCCATCCTCACCAGGTGCCCCAAACATCCAAGTTCCTTCCTTTCAATTAAACTGAACCGTGGTACTTGGTTAAGACATTCTTCCCTTGTCCTAGTATTTCTCCCAATTGTTTTACGCAAATACCTCATTTCTGTGGCAGTGAGTCTGCTCTCTAAATTACTCTGCAGTGTCCAGCTTTCAGATCCGTACGTCAGCACTTGAAGATATACTGTACTGATTTGTATATTCTCATTTTTGTTTTCCTGGTAACTTCTCTCTTTCCTATGATGGTATTATAATACATATTGTTAACTTTATGGATTCTGTGATTTATTTCAGAATCCACTTTCCCATATGCTGTTATGATGCTGCCTAAATATTCAAACTGCTGAACCTGTTCTAAAATCCCATTCTGCCACTCGATGTTAAGGTCTTTTTGCTCTTTCCTAGCATTAACTTCTATCCCCTGTCTTGGAGTGGGCACCCCCATTCCATCACTGCCCTCTGTAATTTATCTCTTTTGTTGCGAAAAGTGCGAAATCATCTGCGTATACTAGTGCCTGTATCCAAACTGGTCTCATCTTGAAATCTCCAACTTTGCATTTACTTGTTCGTCTCTTACATTGTTTAATAACTTGATCCATGAATATTAAAAGAGTAGAGGACTAAGCCCGTCACCTTGCTTGACACCACTTTCCATGGTAAATTCCTTGGAGGTTTAACCTCACTATCCTCACTATAGCCTACCCATTGTGACCGTTCACAACGTCACCTATGGTATGTCATGATATCCAGGAGATGAAATATGCCGTTTTCCGCGTCATTCTACGATAAAAACTGCCCAAGTTAGAATTTTTCTGCCCGCTCCAGGACTCGAGTCGCTCGACCCAGCTCTAGTTGCTGGTAATTAGCAGCAAGGCGGTGCAAGAGCGCTTGTACTGGAAGTTTTCTCACTCCCACCGCGAGCGAGATGAAACGATACGCGTTATCACGTGACAAAGAATCTAGGTCACTAGCTGAGCCCAGAGAGTACATCCAACGTGAAAACTAACATTATACCCTGTTTTCCTCGCTTATTCACCACTGCCAACTTAACGCATTCAACTGTTTTATTTCTGTTAATTTTCATAAATCGCAAAATACCCAATGGATAATTAAGCGCAAACATTCATTTGAATCAGGGAATTTTACGCATAATTATGAGACCGAGAAGTGCTCTACTTAACTGACAGAGCGGTAACTACGCTGTAAACAAGGGCGCGTCTTAATGACTAACAGATGTTGGACCCTAACCGTGCCAAGGAACACAAGGAATCCCCTGTGCTCGTCATCATTCACCGCCAGAGACTAAAGGACGCTTTTAAGATTGCTTCAAAACCTACGAAGTTATTTTAATAACAGTCACTCAGTGGAGATGGGAATACAGGAGCTACATTTTGATACCCTGTTCGTCACTGTACGTTGCGTGTTAACGGACCAATGTGTGAGAAAGGATTGCATTTTTCCCCCACCCTCAGCATTCGGGTCTCTAGCGTAGCTCGCCTATATATTCATGAGCTGAGGAGGAGACACTACCCAGTGCATTCTCAGTGTAACGCCAGTACGGTAGTATTTCGTCGTGGTTTGTGTATGAGTCGTTTGTGAAGAAATAATCTTGTAATTTGAGCAGTGTAATGCAGATTCATTAAAGCCTGTGAACATCTGCGAAAATACCCACAATCTAAGTAAGTTTTTTTTGCGAGTACAGTGTGTCGCTAATTAATATAGTGGGAGCAGCACGAAACCGAAATGGCCGCTGTCCGTGTGTCGAAGAGGTCGTGCGTCGAGCCTCATATGTGCCGATACTAATACGGCTCAATTAACCACAATAGCCAGGTATCCCAGTGCGTGGAGTTGTGTGTGTGTGTCTCGACATAATTGAGAGATACAAAGAAAGTGCGTGAACGGCTCAGTGTCGGCATAATTAAGGGTAGTGTCACGTCTATAAATCTATAATGCAGTTGAGAGCCTGACTTACGCATGACCAGGCGAAATAGAATATGCTTGAAGTGTGGTCGTGTGAGACGAGAAATTTTAATCCAGTAGTGGCCTAACCAGTGACATTCTTTATTCAGGACCTAGAATAGCTGTATGCTGTTTATAAAAGAATAGGTACATGAGAAGGGAGCAGTGTCGGGCTACAGAGACAATACCGGCATTGGGTTGAAATGCTCGTGCTATTGAGCAGATCCAACCATATATTCAAATTGTGGTGTGTAATAAACTAACGCATTCACTTGAGATAATTTCCCCTCATTTACATGTCTACGAGAACGCCGGGTGAACGCCGACGTCCAGTTGAATGCCAGAATTTTGCCTGTGTACCGGAGTGAACGAGTCATCTAGCTGTTTGCCGGAATTTCGTCTGGTAGCCGAGAACGCCTGGAACGTCGCTGTCATGTGTATGACCTGCCAGGAAGTCATCATGGGTCTTCACATCGCCGATGACGTGATGCAAGCACTCTAAGTCCATGGAGTGCCCTCCTGTAAAGCTGTGAACGTGGTATCCGGAAGGCTGAGTACATTTCCAAGTATTTATATCTTTGAAGGTCGTGTCCCATTGTAAATATGTAGATTTTTCACTTAGATATAATGTAGACTGCAAGCACGCCATTTCAGAGGGATAATAATTATAATTTCATTTTTATTTGGGTCTTTTATAGAATACTTTCTTCATGGTTTGGGAACGACCATATTTTACTTCCATTTTTTTACAAGGGTTTGATAATGCATGACGTAAATTTAAGGACCTCAGATTAATTATGTGTGAAGTACTGTCAAGTAAAAGGGCTTAAATATTCTACGTAAACGACTCCAGTTATCATCTTTCTACAGCCAATAGGAGTCCTCAAGGATATCTCAGTAACTGATTTTTTTTAAAATTTTCTTTGTACTTCACAAGCTCTCAGGAAATCCTCCTTACTAGAAATTAAAACTGCTGGAACAACGAATGGAGCATGAGATTGGGGTATATATCTTACATCGCTAATTAGTTCGCGAATGCGCAAGTTAATTTGGACCCTGGTGGCAGGAGATCATCATTAGATCTGCATCGTGGTCAATGTACCGAGAGGAAATGAAATGGCTGAACAGGCTGTAGCCATAATGTATATTGTGAAATGAAATGTGAAATTCCCTTGGAATCTGTCATTAAGACACGCGAGGCGCATATCGCGATGTGAATATGTTGATTACGGCCGGATATAGGGCCGTGATTTGTGTGATGCCATGATGGCCAGTATTGAAAGAAGTGAATAGATTATTTGCCGTGAAGCCATTGCCCGAGAAGGCTTAGGGGACCGCTCTTTGAAGGTGTGGCACGGGCAGCTCACAGCTGGAGTTTTATGAGCCCCTTTAAACGGGGGAGTGAAGGCGTTTTCTTCAGTGAAATAGAACAGATACAAGTGGCGAGTTTCTTTTCCTTTCGGCACAAAGATTACGCGTGTTAATTTAAATAGAGCCAACGTCGCAGAGATTCCAAATGAGTATTAAATGAAGCATCCCTCCAATTTATTTCTTTAATTATTCACAGCGTATAGGGAATTCCAGGTCAGATATACCCTGTCTCAGAAGGTCCTGAGTTCGTTGCAGGAGACAGTAAAGCTTACTATCACAAGCGGCAGGTGAATAAGGCCACCTGCGGCTCATTGTGTGTATGTGAAATGTATATATTCTTGTCCATTTGTTGCAGGTAGTGCTATAATAATTTGTTTATGATGTCTGGTATTGAAGTCGCTAAATGCTTGTCCATAGATAACATCGTTGTGTAAATAATGTCCTGATATATGTGTTGATAAAAATCCTAATGAAATGAGCGTGTTTATCATACTGCATATTTGGCAACGTTTAACTTAAGGTAGTGTTGTAACGCGACTTTCAAAGGATTGGGAGTGTAAATTGCCTATGTCAGTTCATACGATACTAGCAAACTTATATCATAATTTGATGCAAATTGAATATATTAATTCTTGGCAGGTAAACAGATTTACAGTGGGGTGTGTCCATAATGATTAAATATGTGTGTGATGTAATATAAGTGTAGAGTGAAATAATTAGAGAAGAAACGCCTCTCTAAGTCTGAGGTAGTGTAATAGTTCGAGAGGGAACGCCTCCTTAAGTTTGAATATTTAAACGTATAATGAAGTGTAGAAAAGGACTACCGAACATTTAAACGTCAAGATCACCCAAGTTACTATATGTAAGGTGTTTGTATGGTATACCCATGTAAATAATGTGTTTCACTAGTATAAGTAAAGATTTGTTATACAAGATATTGTCTCTCTTCTCATTAGTAATGAAATGGTATTCCTCTCGTAATTAACTTTTCCCCCTACTATAGAGACTATTACTAAAGGACTTACCGCCCCATCGGACAGTCCACAGACCCGAAAATGCGATACCGACTCAGCTAGCGAACTATTCTAGTAGGGGAGGGTGAGGCTTCGACAAACCGGGCTGAGTTCGAAGCTCACCGATGGTGCTCCATTCTAACATATTTATGAACAATGGTAACTGGTTCATGTACTGATGCCTTGGAAAGGTTACACTATAAACCTCATGTATATACTTTGAATGACCACAGTCAGTTTGGGGGTAATATGTGCCTTCTGTAAAGCCATCCATAGCTCTTCTCTCGCTACTCTGTCAAATGCCAACTTTAAATCGATAAATGCTGCAAATAGTTCTCCTTCCCGATTTAGGTTCTTTTCTGCTGCATTTCCCCAACAGAAAATCCAATCTTGTGTTTGCTGATGGGGTCTAAATCCAGCCTGTTCTTCTTCCAGGTCTTCCTCCACTTGCACTCTAAGTCTCTTCTCTATTATAGTTGAATATAACTTCTGGAGAACTGATGCTAAGCATATCACTCCGTAATTATGACAGTCAGATCAGCTTCCCTTCTTGTGAATGGGAAATATGACGTTCCGCTCCCAAACTTCTGGTATTTTCTCAGAGTCCCAAACTAACTTGAAGAGATCCCAGATCCATTTCTCTAGTTTGATTGCCTTAATTGCCTCATGCACTTCCTTCAATCTAATATCTTCTTCATTTTCCCCCTCTCCACTGTTATCCTCTTCCATTGGTGTCACGCCCACCATTCTATAGCTCTCCTTGGAGGTTTCTGAGTAATATTCTATCCACACTTCCAGGATGTCATTTATGTTGGTTTTCAGCCTGTTAATTGTTATCCTTAATGTTTCTGATTTTCTTTCCCCTTTTTCCCTTCAAGCTTTTCATCACATGCCAGAAATTTCTTTGATATTCCTTATAACTTTCTTGTACACGTTCTTCTTTCGAACTCCCTTCTTTTCTCAATTATTTTAGCCACAGACGTGTGAACAGTGAGAGTTTGGAGTTCGGGGTAGGAAATTCCAGGAAAACAAGACAGGATTCAGCGCAAAACCAAGGTTTGTAAGCTGCTATCGCATCGTCAGTAATATCGGCGTCGCAGTAATGTGATTCAAGTTTTGATTTCTTCGTCTAACATGGACTGAAAAAACAAAGAAATAGCATTTAGTAATGCGAAATATAGGGTTCAGTTTTTTCTGGGACATCTTATTTCTATGGATTAGAGCGGTCGACGCGAGGTGTTCCCGCTTATGTCAATGTTTACTCAAGCAAAAGATAAGAAAGTGCTTGGGTAACTGGATTATGGGACCTCTGTGCATCTGACTTTCGTTGCCAAGGAATACATTTTATTTCTCTCTCAATAACAGACATGTAACGTGGACGCACGGTCCCAAATTCTGCAAACCCATGTTTAAAAGAGGCACTATCATGCATGTTAACATAATACCTCAAAGTCAGAAGAAAAGTCATATAATCCAATATAAATGTCCAATTATTCGCTATTAAATCCAAAATTTTCAAAATATGCATTATGCATGAATTTCCTCCTAGTAAGGCCAAAACATGCAAACATGCACGGATAAAGTACGGTCATTTGGAACTGATTTGTTATGTATGTATGTATGTATGTATGTATGTATGTATGTATGTATGTATGTATGTATTGAACCCTTGAACTTACCATTCCATCGTTGGTCGGCCACGGCTGCTACAGTAGAACAATTTAGAACTCTTAAATCTGGGGTCGTTGCGGGAATAAATTCGGTCACGATCTTAACCAAACGATGGGGTTCAGAAGAGAGCCTAACTACTTGAAATGAGGAGCAAAAATGTGCTTACTAACTTTTATTAAACTGAAAGAGCACGATAACATCGTTAATTTAATATGCATTCTTGCCACAAAAATATAAAAAAATTTAATTATTGATTTTTGAAAAGTTCCAAACACAGTCACATTACATAACGTCACTTCGTTTCTTCCAATGTCGAAGAGTTGCTTCGGAGAAGCTAATATGTTAGTGGACAGCGAAACTGAAAAACTGAAAAAGGGAAGACCTGAAAACCGGGCACCTATTATTCCAAACGAGAACTGAGAGTTAATCCACACGATCCGTGGAAAATCTGACTTTCAACAAGTAGAACGCCTGATTTTCTCTTAATTAAGGTTATCCACCAGTCAAATACCCTTCACGGATACGGAACATCCGCCGAATGGACCCTTAATCGAACCAAACTGACTATCAGTTGCTTTGGATAGGTTGCGAAATATTATGGGAAAGCATGGTGTTCACTACAAGTTAATGGCATCATTCACAATTGAAATAAAATTCCACCATGTATTTGTCATTCATGACACCCTTAAGTGATAAGGTAATCCCGATGCTAAACGTGCATCACCCCAAACAGCTGTTCGGAAGGAACCAACAACAACATGATCCGGGAGGATCTTACGTTAAGTCGTTCTAAAGGAACAAAACTGCGAAATGCAGGAAACACTTACTAATCATGCATTTAGAAGAAATGCCAAACACTGAAGTTAATCAAAAAGTGAAAAGTCACTTGAAAATATTATTATTGAACCGATTTTCAGGTTAGAAATGGGTTTATTATGCTTAATAAATTTACCAGTCCACGCTAAAATTTACTACAATTTTAAGGAATTCTTTCCCTTGACAACAATGCTACCAGTACAGATCTCTCTATTTACTGTCTGTCCCAACACACTACTGGTAAAGTGATTACTTACTTACTCTAACCATGAATAAGAATGAAAATACGACAAGATGAAAATAATATAAATTACTGGCTGACGACTCGAAACCGCATTCGCAACTCAAGTCTCATTCTAAAACACTGAGTGTCAATATGCACACTATCAACGAAAACGGACGTCAAGACGAGGAAACAATAAAGTCCGTAAAAATAAATTAACATCTCGAAGTCATACAGCTTAACACGCACGAAGAAACACAGTAAAAATATTTAATCTAGATCGGGTCGATGTCCCACACTTGGACAGCCCTCAACTCGTCTGATAGCATTCCCGTTATCTCAATGAGAGCTTCGCATAGACCCTCTACAATAAATCATATCGTACTGTAACCGCTACCTTCCTCCAGGCCACTTCACAAAAGAAACAAAAGGAAAACATCTAAACCGAGACTTGAGTGTGTACAGCTACCATCCCAGACCTATCGTCGGGCTCACTTGAAATCTGTACACCCTAAACCTAATCATTATGTACATGATGCCTTCCAAATTCTATCGTCGGGCGTGACCTAGGACGTCTCATCATCAATGACTCCAAGAATAAACACGTGACGTCCTAAATCTATCGTCGGGCGTCAAAGTGGGTCGTGCTACGCCTCCCTTAACATATCAGGCGAAATGCAATTCTCAAACAACTCTGATATTTAACACTAGATTTCGTCAAACAAATACGCACGACGGAACCCACGTCTCTATTATCAAATGAATGCAAGTCGAAATACAGCAAGTGTCTACCTCTCGAAAAATACAGTAAGTGTCTACATCATTATAATATGTGAACTCAAAAATAAATAGACGTGACGAACGGTTCTCCACCTCGAACACAATCTCAGCCTGTGCACTGACGTGTTAGGGAAGCAAATGAAAATTCCCAACACACGTGTACCCTTTTAGTGGATGCCTTCAAAATAATAATCATCACCATCGCATTCGAAATTCTCAGATCGCCTATCATCAATTCCAACCATCTTATCCATGACCTCTCCAATGAACAAATTAAATATAACCCAACCGTGTGTCCAAAGTACTCTTTGATCCTGGAGATCGTTCATTCTCTTATCATCCATGCGGGCTTTACGTAACATAGATCACTGGATGTGTACTACCCAGCCTTTAACATTTTACAAGAGTCGTTTTCACTTGGAATCTTTCTATAAATTTCACAATGCTTCACATCATAGTCATCTCAAATTCGGATTGATTGCGGAAAACAATACAGCCTGCCTCACACAGCCTGTTCCTAAATACTTCCTCTACAAAAATACAGCTTGTCTCAACACTCTTTCTCCTCGCTTTCCAGCGGTATTACTTCCATCTATCTCGTCTCCACATACATATCAATTCATCGCTCTCAATTCCTTTTCCTTCAAGATCCTTTTTCATACATCGATCCCCTGGTGAAAACGACAACCATTATTAAACACATCTCTTACCTTACTATTATTAAGACTTTCGGACCTCAAGAATCCAAGAGCACACATCGACCTTTCGCAATTCAAGTATACACGATGTCTCAAAATTTCCTTCCCATTAATGACTGTGACTCTAACAAATTTTATTGACATTATCTAAATATGCCTAAGATCCTTGTAAAAATAACTGGTTAAATGTAATTTAACAGAGAAGAATTTCCTTATCCCGCGGTAAACATTATCATTATTATTATTATTATTATTATTATTATTATTATTATTATTATTATTATTATTATTATTATTGACCAACATTTCTGAATGCAACTGACACCTGAAATTACAATATTCGCCACGACAAATTTACACTTATAACGTTCACAAATCCGCACTTTGAATGATATCTCATCTCAACACATAATTTTAAGCGTCGCATTTTACCGTTCTTGACATGAACTTTACACACTGAAATTTTCACACGCTGACCAAAAATTTACAACGCCTTTCGCCTGATAATTACGAATATCACCCGACAATCATCTGGAAATTTTGTTTAGGACAGACAGTAACTAACTAACTAACTACAACATAATATAAAATAGACAGACCTGCACATTGGTGACATTCTCAGCATTCTGATTACATCATCACCAGCAACCTCGTACTTAGCCACTCATTTTCACAGATAACATTTTCATTTTCAAAAACTCACTCATCCAAACACTACCCTTCACACACACGAGATTAAAATTACCATATAAATAATGCACTTTCTCTGTAACTTGCACCACGAACTTCCCTCGTTCTGCAGTCGACTATAACTGTCTGATGCGTTTCCCAGAGTGGTTTCTCTCCCCGTTGTTTCAATAAGAACAGGTGTTCGGCCGATAAGGGAGTAGAACTATTTTGAATCGCTTCCCCCAGACCTTCTTCACTTACAAGAGTACACGAAATGATAAAAATAAAATCTGCTGTGTAATTTTCAACCAGCCTACACCTTCCCAGTTCGTCTGCAAACGTTCAGAACTTCTCCATTCACTTTTCTTCTTAACTAAGTATATGGACCTTAGCCACGAACATGTATTGAATTATTGTCGGTCAATCTGGCGCGAATTTCTAATGACGACGGGCACAAGCTCCCGCGGCTCCAAGTTCCAGATCGACACTGAAAAATCTACGGTGGGGGGTTTCTTTTATAATTTCCGGAAGGACGCTATCCCCTCTATGAGGCTTGGTTGTGAAATCTGCCAAATTTGCTTCTAATAAACCGATTTTGATAAGACTCGTCCCAGAACTCCGGACAGACTTGCACTTATGTTAGGTGTTAATTTTATAATTTTTCTACACTCACAACAGGAGAAATAAATTGTTTCTGCCCGTGCGTTTCGCGCGTTTTCTTCCTTCCATGACCTTGGCACGTGTAGCTAGTTCGCTGGTCTCACGCTACCATTTACTTGGGCTTAACTGCACTCAAAATTTTCCCTGGTGTCTCTACCTTCACAGAGGGTGTATGAATAATTTTGCTTATTTATTTCATTATTTACTATATTATCAAAATCCCTCATTCTGCAGAATTCCATGGATTAAAAGAATTGTCGGGCACTCGAGCTCCACCGAGGTGTCCCGGCAATCCACGAGCTCGCCGTAAGGAAGAACTTCCCACGCAACATCGGGCTCTTGGGAGCGCAAAATGGCTGCCCTCAAACATACAGTAGTTTCTGAATACCAAATAAACATTTGAGAAAAATAAAAAAAAATTTCTCACAGTAGAATTATGGGTTCATAATCCACCTACAACGACGAAATGTTTACCCAGAAAGGGGAAATATTTAAACAGATATATTCCTTCAAAATTCTAAATTGTACATGGGAATTTTGATACAAATGAACCATGATTCTACGTAAAATTTCCCAGCCGATCTCATTCTTGACGTAGGGCTCTGTTACTTTCACGTATTTCCCTGTTTTCTTCTTCCAACAATAGGATTGCGTTACAGATGTCATCAACAAAGTCTTCTCTTAAGAATGAACATTGTAAACATTCAGCGTCTTCCTCTTCTTTACTCCCACTGCTTGCCTGTCCTTGGAGTGGTGCCTCGACCTGTCTTCCTCTCGACGTGACGATCATATTTACGGGTTGTACTTCTTCTTCTTCTTCTTCGGTGACCATTTCCCCAGCTGGTAAGGCTGCGTCATCCTGTAGTGGAATTCTTTCTTCGGCTCTATGATAAACCTTTAAGTTGGCGGCATTGAATATAGCTTCGCTGCTGCCATCCAGACTCTGAATTCTGTAGGAATTATTCCTGAAACTTTTGACCACCTTGAAAGGCCCAACATATAAGGGAGCAAATTTAGCATAGATGTTTTCCTGCGGTTTTGACATCATGGGTCTCCTAACAAGCACCAATTCGCCTTCCTCTAAGGGACGGTGGAATCTCCGGTTCCGCACCCTGCGCAACCGGCGGTCTGCTTGCCGACGTAAATGTTCTGCCGTACTTTGAATGCATAATTCCTGTGACGGGCGGGGATCGATGGGACACTGGATGACACCATGCCAGGATCTCACAGGATACCTATTGAAGTGCACGATAGAGGGAATCCTCCCAATAGATTCGTGTATGGTGTTGTTTACACAAGTTACTATCAGGGGTAGCACATCAACCCACATGAAATGCTCTTGGGCGCAATAAATTCTACAGAATTTTGCAATTACTTGCATTACCCTTTCGCTAGGATTTCCCTCAGGATGTCTCACGCTGCTCAGGATGTGGTGAATTTCCATATTCTGAAGGGCAGTTTTGAACTGTGCAGAGGTGAACTGGGGACCATGATCTGTCAGGAGGAATTTCGGTGTGCCCATTTCCGGAATGATATTTCGGGAAATACACCTCAAGACTAGCTTGGTGTTAGCTTTTTGCATGGGAAACAGAGTCGTATACTTGGAGAAAACATCGATGGTTACCAACACGAACTTGTTCCCACGCTTTCCTTTCACGAGCGGCCCATAGATATCCATCGCGAACAGCTCTTTAGGTTGTGAAGGTAAGAGAGGAATAGGCGCCTGCCTGATCAGATAAGGGTTTGCCTTAACCCGTTGACATGTATCGCATGTGATGATGATGTCTCTGACATTTTCCCTCAAATTCACCCAGGTAAACGTTTCTTGAATGGTTGACACAACCTTATCAATCCCTCCATGACCAATAACCCTGTGTACGTGCCAGATTAATCCCTTCCGCAGCTGCGGTGGTACCAAAATTCGGGATTTCACGTGATCGCTGTCCACGAATTTTACCAACATGTTATTCACGTACAAGTAGTTATTTGACAATTTCTGGATGGCAAAGTACCGTGGATCGTCAGCCGGAAGTGTCCCTCGGAGGAAAGAAATCATTTTTCCGCAGAAAGGATCTCTCAATTGCAAGTCTCCCAGTTGTCTCAACTCTGATAGGAAATCGTGGTCTTCCTGGACTAAGTCCAAATGATTCACGGCGTGTTCTTCCTCATTAGGGTTTCGGCTTAACAGGTCTGCCAAGATGTTCGATTTTCCGGAACAGTGCTCAATTTCGAAGTCAAATTGTTGTATGAACAGGGCCCACCTAGCCACTCGTTCACTAGCGACAGCTGTTTTCATTATAAAGGTCAGCGCCTTGTGGTCGGTTTTAATGATTATGTGAAAACCATAAATCATTTTCCTCCAATGTTGCAATGCCTGAACAATAGCCAACATTTCCAATTCGGTCACGCTGTATTTGACTTCGTGTGATCTCAACTTTCGGCTATAGAAGGATAAGTAATTCCTATTATGAGGCTGGTCCAAACATTCCTGATATAGGAGTGCCCCGATTCCTACGGTCGATGCATCAGTCTGTACGATAAAGGGTTCTCGAAATCTGGATACCCTAGCTTAACGCTGTTTAGCAAGAGCTCTTTGGTCTTCCTGAAGGCCTCTTCGTGCTCGGGACTCCATTTCCACCTGTTATTCTTGTGAAGCAAGCTCTGAAGTGGGGCTACAACCTCCGTGTAATTCATGCAGTGGTCCGAAAAAAAGTTGCACATTCCAAGGAATTGCCTGACATTCTTAATTTTGAGCGGTCTTGGGAACTTGTCATTGGCTTGGAGCTTCACCGGGTTCGGGCGAACTCCCTCACCATCAATGACATGGCCGAGAAATAGGACTTCCTTTTGACAAAAATGTGATTTCTTCAAGTTGATTTTGAAACCTGATGCCCTTAAATTCTCCAGTAGTTTCCTCAAATCCCTGATATTTTCCTCAAAACTTGATGAAGCTAGCAAGATGTCATCGACATACCGAGTTGTAGCGGCTTTAACTTCATCAGTTAGACATCGATCTAGGGCGCGTATGAGAGCTGCACCGGCATTTTTCAACCCGAATGGGAGACGATTGAAGACATACGTCTGTTGGTCAAAAAGGAAGCCAGTAAACAATTTAGACTTGAGTTCCAAACCGATGTGATGATACGAGGATGTCAAATCTACGCTAATAAAACGTGATTTTCCTCTGAAACGTTTGATAACCTCTTTAATAGGAGGGGCATGGTCATGCTCGGGGACTAGGCGTTCGTTGAGGGCACGAGCGTCCAAACACACGCGCAGAGACCCGTCCGGTTTTTGAACCCCGACCAACGGATTCAAATATGGAGTGGGCTGTTTCGAAATTAGCCCGTTCTCCTCCATTTCCTTAATAATTTTTGCAGCTTGAGCATAATACTTGTCCGGTATAGGGTACGGTCTCCTCTTAAACGGTGTCCAATCCGTAACAGCTAGTGCATATGTGAAATTAGGGATTAGACCCGGTTTGGAATCGAACACAGATATATATTCCATTAGGAGATCTCTAAGTTTTTCCTTCTCTTCTACAGTACCAGGGCATTCCGCGACCTTTAACCCAATTAAGGCCTCGTAATCAGTGTCAACCTCAGCTTCCAAGACGTCATGTAACTCTTCATGATGAATCCCTTCGTCATATACACTGTCAATTTCACCAGCGACTCCCTCTAATGAATTTACAAAGTCTACACATTGGGCCTCCTCTTCGCCATATTCTAATGTTCTATCTTCTCCCAATTCCTCGTTTAGTGTAATGACTTCTGCTCCCTCTTCTTTCCTGAACTTTATCTGGTTCCTGCTCAAATCAATGACTGCGTTGGTCTCACGGATAAAATCAGCCCCTAAAATTACATTGTAGTGCATTTTGGACATGACTACGAATGCATGAGCGAAAGTTGAATTTCCAATTTGTACGTCCAAATAAGTTTGTACCTTACAAACAGCAATTTTGTCAGGAATGACCCCTCGAATTTTTACATTTGACACCGGAATAATTGGCAATTTATTTCGTTGTCTCAAATCGTCGAAAAGAGCTTGGGAGATGATGCTGATACTGGCCCCGGTATCTACCAAACTTTTGACATGAAAATTACAAATGCGGACATTTATTAAAGGCAGTTTCTTTACTTGATTGCTCTCCTGTTTTAAGTGGTCTTCCACCAAGTCATCAGAGGTAATGATCCACGAATCTATCTGTGCGACCACCCACTCATCTGACGTCTCTCCTTCAGAATCTGGGATGAGAGACTCTGAAAAATCTCCTACTGGGAATTTGAAGGTTTTTTTTTCTATCAAGAGTCGACATTGACTCTTGCTCGAAATTCGGCGCAAACGGGTTCAGACCGGAGTTTCGCTGGTCTTGCCTATGTGCCTTCTGGAATTCCAGACTTTCAGCCCCGAAACAATCGGTGTTGACGTCCTGGCGCTGTATAGCCCCCTGCCATTTTTTCCTTTCGTGGTCCTTCCTTAACCCGTCGGTGTACTGAACACGTTCACGGTACCGTTCATCCTCATCACGGCGGACGTTCTGGGTTCGATTATTTCCCCAGTCCCTGCGGTTATTAAGTCCATTCCTGAAATTCCTCTGGTTTTCTCTGTCCCCATCGTATCGCCTCCAGTAAGGGTTCCTCCTTTGTGGATAATTCCAATTACCCCTACGCCTTTTCCTATCCTCATTTCGTGGATGCGAGGGTTCCCAGTTATTGCGAAACTCACGCCTCCGCTCAGTCGACTGTGGTTTCCCCTGCTCAGGTGCCTCTGGACTTCCCTCTGGAACCTGGCTAACAGTGTTTACATGTTGCTCGTGCGATCGTCCCCCTCTGGGTGCTATTTGATTATGGGTATGATCCAATTGCCTAAGGATCATTTCTGCCTGCATGGGGGTCTCTACCTTTGATGCAATGAGCATCCTTTGTACTTCGGGAGGTAACTGCTTCTGGATGGCCTGTACCAACTCTTGCTCCGAGGGCGGCGCCTCAAGTTCTCTGAACTTTACCATTTGTGCAATAAAGTATTCACTGAACTTTGTAGGGCCTATTGCAGTATACCGACGTGAGTATAGCTCTAATCTAAGACTCTGCTGAATTTCCGTACTCCAAAATTTATTGAGAAACGCCCTCTGGAATTCATCAAAGGTATCAAAGTGGTATCGGAAGCCTTTAAACCATAAAAGTGGTGCCCCCTCTAAATATCTTTCAGCTACCCTCAACTGACGTTCCTCAGGAATCTTGGCGTCCCGGATGTACTCCCTGAGATCCTTAAGAAATCCCTTCGGCGTGGTATGTGGACCTCCATTAAATTTCTTAGGCTGGTCCTCATGTAACTTGATCATGTTAATAACGTTTGTGACCCCTGAGCCTTGAGATCGACTGGTATCTACATTTGAGCTCTGACCGTTGCTATTCACATGACTGATATTTGGCAATTGACCACTGAGGTCAGAGTTAACAGCTGTCGAGGTTTGACTTAATACTTTGTCCACCTTGGACTGCATATCTACCACGCTGCTAATCCAACTGCTCACTTCGCTCTTAATGAACCCAACTTTCTTGTCTGTCTCTTCCTGGGCTGACGTGATTTCCCTTAAATCCTGTTCTATACTAATTTGCCTGTCATTGAATTCCCTGGTATGTTCATTTTTCATTTCAACTAACTCCTCTTGAATTTCTTTAATTAAAGTTTCGGAGTCCTCATTAGCCGCTTGGAGTTTACTAATTGCTTCCTCATTAACTTGCAACAGTTTCTTCTCCATGGTTTCGGTTTTTGACAATACCTGACTCTCCAATTCCACACTAATTTTATCTACCTTGTTGTTCAGTGACTGAATGTCCGCAGATAATATTTGACGTTGTTCCTCTATTATGGTTAGCGTTTTCCCCTTTTCCTTATCACTGGAGATCCGCATCTCTACGACCTGTTGTGTAATGTCGTCCTTAAATTCAACCTGGCTGTCGATCAGCTGCTTATGCGCCGCCTGGCTTTCCAGTAAATGCTTGTCAAGTTCCTTTCTCATCTCATCCTGACTATCACATAACCTACTGTACATGTCGTGGCTTTCGTCAAAACGCTTGTCCATATCGGTTTTTAAACTGTCATGGATTTTGGAAAACTGTTTGTCGAAATCGTTCTTTAAACTGACCTGCACTTCCGCAAATTGTTTGTCAATTTCATCCCTAATTTCCACTCGGCTATCGTCAAAACGCTGATTGAGTTTACCTATCTCGCCCCTAACTTCCTCTTTAAGTTCGGTGCACATAGTGCGTGTCTCATGAACTACATTCTTCAATCCAGCCTTCAACTCATCACTAGACTCTCTACACCTAGCCTGGGTATCCTCGATACTACTCTGTAACTCGTCACTAGTGTCTTTCAAACTAGACTGTAACTCCTCACGAGTGTCTTTCAAACTAGACTGTACCTCCATTTTACTATTTAAATTCTCATTCTGGACTTTCATGTCCTCTCTCAACTTACTATCCAAACTTTCATTATGAACTTTCATGTCCTCCATCATCTGCTTTAGCAGATCCACGGTCACCTGACCTTCCATCTCACAATACCACAAAGAATACAATAATGAGTACGCTGGCTGTTGATGCAACCAGAATACTCCAAACTACTAAGGAAAGAATTCACTATCTACTGCGTTTTCACATACAAACGCTATTATAATTTAATACCGAAACTGACAACATTCCAACAGTTGTCTTATAAAATTTTGTTTACATGGCTGGTATCACAAAATTGTTTAATAAAAAAGTAAATTCTGAAGTTAATAAGTTACTCTGGATAAATATCCCAAATAGTTTCGCTTCCGTAAATTAAGTAAATAACGAACATGTTAACGCATAAACTTTGAATGTAATTCAGCATTACCACTTCCAAAATTTATATTGGCAACATGACATAAGCTTCAATAAAGCTTTAAGTACTGGTTTCCTAAAATGCATTGTGACTGTTATTATTATTATTATCTACCAAGTAGTTACGCTCCTCGTTAAACGTGTTAATATCTGGCACTCTCATTGGGCATAATTCGTTTAACTGTGGCTCAGCCATAGTTCTCACCCGCTTGTATTATTTATAATGTGGCTTAGGCCTCAACATTATTTTATATTTTTCTAACATTTATTTTCAATGGATAATTTCATTATCGTTATCGTGGCATCGTATCGTTATCGTGACTTTGGGCTCCTCATCGTTATCGTGACATTAAGCCCCACAGTTGGTGCGTCACTTCTACTGAACCCTTGAACTTACCATTCCATCGTTGGTCGGCCACGGCTGCTACAGTAGAACAATTTAGAACTCTTAAATCTGGGGTCGTTGCGGGAATAAATTCGGTCACGATCTTAACCAAACGATGGGGTTCAGAAGAGAGCCTAACTACTTGAAATGAGGAGCAAAAATGTGCTTACTAACTTTTATTAAACTGAAAGAGCACGATAACATCGTTAATTTAATATGCATTCTTGCCACAAAAATATAAAAAAAATTAATTATTGATTTTTGAAAAGTTCCAAACACAGTCACATTACATAACGTCACTTCGTTTCTTCCAATGTCGAAGAGTTGCTTCGGAGAAGCTAATATGTTAGTGGACAGCGAAACTGAAAAACTGAAAAAGGGAAGACCTGAAAACCGGGCACCTATTATTCCAAACGAGAACTGAGAGTTAATCCACACGATCCGTGGAAAATCTGACTTTCAACAAGTAGAACGCCTGATTTTCTCTTAATTAAGGTTATCCACCAGTCAAATACCCTTCACGGATACGGAACATCCGCCGAATGGACCCTTAATCGAACCAAACTGACTATCAGTTGCTTTGGATAGGTTGCGAAATATTATGGGAAAGCATGGTGTTCACTACAAGTTAATGGCATCATTCACAATTGAAATAAAATTCCACCATGTATTTGTCATTCATGACACCCTTAAGTGATAAGGTAATCCCGATGCTAAACGTGCATCACCCCAAACAGCTGTTCGGAAGGAACCAACAACAACATGATCCGGGAGGATCTTACGTTAAGTCGTTCTAAAGGAACAAAACTGCGAAATGCAGGAAACACTTACTAATCATGCATTTAGAAGAAATGCCAAACACTGAAGTTAATCAAAAAGTGAAAAGTCACTTGAAAATATTATTATTGAACCGATTTTCAGGTTAGAAATGGGTTTATTATGCTTAATAAATTTACCAGTCCACGCTAAAATTTACTACAATTTTAAGGAATTCTTTCCCTTGACAACAATGCTACCAGTACAGATCTCTCTATTTACTGTCTGTCCCAACACACTACTGGTAAAGTGATTACTTACTTACTCTAACCATGAATAAGAATGAAAATACGACAAGATGAAAATAATATAAATTACTGGCTGACGACTCGAAACCGCATTCGCAACTCAAGTCTCATTCTAAAACACTGAGTGTCAATATGCACACTATCAACGAAAACGGACGTCAAGACGAGGAAACAATAAAGTCCGTAAAAATAAATTAACATCTCGAAGTCATACAGCTTAACACGCACGAAGAAACACAGTAAAAATATTTAATCTAGATCGGGTCGATGTCCCACACTTGGACAGCCCTCAACTCGTCTGATAGCATTCCCGTTATCTCAATGAGAGCTTCGCATAGACCCTCTACAATAAATCATATCGTACTGTAACCGCTACCTTCCTCCAGGCCACTTCACAAAAGAAACAAAAGGAAAACATCTAAACCGAGACTTGAGTGTGTACAGCTACCATCCCAGACCTATCGTCGGGCTCACTTGAAATCTGTACACCCTAAACCTAATCATTATGTACATGATGCCTTCCAAATTCTATCGTCGGGCGTGACCTAGGACGTCTCATCATCAATGACTCCAAGAATAAACACGTGACGTCCTAAATCTATCGTCGGGCGTCAAAGTGGGTCGTGCTACGCCTCCCTTAACATATCAGGCGAAATGCAATTCTCAAACAACTCTGATATTTAACACTAGATTTCGTCAAACAAATACGCACGACGGAACCCACGTCTCTATTATCAAATGAATGCAAGTCGAAATACAGCAAGTGTCTACCTCTCGAAAAATACAGTAAGTGTCTACATCATTATAATATGTGAACTCAAAAATAAATAGACGTGACGAACGGTTCTCCACCTCGAACACAATCTCAGCCTGTGCACTGACGTGTTAGGGAAGCAAATGAAAATTCCCAACACACGTGTACCCTTTTAGTGGATGCCTTCAAAATAATAATCATCACCATCGCATTCGAAATTCTCAGATCGCCTATCATCAATTCCAACCATCTTATCCATGACCTCTCCAATGAACAAATTAAATATAACCCAACCGTGTGTCCAAAGTACTCTTTGATCCTGGAGATCGTTCATTCTCTTATCATCCATGCGGGCTTTACGTAACATAGATCACTGGATGTGTACTACCCAGCCTTTAACATTTTACAAGAGTCGTTTTCACTTGGAATCTTTCTATAAATTTCACAATGCTTCACATCATAGTCATCTCAAATTCGGATTGATTGCGGAAAACAATACAGCCTGCCTCACACAGCCTGTTCCTAAATACTTCCTCTACAAAAATACAGCTTGTCTCAACACTCTTTCTCCTCGCTTTCCAGCGGTATTACTTCCATCTATCTCGTCTCCACATACATATCAATTCATCGCTCTCAATTCCTTTTCCTTCAAGATCCTTTTTCATACATCGATCCCCTGGTGAAAACGACAACCATTATTAAACACATCTCTTACCTTACTATTATTAAGACTTTCGGACCTCAAGAATCCAAGAGCACACATCGACCTTTCGCAATTCAAGTATACACGATGTCTCAAAATTTCCTTCCCATTAATGACTGTGACTCTAACAAATTTTATTGACATTATCTAAATATGCCTAAGATCCTTGTAAAAATAACTGGTTAAATGTAATTTAACAGAGAAGAATTTCCTTATCCCGCGGTAAACATTATCATTATTATTATTATTATTATTATTATTATTATTATTATTATTATTATTATTATTATTATTATTATTATTATTGACCAACATTTCTGAATGCAACTGACACCTGAAATTACAATATTCGCCACGACAAATTTACACTTATAACGTTCACAAATCCGCACTTTGAATGATATCTCATCTCAACACAAAATTTTAAGCGTCGCATTTTACCGTTCTTGACATGAACTTTACACACTGAAATTTTCACACGCTGACCAAAAATTTACAACGCCTTTCGCCTGATAATTACGAATATCACCCGACAATCATCTGGAAATTTTGTTTAGGACAGACAGTAACTAACTAACTAACTACAACATAATATAAAATAGACAGACCTGCACATTGGTGACATTCTCAGCATTCTGATTACATCATCACCAGCAACCTCGTACTTAGCCACTCATTTTCACAGATAACATTTTCATTTTCAAAAACTCACTCATCCAAACACTACCCTTCACACACACGAGATTAAAATTACCATATAAATAATGCACTTTCTCTGTAACTTGCACCACGAACTTCCCTCGTTCTGCAGTCGACTATAACTGTCTGATGCGTTTCCCAGAGTGGTTTCTCTCCCCGTTGTTTCAATAAGAACAGGTGTTCGGCCGATAAGGGAGTAGAACTATTTTGAATCGCTTCCCCCAGACCTTCTTCACTTACAAGAGTACACGAAATGATAAAAATAAAATCTGCTGTGTAATTTTCAACCAGCCTACACCTTCCCAGTTCGTCTGCAAACGTTCAGAACTTCTCCATTCACTTTTCTTCTTAACTAAGTATATGGACCTTAGCCACGAACATGTATTGAATTATTGTCGGTCAATCTGGCGCGAATTTCTAATGACGACGGGCACAAGCTCCCGCGGCTCCAAGTTCCAGATCGACACTGAAAAATCTACGGTGGGGGGTTTCTTTTATAATTTCCGGAAGGACGCTATCCCCTCTATGAGGCTTGGTTGTGAAATCTGCCAAATTTGCTTCTAATAAACCGATTTTGATAAGACTCGTCCCAGAACTCCGGACAGACTTGCACTTATGTTAGGTGTTAATTTTATAATTTTTCTACACTCACAACAGGAGAAATAAATTGTTTCTGCCCGTGCGTTTCGCGCGTTTTCTTCCTTCCATGACCTTGGCACGTGTAGCTAGTTCGCTGGTCTCACGCTACCATTTACTTGGGCTTAACTGCACTCAAAATTTTCCCTGGTGTCTCTACCTCCACAGAGGGTGTATGAATAATTTTGCTTATTTATTTCATTATTTACTATATTATCAAAATCCCTCATTCTGCAGAATTCCATGGATTAAAAGAATTGTCGGGCACTCGAGCTCCACCGAGGTGTCCCGGCAATCCACGAGCTCGCCGTAAGGAAGAACTTCCCACGCAACATCGGGCTCTTGGGAGCGCAAAATGGCTGCCCTCAAACATACAGTAGTTTCTGAATACCAAATAAATATTTGAGAAAAATAAAAAAAAATTTCTCACCGTAGAATTATGGGTTCAGTATGTATGTATGTATGTATGTATGTTCAGTCCTCAACCCGAAGGCTGGTTAGATCCTCAACAGCTCTGCCATCAGCTGTCATAGATGGCCTAGGCGTCACTGAAGAGGCCTACTACGGAAATCAGGAGTGGGCTAGTTTCCCGTTGCTTTCCTCACCGAGCCAAAAGTTGCTATTACATATCAGTCTGCCAAGCCCACTGAAATGCATGCATCATCCGACCCTATGAGCAACATTTTCAGACCATTCATAGCGGGGACTGGCTGCATAAGGAATGGTATTACTAGCATTGTTCATACCTTGGTCACTTTCATATTGGCAAAGCCAAGGATAAGACTGAGACAGATCAATGAAAGTAACAAAATTGCTCTAGCCTATACCAGAAGACGAAGTGCACTGTAAACACTAGGTCCTGCCAGCAAAGCGTTGATCAGTCATAAAACGGATATTTGTAAAGTTTCAGAAGTGTAATCAGCTTATTTAGGAACATGCAATTTGCATGGAAATCCGGGCTCTAGTAATTACAAATAATCTGGGCTCTAATAATAACGTAGAGCCACTGAAAGGAAGCAGGGAGACTGGACAGAACTGCTATACAACACTGAAGACCTGAGAAACGAGCTGGCTTCAGGACCGGCACACATTTGAAGTACTCCACGTGGACTGTCACTGACAAAGCAAGTATGCTATTGATCAAGAGTGAAGTGTCTGTGCTCCTCTACCAATTTGGCGGGTATGTTATTATTATCATTATTATTACGAAAGATAAAGGTGACCGTGATGGAGACATATTCAATTGCTGGACAACGAGAGGTTAACCGTGGATGGTACAAAGGGGGATGATTAAAACAGCAATAAGTACGAGTAGTTAGGAAAATAAGGGATGAACAAGAATTGCCAACTTCGGTTGAACAATATTCAAACACAAGACACAAGTTATAAATAGTACAGCACAAAAGAAAACATCGGAAAATTAGAACACAACAGATTTCACAAAGATCAGTAACATAAATATGACTTTGATTATATCCAAATAGAACAAACACGTACATGAGATAGGACAGATATTTCCCAACCAACTGTACAAAAAAAAGGAACCTTAGGGAAAATAGGAAAAACAATAGAATAGGAGAGTAAATCAGAGAACATTTTAAATTGCAGAGTCCGAGTATACAACAGACCTCACTATAAGATATGCGATGTTGCGAATGACAAGTTTAGGAAAAATACTCGAAGTAGCACGAGATCGTGAAGTAGAGAAATATTAACAGCACAGGAATGAGTACAGAGGTTTTCGAGCGTATTGACAAAATAATTAGAATTAGAGTTCCGCTTGCTTTCTTATCGATAGTGATAGAGTGCAACTGCTCGAAAACATAGTCATGCAAAGTTTACAAGTGTAAAGTTTACAATACCCCATGGTTGAATAGTAGAGTTGCATACTAAGATGAAAAGTATACATCAGCGCAGCACAAAGACATTTCTCTCCCTCCAACAACCGAAGGATGCCTCAATTCAGAAGGCAAACACAGCCAGATGGAGATGGGATCTACAGGGGAAGTTCGTGATACACGGCACTGGAAACGTCGAGAAAATCCAAGAAGTGGAGTCAAGAGCGGACGCCTGGCCGTAGTCCCGTAGCTGTAATGCTGTGCGGAGGTAGAACTCCGGAAAGAAAATGGCAGAACAAGACGAATGTGGATCTGTTATTGGCACAACACAGAAGACTGTAGACTGGTTACTGTCGGGGGTGGTACTGCTTAACGTTTGAGTCGCCGATCGTTAATGAGGTAACTGACAGAACTATACAAAACAATGCCCCTTCCACTTGGACATTTAATTTTCATGTCATAGCCCTTAATAATGGTTCATAGAGTTTATTTAGCATTCTACTATAACAGATCATAGTTGGCTACTGGATGTATGCTTCAAAGCAGAGTATCGATTCATTCAACTGTCGGGGTGAATCGAATCACAACAACGGCGAGCTCACGGCACACGAGACTGCTGACTCGCAGGAGATAATGCAGAGTGGTGCACTCGTGGATCAGCGAGATTTTTTTTTTTTTTACAATCTGCTATACGTTCAACACGAAACTAGAAGAATATGGAATGAGAATTAAGAAGACCAAAAGTATAATTGGAGGAAGAGGTAGAAAGTGTCGTATCAATAAGCTATAGGTGTGAAGAAATAGAGCAGGTCAATAGCTGTAAATATGTGGAAAGTGTGCCTTTGCTGGCGGGACCTAGTGTTTACAGTGCACTATGTCTTCTGGTATGGGCTAGAGCAATTTTGTTACTTTCATTGATCTGTCTCAGCTTTATCCTTGGCTTTGACAAAATGAAAGTGACTGAGGTATGAGTGATGCTAGTAATGCCATTCCTTCTGCAGCCGGTCCCTAGTATGAATGGTGTGAAAATATTGCTCGTGGGGTCGGTTGGTGCATGCATTTCGGTGGGCTTGGCAGACTGATATTTAATAGCAACTTCTGGCTCGGCGAGGAAAGCAATGGGAAACTATCTCACTCCTCATTTCCCTAGCTCGCCTCTTCAATGATGCCTAGGCCATTTATGACAGCTAATGGCGGAGCCGGTGAGGATCCAACCAGCCTTCGGGCTGAGGATTAAACATACAAACATATGGAAAGTATGGTCAAGGAAGATATGTACTGCACAACAGAAATTAAGAAAAGGATTTCCATGGCACAAGAAGGTTTCAAGATAAAATTTAAATTACTTTGTGGGTCACTAAACAAAGTTTTGAGGAAAATACTTGCTCTGGAGCATTGCGCTGTATAGTGCAGAGACTTCAACAGTACGGAAGAAAGACGGAAGTAGATTGGAGGCACCAGAGATGTGGGTATGGAGGAGAATAGAACAAGTGAAATGGGAAGACTGGGTAAGAAATTAAGAGGTATTACGAAGAGCTAGAGATGAAAGAACTATGTTGCAAATCATTAGAAGGAGAAAAATTAACTGGATCGGATATTGTTTGAGGACGGACTGTTTACTGAAAGAGGGAATAGAAGTTATGACAAAAGGCAAAAGAAGAAGAGGAAGGAAAAGATATCAAATGCTAGACAAAATCAAAGGAAGGAAATATTCGGATAAGAAAAACTTAGCTATGGACAGGCAAAAGTAGACGAGGTTTTATCACATGAAAATACCTGCCAAAAGGCAGAATACCTGAATGAATGAATTTACATCTCACCGACACAGACATGTATTATCGAGCTCATGGGAAGGAATAGAATGAATAGAAGGAATGGCAAAAATGCAAAAGAAGAAGAGGAAGGAAAAGATATAAAATGCTGGACAACATCAAAGGCAAGAAATATTCGGACATGAAAAACTTGGCTATGGACAGACAAAAGTAGAAGAGGTTTATAACATGACAAGACCGACCAAAATGCAGAATACCTGAATGAATGAATGAATGAATGAATGAATGGATTTACATTGCACCGACACAGACAGGTATTATGGCGGTAATGGGACAGGAAAGGGCTACGAGTTGGACGGAAGCGTCCGTGGCTTCAATTAATGAACAGCTCCAGCACTTGCCTGGTGTGAAAATATGAACCCACGGAAAGCCATCTTCAGGTCTGCCGACAGTGTGGTTCGAACTCACTATCCCCTGAACGCAAGCTCACAGCTGCACGCCCTTAACAGCACGGCTAACTCGCTTGGAAAGCTGGACATTGGCGGGGAGCCTAACTTCCGCTTCGAGCGAGACATAAAAAGCCATGGCTCACTTAATAATCGCACGCTTGTTGCTTTATTACCTATTCTCGTTCTCAGCTGATTTGAAAATGATACACCACTTGCATTTCCACTAATAAGGAGGTTTAAATAATACTGAAGTAGGATTCATTTGCAGTGTTACAAAGGTAGTTCAGTTATATAGACAGGCTAATTATTTTAGTTAATTAGTTTAATAATCTTGTTATAACTTAGTTGACATTCGAAAATTGATTCAACTTAACTCTCTCTCTCTGTAGCCAACACTATGACTATGGATGGCCACTCAGAAATATCAGTTTTATATTGGGAACAGGTCAGCTTTATCTCAGTTCGTATATCACATCATAGTACAAGACTTCAATTCATGTTTATTTTATTTATTGACCTATTTTATTTGGCGTGGCTCAAGCTATGAAGCCTGCTTTTATGCCAAACCATCTTAAATATGCTAGATTGTACAAAACTACAGATTCTTAAGGTTCCTGATTACATATAATTAATTATTAAATTCAGCGTAAATAATATTTATAAACGAAAGCTAAATTACATTACATACTAGTTTCTTAAGTCTATGTACCATTTACAACATGTCTTTTTAAATACATTCCTACTATGTCTGTCTATAATTATAGCCGGAAGGGAATTCCAGGAGCATATTTGTTGTAGGTATGAGTGAACTACCAAAACTTGTCGTGGGGTAAATTGGGAAGCTCAGCAGGGAAGAGGTTTCTGACCTTGTAGGTATGTTGTTTGGGGATCACGAGTATTTAAGATCCGTTCTCAGATAATTTAGTGTGTCTGTACGGAGGATATTGTGGACAAGATAGACCGAGGGAAGGTTTCTCCTCTCTGCCAAACGTAACCACAACAGCTGTTCTAGACAGGAAGATATATGGCAATACCTGGGCATATTTTAACATAAAACGGACGCATGGATTATAATGCCGCTAAAGTTTGGCATTAAGTGTGGTTAAAGTATGCAGGCTTTCACGGCCGGTGTCAATATAATAAAAATCTTCCGGGCTATTACGCCGTGGTCCACTCCTCTCATTTCGTCCAGACGTTTCGACTACTGCGGTATGGCGTCGGCAGCTCTGAACAAGTAACTTCCTGGTATTTAGTGGAAGGAGATCCAGTAAACTTTTCAGGGAGTGAAAAAAGAAGGATACTCGTTGGCAACTGTTCGTGGTGAACTCCATCCAGTTTAAGTACTTATAATAAATGAGGCCTAGTTTCTTTACAATTTCGTTTGTTTTTATCGGTGCTGCGTGGAAGAGGCTTGGAGGAATTTTATCACTTCTCAGTTTGGTATGATTATTTTTAGATCCTATTATGATTCATTGTGATTTGAATGGATTGACTTTAAGAGAATTATTTACTACTAATAAAACCTTTTCATTCCTCCCTGAAGGGGGAGGCGGGCCTCTTAGACGGTGACGCCGTCCCTCAGACTGGGAGATTTCTGACGGTGAATGAGATACACGGAGAAGGTGAGGGGGTTGGCGGCCGTTCCCTATACTAGGAACCCCTCCTCTGCTCGGTTGGCCGTTCGGAGTGCAGAGCTGGTCACTTGTGGGCCGCAACCCACTCTGCATCCACCAACCGGGAGAGAATGATTTTTAGTCCAATCTTTTATATTTTCCAGGTCATCCTTTGTTGATGTCCAGTTGGATGTTTTGAATCATCGAATTATGAAATTATTGGTTGCACGTGGACAGATATGTTTACATCTAATTCTGTATACTTATTCAATTCAGTTGTCACTGCGGTGAGGGAAAGGGTTTATAACATCAAAACTTCAAACGAAGAGGTGACTGCAGGAGAAACCTAAATCTGAAGGCTGGATGGCATGCATAGGAAAACAGTTCATAAAATGAAGACCAGACGGAAGCAGTGAACTTTGAATGTTGTTGTTGCTATCTACCAGTATACACAGATGTAATAGGAACGGGACCCTTATCGCGCCTTGTATCGTATCAATGTATCTATTCAAGAACATGACGGAATCAAATGAATCTAATATCCAATCAATACAACAGATCTTTTCGCAGACCTATTAACTTGATCGTAACATCGGTACATGTATTATGACAGCAAACAATACCCAGTATGTCTGCGGAACGGAGCCGCGCTTTTTAGCGCGAGGGTGGGTATAATTGTCTTTCATGTGCAGGATAGACTTCATTTCCGTTGTAGATATAGTATAGTGGTTGCTAGCAGAGCAGTGTCGAACGCAATGACTAACATTGTTAAATAGGTTGTATATTTTCAAAAATTATAGGGACTGGTGGATCATTCGGTATACAGAGTGTATCAGAATTACACCGAAACAAAAATCATGCTAGAATCAGAATGGCAAGAAAATTTTTCTTTTCGATAAAATGAGGTTAATATGTTACTTCCGGGCGCGCGATTCAAATTAATGAACTCATCGTAGTATTTGCTATGCCAGAGTACAAGCCGCTGCAGTGCTACAGGGTAGTGAAGGGGAGGGAGGGGAAGAGGAGTATATAACAGGGCGGGAGGGGAAGAGGGGTGTATGATGGAGACAGCGACAAGTATTCTCGTTCGACTCGCACAAGATTATCCTTATCTCTTACAGGCAATATCCACACTGCGTTTATTAAAGAGACGTAACTGGGCACACAGTACAGGAAGCACTGTATTTTAGACACACTTCTCAGTCAAGGAATGCACCAGATCGTTTCACCTCTCGTGTGTTGGTCGTAGTAACGTTCTTTAGTATTTAACATGATTGAAGATGCAACGCTGCCGTCCCACGACTGTGAATCCCTTTACTAACAACGTTGTAAATGGAAAGAAATACTGAACAAAGGAAACAATACGTCCAATGGTTTGATTACAGTAGATGTTCAATATGCACCCCTCCCATTTCGACGCACAGTAGTGACCTTTGGACTCTGTTCAGAATGTGTGCTATGTCACAAACGACCTGGAAAGCTGCCTGTATTCTTGGTACAAACAATGGTCAATTAAATGACTAATAATTATGCTACCTTTGCACGGTCAAAATGCCGCGGCCCTTTCATCTTTTCTTTCTACGGGGTTGACATAGTAGTCAATTTGTGCAGAACAAACTGTACACTGACTACTGGGGCTGGGAAGCGAAAGAAAAATTTGTGCATTCGCACCGAGCAGTACCTCTGTCTCCCACTTCCCACTTCCCCTCCCTTCCCTTCCCTCCTCTGATATACAGCAACAGACAGCGGCTGGCTCTCTGGCATAGAAAATACGGCGAGTTCGTCCATTTGAATCGTGCGCCCGGTAGTAACAAAGTAATCCCATTTACTCAAAAAGAAAAATTTTCTCCGCTAATCCGTTTGCACCATCATTTTTAACAAAAAAGGCATCCCTTACTTTTTGTCGGTAAATTTCTAATACACGCTGTATAAATGGAACACCAATAATGTACTGATTTTATATTTTAATACGTTGGCTGCCGCCTGACGCGCTTGTACGCCATGTCGTTCCCACGCAACATGCCACTGAGGCGTATGTGCGTCAATGTATATGATCCGGTTTTGTATGACTTTACTGGTCGACTCAGTGATTGGACTTTCTTCTTCTGTAACGGCACTCAGATTGAGGATAGAGTTACGTGTTCGGGTTACCGGATCGTTATCCGTTGCTTGGAAAGGTGGTGTAATTTTGGCAACGACAATTCCACTGATCCTTCAAATTCCAACACGAAAAGTAATCTAAACTGAGCAAAGAAAATGGAAAAAGAACTCACACCATTTATTAGATAATGTCCTGAGTTCTCTGAAAATCCTTCACTTTGCTTATAGCATTGTTTTACGATTTACCTCTAGTATACATGACGCGAATTATCACAATATTACCCACTACTGCATCAAAAACACTTATTGGGGGATATTTTTGATGTGAACGATTATTATATAACATGTAACATCACTTTTCAATGAAATGTTTAACTCCCATGGCACTACAACGCTGAAAGACCTTGGCCTACCAAGCGACCGCTGCTCGGCCCGAAGGACCGCGGATTACGTGGTGCCGTGTGGTCAGCACGACGAATTTTCTCGGCTGTTATTCTTGGCTTTCTAGATCGAGGCCGCTATCTCACCGTCAGATAGCTCCTCAATTGTAATCACGTAAGCTGAGTGGACCTTGAACCAGTCCTCAAATCGAGGTAAAAATCCCTGACCTGTTCGGGAATCGAACCCAGGGCCTCCGGGTAAGAGGCAGGCATGCTACCCTTACACCACGGTTCCGGCACAATGCAACGTTAGTATTTTGTATTAATAAAACGCACATCTGTGACGCACATGTGATTTTTCATATGTATGATTAAAAACTTGTAACGTTAAAACTACACTCTACTACCTTCTAACCAACAGCAAGCAAAGGAAAAATATCGGATCCTGGGGCAATTCATAGTTTTAATTAAAGGGGCAGTGAACGTGTCAATAATACAGTTACAGTAATAATATAATTTATGTAAATAATGAGAAACAACGATGCAATACTTACATGGAAAATGTTTTTTAAATTTTATATTAAAAATCGTCCCGCCTCTGTGGTGTAGTGGTTAGCGTGATTAACTGCCACCCCCGGAGGTCCGGGTTCGATTCCCGGCTCTGCCACGAAAATTTGAAAAGTGGTACGGGGGCTGGAACGGGGTCCACTCAGCCTCGGGAGGTCAACTGAGTAGAGGTGGGTTCGATTCCCACCTCAGCCATCCTCGAAGTGGTTTTCCGTGGTTTCCCACTTCTCCTCCAGGCGAATGCCGGGATGGTACCTAACTTAAGGCCACGGCCGCTTCCTTCCCTCTTCCTTGTCTATCCCTTCCAATCTTCCCATCCCTCCACAAGGCCCCTGTTCAGCATAGCAGGTGAGGCCGCCTGGGCAAGGTACTGGTCATTCTCCCCAGTTGTATCCCCCGACCAAAAGTCTGAAGCTCCAGGACACTACCCTTGAGGCGGTAGAGGTGGGATCCCTCGCTGAGTCCGAGGGAAAAGCCGAACCTGGAGGGTAAACAGATGATGATGATGATGATGATGATGATGATATTAAAAATCGCTTATTCTGACAACTATGTATCAAACTCATACAACACTTGTAAACGGTGAAGGTACGTTACAGTGAAAACAGCATTAATGATATCCAGTATAACACTAGATTATCCCGTTACTGTCCTCTATTTAAGACGAAAGATCTTTTAAATTCCAATCAAGATTACAAGATGTTCGGTCCACACACATGATCTTTGTGGTTTGCGAGGAACAGTTAACAAGTAAAGAAAAGTTTACAGTGATGTTCGGAGCTAATATGACGGGAACCGAAAAATTAAAACCTCTAGTGATCGGAAAATCGGTGAAGCCTAGGGTGTGAATTAATTACCAGTCACGTACGAAAGCAAGCCTCGAAGTCGCGGATGACAAGCTCCATTTACGATTCTCGGCTGCGTGATATTGTCGAGAAGTTTCAACGTGAAGGGAGGAAAGGTTAACCGTAACAAACAGAAGAGACTAACGGATTAGCTTTCCAAATGTATTAACGGGGGTATGTTTTTTGTTTCACTACGGTATGTACTGTATCCTGTCTTCTAAAAAGTAACTGTAATAAGTGATACAATTAAAGTGATGCCAAAAAATAGTGATTGTTTGTATACTTATTAGATAAAATAAAGTATTCAGTATAAGCCCGTAGATACATATGACTACTACTACTACTACTACTACTACAACAACACGTTTTAATTCCTCCTCTACCGAGCTCGATAGCTGCAGTCGCTTAAGTGCGGCCAGTATCCAGTATTTGGGAGATAGTAGGTTCGAACCCCACTGTCGGCAGCCCTGAAAATGGTTTTCCGTGGTTTCCCATTTTCACACCAGGCAAATGCTGGGGCTGTACCTTAATTAAGGCCACGGCCGCTTCCTTCCCACTCCCAGGCCTTCCCTGTCCCATCGTCGCCATAAGACCTATCTGTGTCGGCGCGACGTAAAGCAACTAGCAAAAAAAAAAAATCCTCCCCTGAAGGGGGAGGCCGCCCTCTTACACGGTGATGCCGTCGCTCATGCCGGGAGATTTGTTACGGTGAAGGAGATGTGCGGTGAAGGTGAGGGGGTAGGAGGCCGTGGCCTAATACATATGATACAATTATGTCCTATACATGCCCATGATGATGCTTATTGTTTAAAGGGGCCTAACATCTAAGGTTATCGACCCTATACATGCTCAAAAACGATATTCTCTATCTCTCGAAATTTTGATAGCTCGAAATAAAATTTACCTCACGAGGTGATTCGAGATATCGGGGTTCCATTGTAATTTCATCTTCCATTAGTTGTAGACAACTGAAAATGAAATATGTCAGTGAACTCTGGTTCTGATATGGCTATACCTGTGTTTCATTTCAGATATTTTTGTACATTCTTAGTAATATTACATATTTTTTATATATTATATCAATATTGTTACATTTTTGTACATATCTAGGTAATTTTTCAAAGCATAAATAAAAATTGTGTCTGCTTGTTTACTTTTCTGACTACAGTAAAATAATTGGCGAATTTCAGCTCATGTAGAATATATTTCAATGGCTAAAATTGGCTTTAAAATTCCTTTCAAGTTGGGATTTGTAACCGCTTGTCTCTGAAATACAGTAGTGGCTCAACTGCATACAGCAGCACTAAACCATTCTCAGAATCCGGTATGGCTAGGTGCCTTTCATTGGTCAAAGTTTCTAACAAATTCTACGCAATCTTGAAACGAAATCTAGGTTATTCAAGCTCCCTTATCTGTTTACAATATCATTAGTGGTGAACAAGAAGAGTCCCCGGAAGATATTTCACCCAGCTAGTTTTATCTTTTAAGATACGCACCGGTGACTTCCTGCGATGTTCAACGGTCCTTTTCAACCTATAAGGAATTTTATCGGACGAGCCCCAAATCATCAAAATGGAAAACTGGAGAAGTACTTGATGGAACACAGCGTATCACAATAAAATGTTACTCTACTACTTGTTTTACTATAGGCGTTTACAGACAGATTATGTATTCATTTCATTTAGTAATATTTATTTGTTTCATTTTCAGGGCATGAAGGCAGCAGGAAATATTAGCTACAACAATACAATGTGTGATATACTCCGTGATTTCTTTCTGTCTGATTCCGTTTACCCTCCAGGGTCAAGTTTTCCCTCGGATTCAGCGAGAGATCCCACCTCTACCGCCTCAAGGGCAGTGTCCTGCAGCGTGAGACTTGGAGTCGGGGGATACAACTGGGGAGGATGACCAGTATCTCTCCCAGTTGGCCTCACCTGCTATGCTAAACAGGGGCCTTGGTGGGGGATGGGAAGATTGGAAAGGACAGACAAGGAAGACGGAACGAAGCGGTCGTGGCCTTACGTCAGGTACCATCCGGCATCTTCCTGGAGGAGAAGTAGGAAACCACGGAAAATCACTTCAGGATGGCTGAGGTGGAATTCGAACCCACCTCTACTCACTTGACCTCCTGAAGCTGAGTGGGCCCCATTCCACTTTTAAAATTTCGGACCTCCTGGGGTGGCAGCTAATCACACTAACCACTCCTACTCCGTGATTTACAGTGCATAACATTATTTTTAAATATCTTAATTATTTTATTATGTGTTCATTTGATTATTTAATACTGTCCAAATGTCATTATCTAAAGCGACAACGATGACTTTGTCATAAAATATGGAGGTTTCCAAACAATTTTATTTTCTCATGTCATGACCATAACTCATAATAAAAAGAGTATAAGAACACAGTTAAAATATACTGTATTAATAATGTTACATATTTTATGAATATTACAAATTTAATTACATATTTCACTGATATTTAATACATTTTATGTATATATTTCAAACTACGGGCCCTGTCGATAACAATGGAACAAAAGTCTTCAGTTACCGTCTCATCATTACAAGGCATACGCTTTCAGAGAGATAATACGGCGACTCTCAGGCATTGTCCTAAGCAATGAGTTAGTAAATAATACACTAGAGGTAGCACTGGTGCTGCAGTCGCCTGCGAAGATGAACAAGCACGCTGTTTGGCAAAAGCTGGATTGTTTGGCACTGTCATTACTGAAGTTTCTCGATAAACTGAAGTCTTCTCTTCAGGAAAATGTCATTCTCCTGGGCAGCTTATGGCTGCAAAGCGAGGTTCATAAAGAGCAATGGAGTATCATTTCAGAGGTATATTTATTTTAAATTCATTTTCGTGCGAATAAAATAATAATTTGTGTGACACTTATAGTCATGTTGGACTTGCGCTGACTTCACAGTCTCTTTCCCTGTCGGCGTGAATGAGATTTTTTGAACTTTACCGTGAAGTCTGAAATTAATATTTTAGGGAATATAAGTGAAGACATTTTTCTTTCACTGTATGGCCATGTCTTTGAAAGCGAATATCCAGAAAATCCAGAGAAAGATTATGTATACATCCTGTTGGCAGGTCATACATGCATGATCGCAATGTTAGAAGTAGGTTAACAAAGACAATTTTGTTTCGTGACCAATAGGTTGATACACTGTTACTCTTCATTATAATCAGAAAGTAATGGTGTTTCTCAACATATTTCTTACAACGCTGATTATATTGACGGGTGTAATTGGCTCCTCATGGCCATGATTACTCAGTGTTTAGAGGTTAACCTGTTGTATTCCTTTTCCTTCCTTGTAATGGCACTGATGTGCATGACACCGAGCGATTGGCTGTGGGGTTTGGGTCGCGTAGCTGTGAACTCGTATTGGGGAGATGATACCCAAGACGTTGTTCTGTCCGACATATCACACCTAATCTCAGAGACCGAGTCGCTTCTCCCGGGATCACTGCCCGAGTTACAGTACATGGATTTTTCCTCACGGGAGCAGTAAATTCCAATGGTATAGTGCCCTTAGGACCATACAGTTAGTAAATAATACACTAGAGGTACTTAGGCCAGTCAGGGAAGACAAAATACACTCAGATAACATGGGTAAGTCTACGAGCTTACCATTCATCCCTTTAGCATTTTGTATTCAACGTTACAGTTGAATTCACAGACCCAGTGTCCATTATAAGGTATACCACTTTATGTACTTCATTCTAATCTTCTTCTACGTTTTTCCTAGACTTGTGGGGTCGCGGGTGCGAACTGAGTCGTATATGTGGATTTGACCCCGTTTTACAGCCGGATGTCCTTCCTGACGTCAACCCTATGTGGAGGGATGAAATCAATATTGCGTGCTTCTATAGTGGTTGGCACTGGGGTTTGTTGTCTGAATATGAATGGCAATCTTTCTTTTGTAATGACTACCTAAATTTAAAACTTAGACAAAGTATGGTCAAGGTAGGGAAGCCAAATTCCGGCCCAGAATCCAATTTTGTGGCCCTAGAGATTTTTAAAATTATTTGTTTTACGTCGCACCGACACAGATAGGTCTTACGGTGACGATGGGATAGGAATAGCCTAGGAATAGGAAAGAAGGGGCCGTGGTCTTAATTAAGGTACATCCCCGGCATTTGCCTGGTGAGAATGGGAAACCACGGAAAATCATTTTTAGGGCTGCCAACAGTGGGGTTCGAACCCACTATCTCCCGGATACAAGCTCACAACTGCACGGCCAACTCGCCCTGTAGAAATTTCTAGTTTACACGATTGGTTCCTAATGTGTAGCCGCGCGCACACGGGTAGTTTCATCCCGTTGTCTTGCTCTGAGAGCAAGTTGGTTGCGTGCACCATGTTTAGTTTCCCTGTACGAGGAGGATTCATTTTTCATACTGAGCTGAGTTAGAGCAGCATTCAAATTAAGAGCCTGTTATTCCTAGTGTGAATGACATACTGGACTGCATTTCAGTCGTGTGGTGTAGTTCCTGGCGTGTAAACGCTACAGTGAGATGGTTGGCGTGACTTACTGTAGCGGCCATTAAAATAAATCAGGAAATGTTCGTTATTTCGTCCCCTTCATTTTATTTGTTATGAAGTTTAGTATTATTTTCAGATGGGATAATGCAAGCAGCTGGATAAGGAGGCTATGAAAAAGGCTATTAAGGCAGTGAGGGACAAGATAAAGGTTTACAAACATGCAAGTAAAGCGTTTAACATCCCACGAGCAACGCTGAAAGACTATGTTAAAAAGAACACCAAGAAAACATTTTTCATAAATGACCTTAAAGTAGTTTATTATAGAGAAATTGTTTGGTAAAGAGGAAAAATGTAGTGAAATTAATTGTACTTTTCATAAATTTGGTGGAGAACGAAGTAACGAACACGTTTTTGGTAGTTTAGTTTTTGCAGTGTTAATGTTTATGTCAAATACTGACTACCTTACGTCATAACAGTCTCACTGTAAGTTGCCTGCCCGTAAGTGGATAATATATTAAGTGATATGTATACCAATTTCTAGACTTGTTCATAATCTGCTAAGGGGACGAAGTATGTGCCCCCTATATTATGGCCAATCTCGCTATATGGTGTGGAAACATGGACCCTCAAGAACATATCAGTGAAACGCTTGGACGCTCAGGATCTCATAGGTTGCACGACTAATGAACCAAAAAGTACTCAGAAGGGCAATTCGGTAACTCATTGGAACAATCAAGCGCCGTAAGATTTCTTCCCTCAGCCGCATCCTCAGAAATGACCGTTACCTTATCTTACAGCGGGTTGTACACGACCGAGCTCGCTAGCTGCAGCCGCTTAAGTGCACCCAGTATCCAGTATTTAGTAGATAGTGGGTTCAAACCCCAGTGCCGGCAGCCCTGAAGATGGTTTTAGTCTTCTCTTAAGATAGGGAGGGGATACCATTTTCACACCAGGCAAATGCTGGGGTTGTACCTTAATTAAGGCCACGGTGGCTTCCTTCCCACTCCTAGACCCTTCCTCTCCCATCGTCGCTCTAAGACCTATCATTGTCGGTGCGACGTGAAGAAAATTGTAAAATAATTTATTGTACAAGGCAAAATACATGGTCGAAGAAGTGTCGGGAGTGGTGGTGATGATTATTGTTTTAAGAGGAAGTACAACCACGCAACCATCCTCTACATAACAGTAATCAGATACAAAAAATGGAAGGGACATGACACATCGAAAAATGAAAGTATCGGCTGAAGAAAGACAAGGGCCACGAACGGCGTGAAAATGGAAGACATCCCAGCCCTCGGAACCTATTAGCATCGGGGTCGGAAAAGAACAAGAGTTGACCAAGGAAGGTCGGATAGGAGATGTGAAAGTGAGGAGCCTGACACAAGTAAGTCGAAGCAATGCCAGGACTCAGCTCAAGGACCCCGCGGTTACCAACCTACACTCCCAAGTTGAGAGCCCCTGGGACCCCTTTTAGTCTTCCCTTAAGACAGGGAGGGGATACCGTGGGTATTATTCTACCGCTCCCACTGTTTTTTAAATAACTTATCTTGCACATATTCATGAACTTACTTGATTCCGCTTTTCTTAACAATGCACCATGTATCGAGGCTTGCAGGAATTAGAAGAACAGATAAATAACCTTCAAAACTGACTGAATATGTATCGGGTAAAACAATCCTTCACATGTTATAGGAAAACTAGCAGTTATCCATGGACTCCAGCCGCAATGTTGTTCATGTTACGGAGTTGCAAAGTTTCGAGATAATGGAATAACACGCATGAACTTTTGTGGTCATAGAATGTAATATTATATCAACAAACAATTGAAAATATGCCACAAATGGAAATGGAATCACATTTGTTTTTCTGCAGTTTGGTACCTTTTTCAACTTGTTGCGAATTAGTGATATCGATTCGTAATTCTATACATCATTTCTAACTGTGAACTCATCAATCTAGTGTTGTACGATAAACAACATTACGTGTCACACTATTGGGAGCATAAATGAAGGCGTTTACATTCGTCGGAGTTTCATGAGAGAAACATGTATTATGATTAGGGAAATTAATTTTAGGCTCTAACAGGCTAGAATGCAAACGTATTTAACCAAGGCGCACGTCTGCTACCCGCAAAACGGTTTTGCAGTGAGATTTGCATAAATATCAGCAATCTGAACTCCTAAGCTTAAGCCTGTACGCAGCATCAGGTAGCACGCTTGCCAGAATCAGTCTTTGGGTGTTGCACGAGACCAGCAAACACCCTATCGAGAAACAAGTCCAAATGTCTCCATTCGATTTCACTGCTCTGCGGAGATGACTTCTTGCTTCCCCTCGTATCGCAACGGTTATTTCGTAACTTCTTCTCCACCACTAGGGTACGCCATACCGGTCCACCCACAATATTACCAACATTTTGCATCAATGAAAAAACAGGAGAGCAAAATTTCAATTCTAGTGAGGTAAGAATAACTGTAGTTAGCCTCTTATTCCCGGTGTTTCAATTACCGGGTATAGTTCAGTTTTAATGGGAATGTCATTCATTAGTTAATGATAATAGAGTTTGTTGATATTTCTGTAAGCTTCTCATATAAAATTGCGTCATTGAAAATGTCGGTGCAACACCCAGCTTCAGATACCACCAGCCGCTACTACTAAATGCCATTCGCCCTGCAACAACAAAATTTATCCCGGTACCTCTCTAATCTGTATGAAGTTTGGTCATGGCGCCTGAGTATCAAGACAATAAATTTCTATGTTGTATCATAGAGCAAAATCCACCACCTTAAAGAATTTGATACTCTTGTATAGAATTGCGGTTAAGAACCGTAAAGGAATGCAAAACTATGGTACATGCGACTGAAGAAAGTACAGTAATCCAATCTATGACTAATACGAAGTCTGAATAGGTTGGAGTAAACTTAAGAAAATTCGTCTGCGGCCCAGATGAAATAAACACGGATGATGGACCTTAGTGTCCTAAACCTGGTTTCGAAATGAACACTTGTGTTCTGATACGACTGTTTGATTTTAATAATAATAATAAGAAGAAGAAGAAGAATTATAATAATAATTTCATTTCAGCTAAGACTGGACTCCAAATATCGTATGAAAAAACTTAGTAGGCCTACATGGAAGAATACGTTTGTTATCTAGATTGTAAACCTCTACAGACAAAATTCGACAAAATTATCAAGTGAATAATTTCAAGTACTCAGGAAAATTAATTCGGCCATCAGGCTTGAATCGTGAAGGAAATAAGGAAAAGACCTCAAAGTTACAGAAGGCCTATAGACTCACCTGGACAGATATAACAAAAAAAATCGATATCCAGGAAAGCAAAATTGAGACATTACAACTCAGTTATCAAACTCGAAGCACCATACGCCTCGCAAACCGTGATCACTGTAGGAATAGAGAAAAAAGAGAGGAAAATGTTTGGTGCAGTCTACTCAGAGGGAATCTGGATGAAACGGAAGTCTTTTTCTCTTTTTTCTTGCTAGTTGCTTTACGTCGCACCGACACAGATAGGTCTTATGGCGACGATGGGACAGGGAAGGGCTCGGAGTGGGAAGGAAGCAGCCGTGGCCTTAACTAAGGTACAGCCCCAGTATTTGCCTGGTGTGAAAATGGGAAACCACGGAAGACCATTTTTAGGGCTGCCGACAGTGGGGTTCGAACCTACTATCTCCCGAATACTGGATACTGGTCGCACTTAAGCGACTGCAGCTATCGAGCTCGGTGGAAACGGAAGTACCGGGAGCTTTATCAGCATTCTGGAAAGATCGCCGACACCATCAGGAAAAGGAGGTTTAAGTTCTATGGCCAGTTTCTCAGAATGAACAATGACAGGCTCACGAAAAGGATTCTCAGCCTTGCTCTCTCAATGAAAGCCAAAAACAACTGACTTAGTGAAATAGAAAATTACCCTCAGGAAATTGGCATCCCACAGGAAATTATTCAAGATCGACTCCAAATCAAGCCGCCTCTGTGGTGTAGTGGTTAGCGTGATTAGCTGCCACCCCCGGAGGTCCGGGTTCGATTCCCGGCTCTGCCACGAAATTTGAAAAGTGGTACGAGGGCTGGAACGGGGTCCACTCAGCCTCGGGAGGTCAACTGAGTAGAGGTGGGTTCGATTCCCACCTCAGCCATCCTGGAAGTGGTTTTCCGTGGTTTCCCACTTCTCCTCCAGGCGAATGCCGGGATGGTACCTAACTTAAGGCCACGGCCGCTTCCTTCCCTCTTCCTTGCCTATCCCTTCCAATCTTCCCATCCCTCCACAAGGCCCCTGTTCAGCATAGCAGGTGAGGCCGCCTGGGTGAGGTACTGGTCATACTCCCCAGTTGTATCCCCCGACCAAGAGTCTGAAGCTCCAGGACACTGCCCTTGAGGCGGTAGAGGTGGGATCCCTCGCTAAGTCCGAGGGAAAAACCGAACCTGGAGGGTAAACAGATGATGATGATGATGATGATGACTCCAAATCAAAAAAAAAGCTGTCAACAGCTATCATTTGGCTGAGAAAATGAATATCAGAACCAATAAATAATGTACTGAAGAACGGAGGAAAATTTTCATTGCCCAGGTGAAGAGATTTGGGGGGAAGAAAATAATCAACATGAGCTCCACAGATGGGCATAACGCTGTAAAAAATCACATGGGGTTGGCGTCAGGAAGGGCGTGCGTCCGTCAAACTTGGTGAATTCCATATCAATTCCCGATTCCAATAAATTGAGGAAAAGGCCAGGAAGAAGCTGAAGAAAACTTGTTTTAACATTACAGAGTAAATATTTATTTTGGATTTAATACAAATTTTGTAGGCGTACACCATATATTCATAAGTGTTAAACCAATGATGACTTTCACAGAAATGTCAAATTATAGAGATGCCCGTGTTGTCATAAAGATAATTAAATATTTTAAAAGCATATTTAAAGAATGCTTCTTTATTTAACATGCATTCAAGGAGCCACATTTAACAAGAAAATATTGTATTTTCCTAACTAAGACTATAAGTCAACTGTGAAAGAGCTAATGCAACTTCAATCTTGTGACATTCGGACACAAACATTACGAGCACGAGCAGGATGAAGTTCACATAAGCTGACCTTGATTGCCACAAATCTCTCTCTCTCTATCTCTTCACCACTCTGTAATTAGGCTTCTGGCTGGCGGGCGAGGAAATGTACGGAGTTTCCTGTTACACACTGCGTATGTAGCTATTAGTAATTGAGAGCTCTGTTTATTTCAGAGAGCTTTTATTTTTCACGATTATATTTTGATTTGCTGTTCGTTTTATTATTAAATATGCAGCCATTTGATAAGGTTTCCATTTTTCGTGAGTTGTAGTGTATATAGACGGACCCCATGTATACTTTATTCATGCCTCACATTTTTCTCAGTTATACGCTAATTGTTTCATGCATCGAACTTTGCCCATTAATAGCACAATTATACGTTTTTCGGTTATACGTTTGCTCACTAATACGTCAGATATGTCTGGTTCCCCAAAACGGAACGAATTACTGTAATTTACTCATTTATACGTTATACAAGGGGGCCCCAGGAATAAACGGACACCGCTTTAAAAAGTATAGAATTTAGTTTTTTTAATTACAAACTTTAGTTAACTTCGAAGTACTCCCCATTCACTTATACATTTATTGAAACGTCTTCTCCACTGCGCGAAATATTTTTCGTGCTCGTCCTTTCAGATGTCTTACAGCAGCACCACCTTCGATTCTCTTTTCAAGACCGGAATATCTGCAAAACGTTTCCCTTTTAGTTAGCTTTTCATCCGGGGAAACAAAAACAAAAAATCACAAGTTGCGAGATCTAGTGAGTAAGTGAAAGGGATGGGAGAGGAAGCGGTGCCATGCGGTGTTTCGCCAAAAAATCACGCCAAGAAATGGCTGTGTGAGCTGAAGCATTCTCATGGTGGAAGACCAGTCCTCACTCTGCACCAAATAAGACCGTTTCAACCGAGCACTCTCGCGCAACCGCCTCAAAACACTCAGGTATACTTGGGGACAAAACATGACGGCCACATTTCCTGGAAGCGAGCTGGAAGCCAGCAGTCAATCACACCCTGCACTCTGCTGAGTTAACGAGTTCTAAGTGATCCTCGTTTGGTGTGAAAGAGGTTGTCAAACCACTTTTCTCAGTTTTATCCTTTCTTCGTATCGAGTGCAGTAGACAATTTGGCAACTCCGGCTACAATAGGCGTAGTATATCCTATGATCTGCTAATAGACACCGGACTGCCGCTGAAGGGTTGTCGTGTAAAGCGAAGTCGCCATGTTATGTCCCCAAGTATAGGAGGTTCACCGTCGAGGAGATCGAAAAACACGTCTCACGGAAACTGTCACAAGGGCTCCTTACAGCCGTCTCAAGTCATGCCGGTTGGCATTAGTGATGGGTTGCTCGTGAATGAATTATTCAAAATGAACGCTTCATTCCTGTGAAGTGTGAACTAGCCACTCAATTTCAATAAACTGGTGATTCAAACACATCATAGTTCTCACACTTCTTAACATTCATAACTAGAGGCCGGATTTCCATGCACTATCAAATCTCAAAATATGCATGCATTCATGCACTATCAAATGATGGAACATGCACAATAAGCTGGAAAATATTCATTATCAAAATTCAGTTCAACATTGTTATATCTTCACTTCCTTTTCAAACATTGAACAACAACTAATTTCTCCACATTTTTATTCATTCAAGTTCATTCGTTTATCTGACAGAACATTCTTGAACATAGAAAATGATCTTTCTACATCACAAAAAGTTACAAGTTCAGACTTAAATGAAGACATTTAGGACGAAGTATATCTGAAGTTATCTCTTTTCGAAAATTAACTTAGAAATTCCGTATCTCAGTCCATTTAGACACGACGACTACGACTTTTAAGAAGTGCCATGACACCCCACACGTAACAGCACAGTCCAACACTCAATTACAATCTGAAGCGTGTAAGCGTGTTGCTTTCCAACTCCCTTCTTTTCTCAATTATTTTTGCCTCACACGTGTGATCAGTGAGAGTCCCGAGTTCGAGGTAGGAAATTCCAGGAAAACAAAACAGGATTCAGTGCAAAACAAAGGTTCGTAAGCTGCTCTCTCAGTAAAGCGGCGTCACAGTAGTGTGATTCGAGTTTTGATTTCTTCGTCTAGCATAGACGAAGAAAAGAAATAACACTTAAATTAGGGTTTAGTTTTTACTGGGACATCTTATTTCTAAGGATTAGAGCGGTCGTCGCGGGGTCTTCCCGCTCATGTCAATGTTTACTCACGCACCACACAAAGTGTTTGGCTAACTGGATTACAGGACCTCAACTTTGGTGTCAACTAGTATGCCACGAATACATTTTCTTTCTCTCTCAATAATATACAAATAACGTGAACGTACGGTCCCAAATTCTGCAAACCCATGTCAAAAAAGGTACTATCATGCAAGTTAACATAATATATGCGTCAAAGTCAGAAAAAAGTTATTTAATCCAATATAAATGTCCAGTTATTCGCTATTAAATCCAAAACGTCAAACTATGCATTATGCATGAATTTTCCTCCAAAAAGGCCAAAACATGCAAACACGCACGGAAAAAGTACGGTTGTTTGGAATGGATTAGTCATAAAACAAATATTTGTGAAGTTTCAAAAGTGAAACCAGCTTATTTAGGAACATGCATTTGCATGGAAATCCGGACTCTATTCATAACTCATTCGATTTGTCTGTCACTCACTCACTCGCTCTCTTCCTCCTCCCACTATCAGCGTCATACATTACCCGTTCACTTCCAGGCCCATCCTAACCTCTCAACTGTGTTCTTACATGTATTTTCTTTTTTATATGAGGCAGACTTTTCCTTGGCCTTATCAGTCCCTATCAACAATCCTAGATGCTGTAAGCGGGTAAGCCATTGGATGTCCATAATAACATTGCTCTGCCATCTCATGTTAATTTTATTATTATGAACCTTTACTTAGCGGGTGAACGAAGGAACTGTCAACGAAGTCGCTGCTGAATGGATAGTGAGCAGCTTTGTCAGGCTTCATTACTTCATGAACGAACTACTTTGAACGATTCAAAATAAAGAGTGTGAATGAGTGAAGTAGTTCATACGAATGAACTGGTTCAACCCATCGCCAGTTGGCATACTGACTCAGAAGGGGTTACTTATCACCCACCTAAATTGAGAACCCCGAACTACAAGAGTGGTGCGCGCAGCGAATTACGTCCGGTTATTTTTGGGTACCGCCTGTACAGCACTGATGGAATGAGAGTCACAGAGAGAAAACTGACAACATCTAATCCCATCGAATTCAGTAAGCGGATTCTTTTTGAGATAGCCTTTTTGACACTACTAGCGAATAAAAGGGTTGCAGCTGAAAATGGGTTAAGCCAGATGACGGTAAATGCCATCACTCCGTGTTTTTATAAAACGCATTATCGCTGCGCACGTGTATATAACCAACTAGTGGATAATTGTGTGGAAAAGTTAAAAAAAGAAAAGAAAAATTTACGACTTTTAAACTAGTGTAAATCATCAGTACTCTGTATGCAAATAATGGAAGTACAGTACTATACTTTAATTACAGTAGTGTACGTGTGTTTCATTTATTGCTTTCTTATACAGTACTGTAGTGTAGTTTTAGTAATAATGTAAATACACAGTTTCAGTTTTATAAGCAAATTCACTTTTAGGTTTTATCATATATATATAATTTTAGCTGTCTCCCTTTGAAAACTTATAACTGAGGTTCATCTGTATTTTGTTAAGAATGAAGCAATTTTTTTCAGTGTCGACACAGTTAACAGAATTTATAACATTATTTAGTGTGTTGAAATACAAAATGAAATTCTCAGAAGAAAAATTTGGTGGGAATGCAGTCGAATATACAAATTATAAATGAAATATCACGTTTCGTTCTACAAGAAAATCCTCAGATTCTATCCAGATTCTATCCATTCTAACCATGCAAATATACAATATTGGTTAAATTGCATAAAGGCTTCTGAATTATTTTAAAATGGTGATATTATGAACAAGTGGGATGAATTATGAACAGACGTTCGCTGTTACGACTTAAGCAATGCAGAGGCCAGTCAGGTAAGTACAGAACGCTGTCTCAAATTTCAAGTGCTAGCAGTCCAATCGCAGTTGCTGAAGGTACCGAATGATTAGCAGCTTAGTTAATTACAGAAACACTTCTAAATGTTACTAAAATATCAATGAATGACTACTACAATCCTTATTTGTTCTTACTTGTTCAGAACATCACCAGTTCACAATCACTGACAAGTTTATGCAACACAAACACTGTCGTACATACGAGGTGTCCCCCAGCGCCGTACTTTCTACTTACACTATAAGTTTGCTGCATGCACTAATGATGAATGGAATGTCTAATAACTGATTTTCACAGAGGTACTGTTGCCTGCAGGTAGAGTTAGAATACGAAGCGATAACAACCGGACGGCCACTGGCTGCATATTCCCCGGCGCTACACGTCTAATGCACCCTCTTGCGCTAGTAAGCCTAGTTTTAGAACACTGTTATTCGTCGGCTGGTATTTGATACTCTATTAGTCAATATATTGACAGTGGCTGCTGTGTTGAGCAACGACAAATACACAGAGATAATATTAATCTATGAAGAATCAGGTGGGAATGCAGTCGAATATCGCACACAAAATGCGCAGCAGTACTCAAATAGCCGCCTGCCGTCTATACATTTATGTCGCCGAATAGAGTTGAAATTAAAAGCTAATTGATATTTTAAGACATACACCACATACTGCACCCATAAGCGAATGTGCATAATTAATGCATAAATTAAATGTTTAATAATTCGCATATGGGAATACAGCAGTAGGCTGGGAAAAGATTGCAGTCTCACAAAGCAACAGCCAGGCGCCGTTCAGACTGAAAATATATCCACAGAATACGTCTTAAGGCACGAACAGGAAGTAGCTAGCCTGAGTGGTACGTCCAATTATGTTTTATGATGCCGACGAGAAGTGGAAACTCTCTATCCAGTTCCCACGTGAATCCGCACGTCCAAATTTGCCCTGCCTAAGAAGAGCGAGTGAGACACGAATAATACCCGTCATCCCTTAGCAGAAAATGGAAGAACCCAAACTACTAAGAGCGCGAACGTCTCAGCCAATCACAAAATTGCAAATTTTAATGTCTTGTCATAGCGGGAATCTACAACTAGTATTTCGCGATTTGGTGCCCGAAGAGTGTGAAATATTGTGTCCTGACTTCCAAGCAATATTTAAGGATTTATCAGTGCAAATGTGTGGTTAATCAGTGGTTAAATAAGAAATTTTCAACTTTGCATGGAAGAGTGGTATCGCCCAAGAAATGAACAGTCATGGCAGGAAGGCGCCATACTCTGACAGAAAATAGAGCCAGTGACGCGCGCCGTCGTATGAATTAACCTGTGATCGTTTCTCATAACGCAATGTAACACATAAATCGGACCAAAACTAGGAATGTTTTGAGCACATTTCCTAAAATTCTAACCTACGGACACATGATAAATCGGTCCCAAGTGCAGGATTATTACGCCACATCCCTTCCACAGAACTGTTTTCTAAGTGGGGGAAGGACTGTTTAAAAAACGAAGACACCAGTGTGGTGAATCTCAGTCTCGTAGGAAATCCTCAGTCTCGTAGGAAATCTTCAGTCTCGTCGGAATTCTCAGTCTTGTGGTGAATCGCAGTCCTGTGAGAATTCGCAGTCTTGTAAGAATCTTCAGTGTCTTATACAGTAGTTGACATCCGAGTGAGTAATGTATTTATTTGTGTGAGTAATATCATAGCCGAAATGAACACTTTGACAAACTTTTATTCAACTTTAGATTATGCAGTTATAATCAGGCAATTCAATTAACAAATGACAATGGTAGTTATAATCTCAACACTTGCCATGAATGAACTTAAAGTGCTAGGACCGAGATGAACATTGAATCTCGTCGTAACACGTAGCTGCATAACATTTTCCCTATTTCACGTGTAGCTTATATATTTCGTGGAAAAGTCATATTTTGGAGGACGATTATTATAAAATTCTCTACATCATTGGGAACATTACATTTAAATTTTTCCACACTCTTATAGAACTATTATTGCAAGTGAGATATTTGGGAGCAGAATTAGTCAAGCCAGTTACAGGGAGAAAAACTTTGTTTTCACAATTGGAATGCTGCCGCACTAAGACCTTGAGTCCAGTGTTATGGTCAGAGAAGGTGAATAACCAATAATCCTTTACACAACCAAACTGAGAGGGGTGAGAGAGAGGCGACAGCAGGCAGGTAGCGGAGTCCAGACTTTCGACTTCACGTCAGGTGCTCAATGCAGTGTCATTGAATATTCTTCGTATGAGTGTTAAAATGCGAGTGCTAATGTAAATATGGACGTGTGCAACGATATTGTAAAAATGCATCAAGTTTGCGTGTGTGACCTTTTGGATAACCCCATCAGCTTGAAGATGAAGTACTAAATTCATCATGACGGAGTCCGGAGGATGATCTGACCTGCCTCCAGCACAAATAAGGTAAATGAGCAAAATGTTAATATGTAAATAGGTAGGGCTATGAACAATCGATGATCAAAAATGTAGTTTAGAATTTTAGATAGGATTGTAAATAATTCACGGATCGGATGGTAATTATAAAATTAGGATCGTAATATTAATAATAATAATAATAATAAATAAGTGTTAGCGAGTGTTACTTGCGTAGTTTCCTTTTGAAGTAAGTCATTTTGACATATGAGAATCCTATTTTACTAGGATATTTACATACGGTGTAGTGCAGATTTTAAAAAGATAATAATAATAATAATGGTGGTGATGAGTGTTATTTTGTTGACACTTTGATTTTTGTGGATGCCGCCATGTTAGTTTAAATGTTTATTTTTGCTATTAGCGCATTAGGCTTATTATTTCATGTTCTGTAATCATTATTCAGATGACCGTTTACGGTAGCTCTCATATTTCGCGACGATCTGGTTGATACGCGAGAGTTAATTTCTTTATGTAACATGGTTACACATTTCGATAGCCGTGTTTTTGAGAGGCAATCTCGTTATTTCAGTTAATTAATTAATTAGTGACAGGAAGCCATTGATAAGTTAGCTCTGATATTTCATAATATGTGAAACGGTGGGTGATCAAAATAACGAGCAAAGTAATAGTAATATCCCTGATGTTCTGTGTTGAGAAATGGAAAATGTGATATTTGGACCATGTCATTAATAATGTCGTATAAATGGATGCGTGAACGACACAGTTATTTCGCCCGCCGGATGCGAGCGAGGCCGTATTATGAGATACTACGTCGAGAATATTGATGAATAAATAGAATTGAGAGATGAATAATTTAACCGAGAGTGTTAAATATGCGACGACATGTGTTATGGTTGTAGGCGGAAAGCCTGTATTGCTTCAAATAGTTTCCAGAGAAATAAATGCTCGGAAAATATGCAATTGAGAGCCCGAGATAAATTGTGAACAGAGCGACTGATCAATGCGTGTTTCGACAGTCAAGTATAATCATTGATGACATGTAATACCAATAATTATTGTCCGTAAAGATTGAATAAGGTCATGTCCAGACATTTTAGTCTGAGGTTAGAAGATTGCCATCAAATTCACGTAATTTTGCTACTTGGATCAGGGTAATATTTTATACTTCTACATTGCGCATTTTATTTTAAATTTTATTAGGCAGCGATTTTTGGGATCTAGATTTTTATTATGATATCATTTCTGTGTATATATTTTGTCACCGTATTATTTTAAAATCTGATACGTGAATTGTGTTTGATTTAAGGTCTGTAAATAAAATGAAATAAGTGTAGTCAGGTTATTTTAATTTCATTATTTCTTAGGAGCTGTGTTTCTCCATTAACATGTTCATTTATGCAAATAAGATTTCATGTGTTAGGGTAAGAAATCATCGATTAGTTCATAGTCAAAACTGTAGTAGTGGTATTGCTCATACCAAAGACAGTCAGTAATCACCAAGCCTTGGAAATCCACTACATTTCAGTTTAGGCAAATGAAGCGATCTTTAGTAAGTAGTTGTATCACAAGTGCCGCAGATGACTTTTATAAATAAGATGAAATCTGCCTCCATCTAGAGTTGGTACCACACAAATATGCATGCACAATGAAAACGCTGACAGCGGCAAACTAGGTAAAGTTAACGATGTAAAGGGATCGCTTTCATTTGAGATGTAAACCTGAGGCACTTGACCTAATGAATTTAAGTAATTTTAAGAGTCCAGACTATCACGGTTAAGTAAATAAGGTTTAACAAAACAAATGAGTGGTGGTAGCACTCGGGTTTTTGGTTCAATAAATTTTCTTGTTTTCAACCACGAGTAGTTTAAATAAGCGGCAAAGGTTATATAACGGATAAAGTATCATGTTCATGGTTGTTTTGTTTTGTTTTCTCTTTTTTATTGTTACACATGGTTAGGGTATTCTCCTATTATTTTAGAGTTGGGTTTTTCCCAACTAAATTTGAATATGAGTTAAATAGTTGATAGACACCTCAAGTCAATGTCAATTGGATAAATTAATTAATTAATTACTGAATTTATTTGGAGAGGATATTTTTCCAAGGTATTGTAAATCGTTTATTCAAATGAGGCTGTATTTCTGACCAGTGTTTAAATGTGGTCACGACATCGTCATGGAGACAGTGGTTCGATGTAATCCAGAACACTAAAATTTAATCGACATTCAGTCGAAATTTTATTAAGGCAGATAGTTAATTTATTGTAATGCAGATCTTTTAATTGTTTTAAATTTTAATTTCATTTCACATTATTTCATTTTACACCATTTTACTTTCATTTACACTTTGCAAATTTTGTTAAATAAACCATTTTATTTATTTCAATTTTAATTCAGTCTTTGGGTACCGTCATTTAATAGTTTAATTTACCCCATCTTTCATTTCCTCAACCCCCGATCGACGTGTGGCCCATCAGCCCGAGGGATCGAAGGACGCACCACCTCTGAGGAAGAAGAGTCTACATGAGGCGGTAGGTATTCTTTTTAAATGTCATTATTTTCAGGAGCAGCCGGCGCACATATCAAGAAAGAAGACCACCGCATCTGGTGCCTTTAAAAGGGCACAATACAGGCAAATTTTTGGTAGAGTGGAATGTCGGTATGTGTATAAATTAATGAGTCATTAAACGTGTCTTTTTGTTCGCAACTTTGGCGTGTTTACAAATGCACCCTGTTATAGAACGTATGCAATAAAATAACTGATGTTTTGTTTCACATCCGTAATACCGGTAGAGCACTTTGTACTTTCAAACTAGTGACTAGGCATCCCTTTCATCATTAGTGCATGTGGGACACTTATAAGTAGAAAGTACGGGGCTGGAGGGCCACCTGGTATACATACATGATTGAATGATATGATAGAAGTAGTGTGCATTCCTTCACGGGTATATTATAGTATTATATAGGGTGGTCGGAAACAACGCGAACCGGGTATATGCACGTTAGGGGACTGATCATACGGATAAATAATTTGAAAAAAAAATCATTCGATATCTCGCACCGTTGACATTTTATCACCTGCTGAAGTTAGCCAATCAGATCGCTTCGCGGGCGAAATCAAATGGGCTTTGCGAGTCGGAGTTGCTAAATCTGCACGTGGCTTAAGAACTTCGCTCACCGAGCTCGATAGCTGCAGTCGCTTAAGTGCGGCCAGTATCCAGTAATCGGGAGATAGTGGGTTCGAGTCCCACTGTCGGCAGCCCTGAAGATGGTTTTCCGTGGTTTCCCATTTTCACACCAGGCAAATGCTGGGGCTGTACTTTAATTAAGGCCACGGCCGCTTCCTTCCACTTCCTAGGTCTTTCCTATCCCATCGTCGCCATAAGACATACCTGTGTCGGTGCGACGTAAAGCAAATAGCAAAAAAAAAAGAACTTCGCTAGGGGAGTGATATGAATACCGGCCCCCGAGCTGACAGGATCGCGCCATATCAAGTGCGCTACGGTGAAACCGGCTTAAACCCATGGACTCTTTGTGTTTGATGCTCATTTCTTAGTATTTCTCTCTTCTTCTTCTTCTTCTTCTTATTTATTCGTTTACCCTCCAGGGTCGGTTTTCCCTCGGACTCAGCGAGGGATCCCACCTCTAACGCCTCAAGGGCAGTGTCCTGGAGCTTCAGACTCTGGGTCGGGGGTACAACTGGGGAGGATGACCAGTACCTCGCTTAGGCGGCCTCACCTGCTATGCTGAACAGGGGCCTTGCGGGGGGATGGGAAGATTGGAAGGGATAGACAGGGAAGAGGGAAGGATGTGGCCGTGGCCTTAAATTACGTACCATCCCGGCGTTTGCCTGGAGGTGTGAAACCACGGAAAATCACTTCTAGGATGGCTGAGGTGGGAATCGAACCCACCTCTACTCAGTTGACCTCCTGAGGCTGAGTGGACCCCGTTCCAGACCTCGTACTACTTTTCAAATTTCGTGGCAGAGCCGGGAATCGAACCCGGGCCTCCGGGGGGGTGGCAGCCAATCACACTAACCACTACACCAAAGAGGACGATTGGTCTTGCTCTCAAGTCTGTGTATGCCTGTAAGTACTAAGCATTAGTTTCATTGAAGTCTACACCTGCCACACATGTGACAATAAACTTTTATTAAAGTTTCCTATACTTCGATCTAAAAATACAAGTTTACTTATCAACAAATAAACATCAAATGATAATACATTTTTGAATTAGTGCTAGTGATATGTGTTAAGAATGTTAAATCTAAAATGAGAAATTGCTTGTAATTATGTAATTATGTAATTATTATATTTCTACGAATAGACATTATAGATAACACCTGATAGTGTTTTAAATGGAAAGATAGGAGTGGCTGTGGTGTCGTCCCATTTGTGGTCAGTCTCATTTGCGGTCAGTCCCATTTGCGGTCACTCAGGTAAAATACAAAAATAAACTAGTTTTGACGTGTGAGGCATTGTCCCATTTGCGATCACTCTTATCAGTGGCGATATGGAATTTCCTACTCAAGGACTGGTACAGGCAGACAGCCTTTTAAATAACTGGCGACAGCTGCGTGCTAGGATTCGGATGCTGAAACTCATTAAATTAATTATGTTTACCGCTTGAGTACGATGCGTTAATATCGGGACAAGGAGACTAAATAGGACTTATTTGTACCTTTTATTTAGGGTTAACAGATGATATGGGTGTAATCAAATGATTTTTGAAATGCAGGACAAAAGCAGGGCGTATTAAACCGTTAAACTTCTTCAGATTCAAAATAAATGTTTTGCTGTAACACTCTATTTCCTCGACATTGCGACCCTTTTTGGGTTGTGTCTTGATTGCGGACAAGGCAAAAACCGTCCAGATTCCGAACAACTAAATATACCCTGTCCAGATTGCGAACAAGAGATTAGTGTCGACGTGGGATACATAAAACAGATACGAGTTTCAAAACGGTCTCATATGAAATTTTTGTTCTAGTAGTAGTAACATTAACTGGTACATTGGGATGTTTTAGATAACCCAACAATATTTATAAAAATATTTTTCTTATTGAAAATGTTTAATAATTTAGTTTGGGGTAATCTTATGATTTAGAATATCCTTTTTATTGTATAACATTGCCTCGTGTGAAAATGGGAAACCACGGAAAATCATCTTCAGGGCTGCCGACAGCCGAACCCTTAAGCTGCCTGTTCACGGAATTCGGACGAACGCTACTCGGGCGCTTCGACACCTCAACACGCGCACAGCTATGAAGATAGGTATATTTGCTAAAATACGCTCCTTTTGTAGACCACTGGCAGCGTCTGTCTTCGGATCCCATGTAAAAATTCTTTGGTGATACATTTAGGGTTACCGAGCGAGTTGGCCGTGCGGTTAGAGGCGCGCAGGTGTGAGCTTACATCCGGGAGATAGTGGGTTCGAACCCCAGTGCCAGCAGCCCTGAAGACGGCTTACCGTGATTTCCCAGTTTCATACCAGGCAAATGCTGGGGCTGTATGTTAATTAAGGCCACGTCCGCTTCTTTCTCACTCCTAGCCCTTTCCTATCCCATCGTCGCCATAAGACCTATCGGTGTCGGTACGACGTAAAGCAGGTCCTAAAAGTAAAATAAGCTTTCTTTCTTTCTTTCTTTCTTTCTTTCTTTCCTTCCTTCCTTCTCTCTTTCTTAATCCGTTTACAGTCCAGGGTTGTTTTTCCCTCGGACTCAGCGAGGGATCCCACCTCTACCGTCTCAAGGGCAGTGTCCTGGAGAGTGAGACTTTGGGTCGGGGGATACAACTGCGGAGGATGACCAGTACCTTGCCTAGGTGGCCTCACCTATGCTGAACAGAGGCTTGTGGGGGGGGGGAAGATTGCAAGGGATAGGCAAGGAAGAGGTAAGGAGGCAGCCGTGGCCTTAAGTTAGGTACCATCGCGGCATTTCCCTGGAGGAGAAGTGGGAAACCACGGAAAACCACTTTGAGGGTGGTTGAGGAGGGAATCGAACCCCCCTCTACTCAGTTGACCTCCGGAGGCTGTGTGGACCCCGTTCCAGCCCTCGTACAAATTTTCAAATTTCGTGGCAGACCGGGGATTCGAACTCGGGCCTCCAGGGGTGGCAACTTATCACACTAACCACTACACCACAGAGGCGGACCATGTAGTGTTTATCCGACATAATTTAAAAAAATCAGCCATAGATCGCCCTTGAGAGGTTTCTTTGCCTTCTGGCAGAGTAACATATAACGTCAGGATTACACTCAAGCAACCTAATTAGCATCAAATCAGAATGTCTGCGCATGATAGTTGAGACCGTACTACTACTGTTATTATTATTTATTTATTTATTTATTTATTTATTTATTTATTTATTTATTTATTTATTTATTTATTTATTTTCTTCAAATTGTAGGTACAATTGAGGGACGGTGAATGGCGAAAGGTCATAGCCCCACATACACGAATGTGCCTCCATCCCCACTTAAAATTACAATATTAAAATAAGCAATTATATTCTACATAGTGTGCTTATATACAGTTACCGTATTTCCATAGTCATATATTTACATAATATTCACAAGACCTGTTCAACAGTGTATTATTGTTCCAAAGCATATAGTTGTGAATATTTTGCATCAACAGGGGCTGCTTAACTGAGGCGGTAAAGGCGTGCTCCTTTCACGCAAAAGGACATGGTTCGATTCCCCGTCAGGAAGTTGAAAAATGTAGAGGCGAGATGTTCACTTCTGGAGAGGCACACTTTTCTGGGATTTACTCAGCTCACACTAAAAGTGAGTACGAAGTAAATTCTTGGGAGACAACGGCTGCCGGGTATAGAGTTAACAATTTACTCCCGATTTTACGAATAGTAGAAGGCTTTATCTTCCACTACTCCAAGTCCTTTTTGGTCTGAACGGTGATAGATTTGCTTTGCAATATTTTTCATGATGAATGCCGCCCCCCCCCCCCACCCAATGCATTTGGCACTTTCCCATTATACATTAAATAACGCATGATAGATTGTACGCGAAGGAGATGAATTAGTAATTTAGGACTGCGTATACTGACCCCAATTCTGTTCGCAATCAGGACGACACCCTTTTTTGAAGCAATTGTAGCTCATCTCCAACTTAGCTGTAAAATTACACTTCCTTCTCCCCATTATACAATAAGCGACTTTTTTTTTTTTTTTTTTTGCAAGCTGCTTTACGTCGCACCGACACAGATAGGACTTAATGCTACAATGGGATAGGAAATGCCTAGGAATGGGAAGAAAGCGGCCGTGGCCTTAATTAAGGTACAGCCTCAAGCATTTGCCTTGTGTGAAAATGGGAAACCACGGAAAACCATCTTCAGGGCTGCCGACAGTGAGGTTCGAACCCTCTATCTCCCGGATACAAGCTCACAGCTGCGTGCCCCTAACCGCACGGCGAACTTCCCAGGTGGAAGTGATTTTAAAATGTTAATTTTATTTTTATTTTGATAGAGCTATCCAAGACTCACGATTTGAAACCTTTTTGGGCCTTTTAGCTCTTTAACTTTCGGCACAATTGAGTAAATTGCTGCATTTTACGTTTTTCGTAGTACTTTGTCCGCTAGGAAATGTTTTCAATATTAATAAGTAGTTAGAAGACGTAAAATCAATCACGTTATATTCGTGCGAATAGAACTACGGGGAGGGGTTGGGAGAATCCCTGAGTCTAGCCTAATTAGCAGTCTCCCCGCTGCATGGACGTTGGAAAACCCCAACAGGCTGCTGATAACTTTAAAGTGATCGCAAATGGGACAGAAACTGGTCTTTCTTCGCATTCCTTTTTTCTTCCGAACGGGAAGTGACCGCAAATGGGACAAATTTTGCTGTGACCGCAAATGGGACTGACCGCAAATGGGACACAACCGTGGCTGTCCACCACAGCATTCGAAATAAGAAAATAAGTCAGAGGTGAGGAATATTACTGCTACCCACCGGCATTTGTAACTACTCGATAACGAGTTACGGCACGGATACATTCTCAAACCTCCTATGCATTTACCCTGTTCGTTAGAAATTTGTTGTGATCTCTGACATGTTCAAAGCCTCCGTGGATCAGGCGGCAGCGCATCAGCCTCTTACCGCTGGGTTCCGTGGTTCAAATGCCGGCCACTCCGTGTAAGATTTGTGCTGGACAAATTGGAGAAGGAATAGGTTTTTCCTTCGGGTACTCCGGTTTTCCATGTAATTTTTCATTCCAGCAACAATTTCCAATATCATTTGCCCGAGAGGAGTGCTGCAGGCTTCGGCAGCCGGCACAATTCCTAACCTCACCGCTAGCTGGAAGCTTCGTGCATGCCATTCCGGACTTGGTCGAATGACTGGAAATAGGCTAAGGAATTTGATTTTGTTTTTGCCCAGTTCATTACTATCCTTTCATATTTGTTCACCGTTGCTTTAACTCAGGTTTTCGACGACGATGGGACAGGAAAGGTTTATGGTACAGCCTCAGCAATTCTCCGGTGTTAAAATGGGAAACCATAGAAAATCACCTACCGGTTGGGGGAGGGGGGTGGAGAGGGGTAGAAGGTACAAACCACCATCTCCAGGATGCATTCAGTTGCATAGCCCGAACCGCGCAGCCAGAAAGAATCGGTCTTTGTTATTCTTGAGACGTGTAAAAGGACTGTATTGGTGCGTGGGGAAATGCTTTTAATTTGCTTAGTTACGAGATGACTTCTTCCTTTTTACTACCACTTCTCCAACACCTGTGGGGTTGCGGGTGCGAACTGTGTAGCACATGTGGATTTGGCCCTGTTTTACGGACGGATGCCCTTCCTGACGCCAACCCAATGTGGATTGATGTAATTACTATTGCGTGTTTCTGTGGTGGTTTTTAGTGCGGTGTGTTGTCTGAATATGAAGAGGATAGTGTTGATACATACACAAACACCCATTCGCCGAGTCAGAAGAATTAATCAGAAGCAATTAAAATCCCCGACCCGGCCGAAAATCGAAACCGGGACTCCCTGAACTGAAGGACAGTACTGACCATTCATCCAACGATTCGGACATCTGTGATCATGACAAAGCAACATAAAGCCAAGCCATGTCGATACAGTCCATGAAGACTCTAGAAACACTAGAAGTGAAATGCTTCCACTATTCATAACCTCAGACCTAAGAGGAAAAGCATTTGCCCCGAAAGGAATCATCCTGGTACTCATTTCTTGGTGTAGGCTGAGTGAATTTTGGAGCTATGTGCCTCTTCCGACTTGAAAATCTCGTTATAAAATGTATCGACTTCTTGAACTTCTTCTGAAAACAATGATCACCACCACCACCATCGGAAACGAATCCAGCTTTCTTCCGGATGAACCGAACACCCCTTACGTACTCTGGTTATGCATCTTCTGCAAATGTATATATTTTGGGTTATAATTCGGCTACACTATGAAACCAAAATGTAAGGGAATGTAATATAACTGAGAAACTAGTCTGTTGCTTCAAGACTGAGGATGGCATTGACTTCAGACTCTGAAATAGACATGAATAGGCTGATGATGATAGTAAGAAACATATCATCAAACACAAGCTCAGGTACTACAATGGAACAGTTTGCTTCATGGGCAAGTAAACTGACCAACAGTTGTTGGAAAGGAAAGGAAAGGAAAGGAAAGGAAAGGAAAGGAAAGGAAAGGAATGGAATGGAAAGGAAAGGAAAGGAAAGGAAAGGCAAGGAGAGAACAGGAAAGACCGAGCTCGATAGCTGCAGTCGCTTAAGTGCGGCCAGTATCCAGTAATCGGGAGGTCGTGGGTTCGAGTCCCACTGTCGGCAGCCCTGAAGATGGTTTTCCGTGGTTTTCCATTTTCACACCAGGCAAATGCCGGGGCTGCACCTTAATTAAGGCCACGGCCGCTCCCTTCCACTTCCTAGGCCTTTCCCATCCCATCGTCGCCATAAGACATATCTGTGTCGGTGCGACGTAAAGCAAAAAAAAAAAAAAAAAAAAGAACAGGAAAGCATTTTTATCTGTGAGACTTGTGCATCCGTCCACCTCGTGGTGTAGTGGTTGGTGTGATTAGCTGCCACCCCCGGAGGCCCGGGTTCGATTCCCGGCTCTGCCACGAAATTTGAAAAGTGGTATGTGGGCTGGAACGGGGTCCACTCAGCCTCGGGAGGTCAGCTGAGTAGAGGCGGGTTCGATTCCCACCTCAGCCATCCTGGAAGTGGTTTTCCGTGGTTTCCCACTTCTCCTCCAGGAAAATGCCGGGATGGTACCTCATTCAAGGCCAAAGCCGCTTCCTTCCCTCGTCCTTGTCTAACCCTTCCAAACTTAACCATCCTCCCGCAAGGCCCCTGTTCAGCATAGCAGGTGAGGCCGCCTGGGCGAGGTACTGGTCATCCTCCCCAGTTGTATCCCCCGACCCAGAGTCTGAAGCTCCAGGACACTGCCCTTGAGGCGGTAGATGTGGGATCCCTCGCCGAGTCCGAGGAAAAAGCCGACCCTGGAGTATAACCAGATTAAGAAAAAGAAGAAGAAGACTTGTGTATCCCAGATATGTGCATAAACAATATACAGAATTCTGATAATTAGGAGAAAATATTTTCTGACCTTTGCACCCGCCCCTACAGCCAGTCACTCATCCACGCGTGCCTCAAGGCCAAGAACAAATGGAAAGAAAAGGGATTAGAAACAACAGTTAAGTCATCACCCTCTACTATGGCTGCGCAGTCATAGTAGAGGGCGATGGTTAATTTATCCATTTCAGTACATGATTATCCTCCGAAATGTATACTATAGTTCTGTGCAACAAACATGCAAAAGTGAAACCAGCGATTTTTAAATCAGCTAGCATTTGGAAAAGACGTACTTACGACAGTTGGGCATGTTCTATTTTGTAAATTGTGAAATGTTAAAAGGAGTGCGGAAAGGAAGTTTATTGCACAGCTACACATAAACGAGAAACGCATCTGAAATCTGTAATGAATTGGAAGAACAACAAGAGTTTCCAGGTTGTTTGGGGGCAGCACTACATCCAGGAAATAGTCATGTCAATATTATATACCCTTCTAAGTAAATTAGGATGTAATTATTTCTTTAAAAACAAGGGTTGTGCAAAATAAAACAGGGATATATATTACTAGTAAAACCATTGTTACACTGTCACCAGAGTTCACGTTAGTAAGTTATTTTAAAGTCGGTTTTTACTTATTTTGTAGCATTTTTCCATAAATTTGAAGGCATTTCATTGATATTTTCAGTGTTTTAGATCAACAGCATTCGCCTCTTATTAATTACTATCTGTGTCAATACAATTATAATTTCATCTGTACTCTTCAAATTTTCGCTTCATACTTCGTTTATGTCTGGGAATATGTATACAAAAGCTGAAAGTATTTCAGTTAAATATTTGTTGATTTTTGTTTGTTTATTTGTTAGTTTGTTTCTTTGTTAGAACATCGTGGGTAAACGGTAGAACGCAGTTTCTCTAAACGAAGACAGTATTTAAGTTAGCCGGGGTGTATACTCGGCTACATATCGTTTTGTTAATATTCAGAAGCGTAGCAATATTAGGTGGGCCAAGACAACAAATGCCAAATTTGATGTATTTAAAAACTGTAAATAACAGAAATTGTGTGGAATACAATTTCGAACTTAATTTTTATGTGTTTTTATCATTCGGGGAATAATGACGGAGATATAAATGACCATATTTTTCACAAAAATCCAATTTTCTCTATAAACATCAATTATCTTTAATACCTGTAAATAACAAAACTTGTGTAAAATACAATTTCCAGTATTTTTAGTCCGATATATTTTTATTTTTTATTTTACAATTTTATTTACGTCGCACTGACACAAATAAAGTAGGCCTTATGGCCAAGATGGGATAGGAAAGGGCTAGGAGTGGAAAGAAAAGGGCTGTGGCCTTAATTAAGGTATATACCCAGCATTTGCTAGGTTTTAAAATGGGAAACCATGGAAAACCGACTTCAGGTCTGCGTATAGCGGGATTCGAACCCACTATCTCCCGAATTCCTTTGTCCCGCAATTGTTTCGTTTTGTCTCTGAACGAATTTCTGTGTCGTTGTCATCGGTACGAATTTTCACAACACGGTAAGCAACTCTGCCATTTAGCTTCAACTGAAATGCCGGGAGTGTCCGAGGACATCTTTGGCTCGCCAGGTGCAGATCCTTCGATTTGACGCCCGTAGGCGAGCTGCGCGTCGTGATGAGTATGAAATGATGACGAAGACAACGCATACACCCAGCCCTCGTGCCAGCGAAATTAACCAATGATGGTTAAAATTCCCGACCCTACCCGGAATCGAACCCTGTGACCAAAACCAGCGTGTTAATCATTTAGCCATCGAGCCGGACAGCTTTAACTAAAGATAGCGTAACCGTTACCAGAAGTATGATCTTTGAAAGTGCAAAGACACATGTTTCATAGAGCATCTTTGGAGAAACGTTCCGAGTTACAGTTAATCCGTGGCATGGCATATGTGGCAATTCTGTACCACGAAGCGCATCAACATAGACTGGTGTTTTTCTTTAAGATTTTGTGATTTTTGAAATGGATTCGGCGTTGGATAATGACGACTGTTCTTCTACTTCGTCACAAAAAAGGAAAGCCATCATTTAAACTCGAGAAGGCAAAAGGGAAAAATAAAACGCGTATGTGCAAATAACACAAAGCGAGAAACAAACACGCCATACTTATCTCCTAATTGAAGTAACGACCACAAGCCGTTTTTTAAACTTTGCAAGAAGACGTTCTGTTTTTTCTCATGTGTCTTCAACCAGCAGACTGGAAAAAATTGTAAATATGAGTAATATATTTTTTATGTTGTTACTTCCGTAAAAGTAGTCCTACCCTTCGTCAAACAAAAGAGTGAAACTGGCAACACAATTATCATGATGCTTGTTGTTTAAAGGGCCTAACAACAGCTAGGTCATCGGCCCCTAATGGTACGAGGTGCAAGGAAATAAAACGGTAATTAAAACTTCTGTCCGCCTCTGTGGTGTAGTGGTTAGTGTGATTAGCTGCTACCCCCGGAGGCCCGGGTTCAATTCCTGGCTCTGCCACGAAAATTTGAAAAGTGGTACGAGGGCTGGAACGGGGTCCACTCAGCCTCGGGAGGTCAACTGAGTAGAGGTGGGTTCGATTCCCACCTCAGCCATCCTGGAAGTGTTTTTCCGTGGTTTCCCGCTTCTCCTCCGGGCAAATGCTGGGATGGTACCTAACATAAGACTGCTTCCTTCCCTCTTCCTTGTCTATTCCTTCCACTCTTCCCATCCCCCACCAAGGCCCCTGTTCAGCATAGCAGGTGAGGCCGCCTGGGCGAGGTAATGGTCATCCTCCCAGGTGTATCCCCGACCGAATGTCTCACGTTCCAGGACACTGCCCTTGAGGCGGTAGAGGGGGTATCCCTCGCTGAGTCCGAGGGAGAAACCAACCCTGGAGGGTAAGCCCATTAAGAAAGAATTAAAACTTCTAAATGTATCCACTAACTAAAATCTAAAACGAATGATGATGAAAAAATGGCCATGAATCCAAAACTATTAGTGGATCCAATTCAGAACACCTCATATTCTGAGATGATGCTTGTGTTCCAAAGGGGTTCAAAATCCAAGTCACCGGCCCCCTCATAGTTATACTAATCACTGGTAAAGCTGAACCATGGTGTTCCTCCTATAGTGGCACTAATCACAGGTAACGTAGACTCATGGTGTTCCTCGCATGATGGTACTATTCACATCTAAATGTAGACCCATGGAATGTCACACACAATGGCACCACTCACAGGCAACACAGACCCATGGTGGGTACTACTCACAAGCAACTCATATGGTGTTCCTCGCATGGTAGTACCAATCACAGGCTCCTCATATAGTGGTACTATTCATAGGTAACGTAGACCCGTTATGAAAACAGAGGAACAAACGCAAATCAGCGTGGCGCACGGCAGCTCCTCCCGCACGGACGCCGGTCCGCGATGCCGCGTTCCCGCTCCTTCGCCTCGGTGGAATGCACACGATGGTACTAATCACAGGCAACGCCCAGACTCATGGTGTTCTTCGCATAGTGGTACTAATCGTAAGTAACGTCGACCCATGTATTCCTCGCTCAATGGCACTAATTACAGGAAATCTCATTGTTCCAATTCCCAGCTAGTGGCTTTACGTCGCACCGACACAGATAGGTTTCATGGCGACGGTGGGATAGGAAGGGCTAGGAGTGGGAAGGAAGCGGCCGTGGCACAGCCCCAGAATTTGCCAGGTGTAAAAATGGGAAACCACGGAAAACCAGCTTCAGGGCTGCCGACAGTGGGATTCGAACCCACAATCTCCCGGATGCAAGCTCACAGCCGCGCGCCTATAACCGCACGGCCAACTCGACCGGTTTGTTCCAACTCTATCATCCTTTGGTCACCCTATTAGTCGCCTCTTACAACAGAAAGGAAGTACCGTGGGTGTATTCTTCCCCCACCCACAGGAGGTAACACAATGCTCTTGAAACTATTACAATTTTAGTCGTTCTAAAATTAGAGCTATAAATGTAGCTTGTCCCCCAAAATTGTGGAATGTCCCTCCTTTCTTGACTGTTTTGTCCCTCATTCCTTCCTTCAACAGTCGGTCACCCTAGATCCAAAAATTTTTACCGTATGAGCTTTTATTTTTTGCTAGTTGCTTTACGTCGCACCGACACAGATAGGTCTTATGGCGACGATGGGACAGGGAAGGGCTAGGAGTGGGAAGGAAGCGGCCGTGGCACAGCCCCAGTATTTGCCAGGTGTGAAAATGGGAAACCACGGAAAACCATTTTCAGGGCTGCCGACAGTGGGGTTCGAACCCACTATCTCCCGAATACTGGATAGAACCCACTATCTCCCGAATACTGGATACTGGCCGCACTTAAACGACTGCAGCTATCGAGCTCGGTATGAGCTTTTATACCGGAGCCTATATTTTTATTACAAAGTCTATGAACGGCGAGTTTGGAAATATCAATAACTTGTCGACAACGGATAGTGCAGATAATCGTCCTAAAACGTGCAGGAGGACCGAAAATGTTCCCTTTGACTATGTCTGGACTCGATTCTGGAATAATGTGTTCATTAGGCGAGCACCTATCCAACAGCACTCCCCAGCCCATCGACACATTATAATGTACGCCGTGAACAAGAAGATCCACAGAATACTCTATCGAACGCGTAGTAGTCTATAAATTCAGCTCATGCCGGTACACGCAGTTGGAAATCCAATGCGAATCTTCGGTTACTAAGCCAGGCTATACTCTACTGTCAGGGAGACGTTGACAATGATCCCGGGACTTACTCAGGATTTGACTCCGTAATCCCGGTACCACAACGCATCAAGCAGCTGAGGCACGGTTCAGAATTGCTCGACTCTTAAGGTAACATGATGAAGCTGTCGGAGACAAATATCGCGTTACTATCCAAATGCCTTTCTAATAGAACTAAATTAATTTAGGCATAATGAAAGGTGATTCGACAAAATACAATGTTGTTATTTAACGAACGAAACATCTAATTCTGTCATTACGTAAATGTTTTGTTTTCCGGATATTATCCACTGTTTTTTTAACTTTGGTTGTTTTCGAAAGACTGGAAAACTTAAAGTTCATATCACTCATCCCAAGGAATAACAAAGTAAGTCAAAATTACTCTCAGAAGAATCGATTTTTTTGTTTTAATAAACATGACGATATCACCGATTCACCTAAAATGTCAAACTATTCTCGTCATATGAAACAGCTTTTTAAATAATATGTTTTGGTTAAATTTTGTTTAATTCAAAAAATGAACGAAGTATCTGCTTCGGATCGTGAATGAAACTGGCTTGTCCTATATACTTTTCTTTCTTTCTTTCTTTCTTTCTTTCTTTCTTTCTTTCTTTCTTTCTTTCTTTCTTTCTTTCTTAATCTGTTTACCCTCCAGGGTTGGTTTTTCCCTCGGACTCAGCAAGGGATCCCACCTCTACCGATTCAAGGGCAGTGTCCTGGACCTTGAGACTTTGGGCCGGAGGATACAACTGGGGAAGAGGACCAGTACCTCGCCCAGGTGGCCTCACCTGCTATGCTGAACAGGGGCGTTGTGCGGGGATGGGAAGATTGGAAGGGATAGACAAGGAAGAGGGAAGGAAGCGGCCGAGGCCTTAAGTTAGGTATCATCCCGGCATTTGGCTGGAGGAGAAGTGGGAAACCACGGGAAAACCATTTCCAGGATGGCTGAGGAGGGAATCGAATACCCCTCTACTCAGTTGACCTCACGAGGCTGAGTGGATCCCGTTCCATCCCTCGTACTACTTTTCAAATTTCGTGGTAGAGCCGGGAATCGAATCCCGGCCTCCGGGGGTGGCAGCTAATCACACTAACCATTACACCACAGAACGGACTTGTCCTGTATTCACGAGGCATTATTTTCTAATGTGGACCAGTCAAAATCAAAGTGTTTTAAGCCACATTTATTTATAGCTAGCAAGATTTAATAATTATCTTTAATAGAGGCAGCCGTGCGTCCGACTCGTTGGCTGAATGGTCAGCGTACTGGCGTTCGGTTCAGAGGGTTCGATTCCAGGCCGGGTGGGGGATTTTAACAGCTTCTGATTAATTCTTCTGGCTCGGGGACTGGGTGTTTGTGTCCGTCCCAACACTCTCCTCTTCATATTCACACAATACACTACACTACTAACCCCCACAGAGCAATAGTGATTACGTCCGTCCATGTAGGGTTGGCGTTGGGAAGGGCATCTAGCCGTAAAACAGGGCCAAATCCACATGTGCGACACAGTTCGCACCCGCGACCCCACATGTGTGGAGAAAGTGGTGGGAAAAGAAGAACAAGAAGAATAGAGGCAGCCATGTAAATCCACTGCTAATATTTCATTTACAATAATAATGTCCACGTCCTCAATAATCAAAGAAAATATACGTACGTCAAACTGACTTATCTAGTTGAAGTAACTTTTATTAACAATATTCATAAGATAACTCAACTTATCTGGTTCTTACCGTGGACTTTTTTGTATTCTTGGATAATGTGGAAGTAAAATTTGGCTATTTCTTCAATGAATATGACTTATCTTGTTAGTGTCAAAGGATTGAGAGTAGTAGGTTTCTGTAGTAGGTTACTGAAAAAGTTAAAAAATTAAAAAAAATGACTTATCCGGTATTTTCCGGGTATGAGTGATATGTTGACTAAGTCAAAAATTAAAAGAAAAAAATACTTCTACTTAAAATAACAATTAATTTTGGAATCAAGAGCGTCTCTTCACTATTATTATTATTATTATTATTATTACTATTATTCTGTCTCAAAATAAATATTGCGTTCGCTATCACATTCCCCTTCATGAATCCATGAAAAGCTTAGTCACGTTCTTGATACCGGGTCGGCGATCCATGTATACCCATTATCACGAGGTTTTATGTACGCTAATTTCCTGGAATTTTTGATCGCGATATCCCAAATGTCCGCCTCTGTGGTGTAGTGGTTAGCGTGATTAGCTGCCACCCCCGGAGGCCCGGGTTCGATTCCCGGCTCTGCCACGAAATTTGAAAAGTGGTACGAGGGCTGGAACGGGGTCCACTCAGCCTCGGGAGGTCAACTGAGTAGAGGTGGGTTCGATTCCCACCTCAGCCAACCTGGAAGTGGTTTTCCGTGGTTTCCCACTTCTCCTCCAGGCGAATGCCGGGATGGTACCTAACTTAAGGCCACGGCCGCTTCCTTCCCTCTTCCTTGCCTATCCCTTCCAATCTTCCCATCCCTCCACAAGGCCCCTGTTCAGCATAGCAGGTGAGGCCGCCTGGGCGAGGTACTGGTCATACTCCCCAGTTGTATCCCCCGACCAAGAGTCTGAAGCTCCAGGACACTGCCCTTGAGGCGGTAGAGGTGGGATCCCTCGCTAAGTCCGAGGGAAAAACCGAACCTGGAGGGTAAACAGGTGATGATGATGATGATGATGATGATGATATCCCAAATACTTTACCTGGTTCAACAAGATATTCATATGAGGTCAGGCCTGTGAATTGAAATGCAGGGAGCAGTGTTTACTTGATTTATTTTTTTTTGCCATTGGCTTTACGTCGCACCGACACATGTACGTCTTATGGCGACGACGGGACAGGTAAGGGCTAGGACTGGGAAGGAAGCGGCCGTGGCTTTAATTAAGGTACAGCCCCAGTATTTGCCTGTTGTGAAAATGGGAAACCACGGAAAACCATCTTCGGGGCTGGCAACAGTGGGATTCGAACCCACTATCTCCCGGATGCAAGCTCACAGCCGCGCGTCTCTAACCGCATGACCAAGTCGCCCGGTGACCTTTGGTTTCGATGTAGTGATATTTTAGCGTCGAACTAGTTCGACTCCACTCCCTGTGCTAACCGTCAGACCAGTTCGACCCCACTAATTCGATGATTTCCAAATTCCTCAAACCATCGCAGCAATTCGACAACTAGCCCTGAGATCCAGGTAAAAATCCCTAACCTGGCCGGGAATCGAACCTATTCCCAGATCGCAGAGTCGAATTCTATTATGAGGTTAGGACTGAAAAATGACACGCACTACCAGGCTTTACTTTGAATGGGTCTTTCTTTTGTTGATGGTAAGAGACTTTCGTTTGGATGGTTGCTTGGAGCTTCTTTATTTAAGTATTTAAATTTTCTCAGTTGTAAATCACACAGTAGAGCATCCCCTTCTGCATCCCAGGATTGCGAGTTTAAACCCCACAGAGGTATACGGATTTTCGAGGAGCAGAAAGAACTTAATTCGGAACTTTGTACATATTGGCATGTAAACGATCTCTAGTGACACGTTTGTGGCTTACCCGACAAAATGAAGGTCATCCATTCATCGTTCCATTTTCACACGCTACTGGTAGAATTGAAAGAACCGTCGAAATTGACAAGCAGGCAGTGTAAATGACATCACATCGAAATGCTTTTACACGGTAGATGGGACCATGCAATTACTAATAGGTCATTTGTCATGTATGTAATTGGTGACGCTGGCATAGAAAATGGCTGGACCTTAAACCATGGAAAACAAACTTATCTTGAGGGCAGCCGACGATGGGCTCGAACTGAAATGCAAGCTAACACCTGTACGACCCGTATCACGAAGCAAACTCACGGAGACGCTAAAATCTACCGTGAAATGCATTGGAACCGATGACTTTGCTTTGCTAATCGCTAGAGCTAGGAATTTTAGATGCAAAATTTTGGTTAAAATGGTGTAAAAAAAGAAGCTTTAATTTAGTCTGAAAAGGTGCAAAAACGGTGCAAATTTGAAATGTAAATATTCATACAAACATCACCAAAACTAATTTTACATCATATAAAAGGACTAGAAAAATTACTCATGTTATCATGTATTAAAATCTGCCTAAAACAAATCCCAGAACTTAATGTTATTAAAATTACACCTCCAGAAAAGTGTCAAAACAGATAACATTTCAATGTTATTTTCAGTGAGGTTGCATTGCCGGTCACTAAGTAAATACTTATAGGTAGAAAAGTAATGTTCAACGTTAACAGACACTAGTGGCTGATGTTTTGTTTCCAGCCGATGTTAAATACCTGTTTGTTGCAACATACTTAATATCAGGTTGTTGTTGTTTTTTTTTTTTTGCTAGTTGTTTTACGTCGCACCGACACAGATAGGTCTTATGGCGACGATGGCACAGGGAAGGGCTAGGAGTGGGAAGGAAGCGGCCGTGGCCTTAATTAAGGTACAGCCCCAGCATTTGCCTGGTGTGAAAATGGGAAACCACGGAAAACCATTTTCAGGGCTGCTGACAGTGGGGTTCGAACCTACTATCTCCCGAATACTGGATACTGGCCGCACTGAAGCGACTGCAGCTATCGAGCTCGGTAATATCAGGGTTTTTGGCTAAGCTCTGTTCTAATATCTGCTTTGCAATATCATCCAGTGCTTCCTTCAGATCCATCACAACAGCCAATTTAAGAAATTTCGTATAACTTCCTTATTCTTCACATGTTTTGCCCCAGCTATATGCGGAATAACATAATTTTTGGTGGGGTATCAATTACTATTATTATTATTATTATTATTATTATTATTATTGATATAATGATATATCACAAACATTGCACCTCAGAAATGACCCGTCGCTTTGAATACCATCAGCACTAAACTGTTTAACACTATCACGTATTTTCTCGGCGTTCATTTTCTGTTTCAGTATACTTGATACTGATACTACAGTAATAGCAAATAGTGTAATATTAAGCTATTTGCTAATAAGACAATAGCAGAAACCACACACAGTCAAAGCGTATTCTGAACAGCCATCTACATAAAACTAACAAGGCCAGCAGATTAGCAGGTACTTAAGCTCCCGATTAGTGAAGTATAGGCAGCCTACGATTCTAGCGGCGAATTGAGGAACAATATAGAACCACGCTTTACAGAAGAAATGTTCGCCTTTTCTTGTTTAATTTCTTTAGGAATAAAATGCGGCAAAGGAGTCAAACAAGTGGAATAAGTTGCTGACATTATGAAATGGTGCAAAAGGCTGCTAGCATTGAGAAAAGGTAAAAAAAAAGTTGAGCTAAAATATATTTAGGGGCGTTAATTTTATAGTTTCTTCGTAATACAAGCTAATTTTGGTATTTTAATAGCAAAAAAGAATTACGGTGCACCACCTAAAATTCCTAGCTCTACTAATCGCATACCGTTCAGTGAAGACTCGTGGATATGCTCGAGTATATGAACAAGGAATCCATAGGCATGCATTGAAAGTATTACTTGTGTCATTCCTGGTATATCTATTGCTACATTGCATTTCATTTGTCAGTCTTACCAACAGTCCTGTCAACATTTGCTGCGGTACTCGCGTGAGTTATTGATGAGATTAATTATTCCATCAGTGATGCGAGCAAAGCGATAAATTTTTCTCTATAATCACTGTCATAATTCTGACTGACGATCGTAAGCCAAACCCTGTAATAATTTCTTGGTTATGAAATTAATATGTATAGCATAACGAAGAAAAAAATATTTACGATTTTTTTATCGTTGAATATACAGTGTACTTGTTTTGGCTGTTGTTACAAGTTGTTGTTCCTTTTGTGCAGGGGGATTCGAAGAATGTTGCCCTCAGCCTTCTAAACTTAGGTATCGACGTAAATACCAGTTCATTTGACATCAAACAAATCAGTGAAAAGAAAGCACCTTGTACAAGTAGCGGCGATTGGGAATTTGATGGGCAGGGTGGGGGGAGGGGCACAAAAATTCACAGACTCAAAAATGTTCCCGGGTTTAAGGAACATAGCACCGGGCGAGTTGGCCGTGCGGTCAGGGATGCGCATCTGTGAGCTAGCATCCGGAAGATAGTGGGTTCGAACCCCACTGTCGGCAGCCCTGAAGATGGTTTTCCGCTGTTTCCAATTTTCACACAAGACTGTACCTTAATAAAGGCCACGGCCGCTTCCTTCCCACACCTAGGCCTTTCCTACCGTATCGTCGCCGTAAGACCTATCTATGTCGGTGCGACGTAAAGCAAAACGTTAAAAAAAGGACATACCGATGGAGGGAGGGGGCGCGGGGTGTATTCATCAAAACTGAAAAGCATAGCTACAAAATGGTAAGTTTTTTAGCGCTCTCTGAGCGAATTTCGACAGGGACAAGGCTGACAATCCACCAATTTGAGTGAGGTAATAATAGATTGTTAAAAATTTGATTCAATACGTAGAAATGAAAAAGTTAGCATAGGATAGGGTGGCATGGAGATCTGCATCAAACCAGTCTATGAACTGATGACTCAAACAACAACAACAACAACAACAACTATATAATAAAACTTTTTTTTTGCTAGGGCTTTACGTCGCACCGACACAAATAGGTCTTATGGCGACGATGGGATAGGAAAGGCCTAGGAGTTGGAAGGAAGCGGCCGTGGCCTTAATTAAGGTACAGCCCCAGCATTTGCCTGGTGTGAAAATGGGAAACCACGGAAAACCATCTTCAGGGCTGCCGATAGTGGGATTCGAACCTACTATCTCCCGGATGCAAGCTCACAGCCGCGCGCCTCTACGCGCACGGCCAACTCGCCTGGTATATAATGAAACTTTCACCACAGGAACAATATTACACATCATGTATTACAATTAAAAAGGAGTACGGCGAAATTATACAATTAAAAATAATTTCTTCTTCTTTTGCTTGTTCTTTGTTCGATTGGGCCTACTATAGACCACGCTTGTTCAACTGTCGGGCTTTGGGCTTGCCCAGTATTGGCACATATTCTGCCGGTGTGACTCCTTTCTTTCATCTGTCCAGGGGGTGCCATTTTTTTAAATGCTATTTTTGTTCGGGGCGTCGACCCATGTGGATCTTTTTACCCTATTGGCACTAGATTGTGTGAACCTGCGTGTAATTGGAATGGCGGTAGTGTGGAAAGTTGTGTGTGAGGAAAGGAAAATCAAGGACGTCAGAAACACCCAGTCCCCAGGCCAGGGATATTGATCATTACAATTAAAAACCATTGACCCGTCCGGGAATTGAACCCGGGGCCACCGGGTGACAGGCGGACGCGTTGCTCTCTACACCGCGGGGCCGAACAGGGGGTACCTTTCTTCCGTGGTTTTTCCTGAAATCCATGGATTTCTTTCAGAGTATGCCGTACAAACCGTCTATCTGATAAATGAAATGGCGTATGGCATTTAGTGCCGGGAGTGTTCGAGGACATGTTCGGCTCGCCAAGTGTAGGTCTTTAAACTTGACTCCCGTAGGCGACCTGAGCGTCGTGATGAGGATGAAATGATGATGAAGACGACACATACACCCAGCCCCATACCAGCGAAATTAACCAATTATGGTTAAAATTCCCGACCCTGCCGGGAATCGAATCCGGGACCCCTGTGACCAAAGACCAGCACGCTAACCATTTTGCCATGGAGCCGGACTGAAGATCTGATATTCCAAGCTGATAAAATGACGAGGACGCGAGATATCGAGTTAATGTATGACCAACCCTCTAATTCTCATATACCCGGTTCACGTTGTTTCCAACCACCCTGTAAACAGTGTTGCCAACCGTACGGTTTGAGCCGTACATTTAAGGTTTTCAACCCTCTATGTACGGTGTACGCTTCGAACGTCAAACCGTACGCGTTATATACGGTTCTGAGAAATTTTTAAATGAACGTTTTTTATTATTGGAAATGTTCAGATTTCGTGTGCAAAATTTTCGTTCTCCTGTTTGAACACACCTCGTTTCCTGGACATGTATGACGTGGCCTCCATTTTCCATGGGACTCCCAAACTTTGAATGTTGTGATTCATCTTTGAGCTCGTTTCAGATCAACCGATGAAGCGCCTGAATAGTCTGACACGAGGGAATTGTCTGTCTCACTCTCCGGCCGGGATTACCCTACTTCAAACTTTCTCAACTAGGGGTCTCGTAGTCATATATTTCTTCAACAGTCATACTCTTGAATCAGGCCACAGCGAACTCCGTCAATCGTTTCCTAACAAGTGTCAAGAAACACCAAACATGTAACAGTGCAGCGTCTACTTGTAAATCTTACTGATAACGTGATTTCGTCAAACGTATGAATAATACTGTGATGTACTTACAAATTCTTTTGCGTGACAGTGCAGTGCTTTAGTTTCTTGCTTTTAGTGTACTGTGGCTTCTTCTTCTTCTTCTTCTTCTTCTTCTTCTTCTTCTTCTTCTTCGCGATTGGGTCACCTAGGACCACGCGGAATCAACATTTTTCGGCCTTCTTTTTTCTTTTTTTTTTATGCCCAGTAGTTCTTCATCTTCAATGATTGTGCACGTCTCCGGTCCTCCGACCATATCAATCGTGTGGGTTTCCTTTCTTGTTCCTCAAATTCCCGTGTTTGAATGATGTTTTGTATTTCCCTCCGATCCTGTAGACTTGGCGACCCTAATTCAGTGAAGTCTCTCTCTAATAATTTGTACCATATTGGTCTAGTGGCCTTGTTTGGTAGAAATGTGTAAATTTGATGTGAAAGTCTGTTAGGGTTCATTCGTTCCAAATGCCCTGCAAATTGGTTTCGTCGCATTCGAATTACATCTGTTATTTTGGGAATGTGCTTGTATATTTCACTATTAGGCTTAGGGTAATGAGTTCCGTTTATGATTTTTGGTCCTAAGATTTTTGTCATGATTTTTCTTTAATTTCTAATTGTTCCTTTAATCCCTTTTGTTGTAGGTTGAGAGTTTTCGCAGCGTAGAGTTTTCCAAGGTTTTGAAATATGGTTGGATTTTTGTTGCATGACTAATTATTCCAAGCTTGTTGTCTTAGTTGTATGAGCTTGTCACATTCGTTTGTCCACTGAGCATGTTTTCTGGTCCTCGTTACTACTGCTGTCTTTCTGCTGTTGGTAGAAGTCCTGCTTGGAGTTGTGATCAATTTTTCGGACTCAATTTTTCTGTTGCTATCTTAAAGTATTCATTACCTTTAATGTGTTTTATGCTCGTTGAGGAGATCGATTTGTAAGTTTTATCTTTTCTGGAATCATGTCAATTGAGAATTTAGTAGGATAATGGACAGAGTCCAAGTCTAGTCCTTTGAGGACTTTGAGTTTCATGATTTCTGTTGTATTCATGCGGGAGATAAGGACGTAGTCCAGTTTATATTCACTTAACAAAGGGTTAGGTGAGACCCAAGTCTTAGTTCTGGAGGATTTTTCCTTGAAGAAAGTCGATTTAAAAAATAAATCATGACATGAATATCTCAAAAAGTCGCATGCCATTCCTATTAGTCTGTTTTATGACCAAACCCTTTACCAACCCAGTATCTATATATCTTTTCTTTACTGATTTGGGCATTGAAATCTCCCACGAGTACTTTAACATTGTGTTGGAACTTTTTGTAAAATATGATCTGAATGGTTCCAAAACTATTCTGCTTTATCAGGCTTTCCTTTTTTAGTAATACCAGTTGGAGCATGCCCATTAATTAGGGTATTTTTTCCTGATTTTATAGTTAGAGTGGAAAGACGCCCTAAGTAAGACTTAAATATCACAGGTGAGTCCAGTATTGATTTATCCACTACAAATCCAGTTCCAAATTGTGGACAATTCGCCAGAACTCGTTTGTTCGGTTTTCCTTTAAATATCCTGTAGTCTTTTGAATCGAAGGAAGAACCAAGTAAATCAAGATGAAGAAAGCTTACTATGTATTCTTCTTAATATTTTACCCTCCAGGGTTGGTTTTCGCTCGGACTCAGCGAGGGATCCCAACTCTACCATCTGAAGGGCAGTGTCCTGGAGCGTGAGACTTTGGATCTGGGGATACAACTGGGGAGAATGACCAGTCCCTCGCCCAGGCGACCTGTCCTGCTATGCTGAACAGGGGCCTTGTAGGGGGATGGGAAGATTCGGAAGGGATATACAAGGAAGAGGGAAGGAAGCGGCCGTGGCCGTAAGTTGGGTACCATCCCGGCATTTGCCTGGAGAAGTGGGAAAACACGGAAAACCACTTCGAGGAGGACTGAGGAGGGAATGGATGCCCCCTCTACTCAGTTGACCTCCTGAGGTTGAGTGGACCCCGTTCCAACCCTCGTACCACTTTTCAAATTTCGTGACAGAGCCTGGAATCGAACCCGGTCCTCCGGGGGTGGCAGCTAATCACACTAACCACTACACCACAGAGGGTAAACAGACGATGATGATGATGATGATGATGAATCGAACCCGGTCCTCCGGGGGGTGGCAGCTAATCACACTAACCACTACACCACAGAGGGTAAACAGATGATGATGATGATGATGATGATGATGAAGTAAGTAAAGATGCGCTTAACTTCTGATCCCAAACATAAAGCAGGTCCTTAGATACCAAAATAATTAAAACTTTATGTTAAAACACCCAGAAGGAAACAAAAGTATAGGTAGTCATGGAAGAGTGTAGACAGTATAGGAAGTGGCTGCGTCCTGATCCAACATCTGAAGAAAGGGCAAAGTGTTTATGATGCATTTCCGTACTTCTACTAATACATTTCACTTAAGAATTCCTATTTGATATTATTGCTACTTGCTATTATTGCACGCATGCTATTGAATATTAGTGTATTTGGTTGGATGATAGTACTGTACGGTTTTACGATAAAGAATACGGTTTATTTTGAATTTCTGTGCCACTTTTCAATTTTCGGAGGTTGGCAACGCTGCCTGTGTATGTATGTATGTATGTATGTATGTATGTATGTATGTATGTATGTATGTATGTATGTATGTATGTATGTATGTATGTATGTAACAAATTTGAAGTAGCAGTCAATATTTGCTAGATTTCCAATGTTGTGTTTGGTCGTCAGCAGGACTTGTACGTATGCCTTCACCTCGTATTGCCGAGGTAAATCTCAGCGGATCACTCGTTTGTAAGTTGGTATGCGGCACGGCAACATGATGTAACATGAGCTTTGTAGATAACGTCACTCAGATATGTTGTGCTGCCAACACGATCAGCGAGTACCACAAGGACATGCACCCCGCCTACGATTCATTCAGCGCAGAAAATGCATCCTGTGACTACGAACTGGACACTGATATTTTCTTTATTCACCTAGCCGAAAGTCTCCATAATCAATATGATGTGGCGTGCATTCAGCCTTATTTACATATTTCTAGGTCACGATATTCTCATAAAGGCACCATTGCTGGTGATGTGTGGTATCAGCCTTAAGAACACACGTATCGGAAACATACATTAAACATTTGTTTTTTTACCATTTTCAACGACGACACGAAAACGAGCTTATTTCTAAAATGATACTTGCTAATAAGCTGGCTATGCAGCGTCAGCACTCGTTTACTGTGAAGGCAAAGTAGATTTTCAGATGGAATCTCAGCACTTCAACAGGCATTTGGAGGAACACTGCGGGGGCGATGCGTGGTATTGTTGCAATGTTGCACAACTCCCTACAATTTTAGACTTCATTTGCCGTCTTTTCTTCTAATTTTTAGTTTAATAAACTTAACATATATTCAAGAATATGTTAAAATCAACAATATTTGGTCGTTCGATGTACTAATGCTTCGTAATGGACCAACAAACACTGCCCTCTTCGAATCAAACTCACGGGGTTTGCTTCCCTACGGCAACTCCCAAGCGGTAAGCCTAAGCCCGTACGTAGCATGCTCGCCAGTATCGGTCCTTGGGTCTTGCATGAGACCAGTAAACCCCCTATCGAGTAACAACTCCAGATGTCCCCGTTAGATTGCACTACTCTGCGGAGATGACTTCATTCCTGCTTTCTCTCTTCTCGCAATGGTAATTTCTTTTCCACGCTACAAGGGTACGCCATACCGGTCCACTCACAATATTACCAACATTTTGCAACAATGAAAAACAGGAGGGCAAATTTTCAATTCAAGTGAGGTAAGAATAACTGTAGTTATACTGTATAATTAGCCTCTTACTTCATGTGTTTTAATTGTCGGATATATTTCAGTTTTAATAGGAATGTACTTAACGGTAATAGAGTTTCTTGTTATTTCTGTAAGCTTCTTATATAAAAACGTGACACTGAAAAATTGGATGCAACACCTAGCTTCAGATACCACCAGCCGCCACTGAGAAACAGTTATCATTAATCTGCATTTAGGACTGTGAAGGATTCTCTATCAGTTGTTTACCTAGTCTTTTCTAAAATGATTTCAAACAACTTGAACAATTTCCTTGATCATTTATTCCATTCCCTAATTCCTCTTCGTAGAAATTAATATTTACCTCAATCTGTCCTCTTCAGTTCCTAACTTTAAAAGCGGTATTCGAGCTTATTCGTCTACTACAGCTACACTGTAGCACTGTCTACTGACAGCTCGTCTCCTTACTCACAGGTCTTCTCAGCCCAAAGTTTTCAACATTTTCGTGACACTATTCTTGTGTCGAAAATCACCCAGAACAAATCGTGCTGCTTTCCTTTGGATCTTTTCCAGTCCCCGTATCAAAGTAATCCTGGTGAAGTCCGGCACGCGGTATAGGGGGCAATGCGTCCGCCTGTCACACGGCGGCCCCAGGTTCGATTCCCGCCTGCGTCAGTGGTTTTTAATTGTAAATGATTAATATCCCTGCCCTTGAGACTGGGTGTTTGTGTCATTCTTAACGTTCCTTTCCTCACATTCAATACTACACTTCCTCCATTCCAATTTACACGCAGGTTCATATCACATGGTGCAAGTAGGGGCAAAAGATCTCTATCTGTTTACCCTCCAGGGTCGGCTTTTCCCTCGGACTCAGCGAGGTATCCCACCTCAAGGGCAGTGCCCTGGAGCTTCAGACTCTGGGTCGGGGGATACAACTGGGAGGGATGACCAGTACCTCGCCCAGGCGACCTCACCTGCTATGCTGAACAGGGGCCTTGAGTGGGGATGGGAAGATTGGAAGCGATAGACAAGGAAGAGGGAAGGAAGCGGCCCTGGTCTTAAGTTAGGTACCATCCCGGCATTTGCCTGGAGGAGAAGTGGGCAACCACGGAAAACCACTTCCAGGAGGGCTAAAGTGGGAATCGAACCCACCTCTACTCAGTTGACCTCCCTTTGAGATGTGGTGTTGGCGTTGGCTACAACGGATAAGTTGGGTGGAGATTAAGACCAACACTGAGGTACTGACAAAAATTGTCCAAGAAAAGAGACAGCTGTTGAATCAGATTAGGAAGAGACAACTTTCTCGAATGGGACACAGGCTTCAACATAGAAATATGTTGATAGATATTTTGGAAGGTATAATACCAGGGAAACACCCTCGTGGAAGACCAAGAAAGACATTCATGACGACATTTCTTGTGAACTCAGGGTACAGGAGCTATGCAGACGCAAAACGTACTACACAGGATCGACCCACTTGGAGAAGACTCATCGTAGGGGCAAACCAGTCAATATACTGAATTACTAAATGAAGAAGAACCGAAAATATTAAGAAAATTTCAAGAAAGAAAACACTAAACGATTGATTATTCAGGAGTAGTGTAAGTGATGATTTTAAATAGTCACTGAATCTTTTAAAATGTCCATTATAACTTTTACAGAGTCGTGTGCTGGATTCCAAAACTTTTCAAGATTTTCCACGTATGCTTATGTATACAGCCTCTGCATTGACGAAGAAAGTGTAAATGGAAGTCTTACTTCAGCAGTCTAAAAGGCCCTACAGACGACCTGATTTGGTTACGCAGTCGTGTGGATTTGGTTAGATCAGGTGCTAAATCAGCTTGTGTGTAGTTCTGTCGTACGACGAAACTCTTGTCGGATAGTCGGGTGAAGTCAGGTGGCCACGCCATCCGACCGCCTGACCACCTTATCAAGTCAGATCGTCTGGAGCGTTGTCAGACATTGCGAGCAGACCTACGTACAGTACGTAATAATGAAAGCAGTGACAACTGAACGGGAAGTTATTGCGGAGGTTTTGGAGCTATAGGCCTATAAATAATTTACTTGTTTGTGGAATACGTGGAGTAACCAGTGTAGTAACAAGGATGCCAGAAATCAGGCTGTTGAGATCCTGCTGAAGAAATTAAAAGTTGTGGAATGCGACGCAACGACTGCGATAGTGAAGAATAAAACTGAAAATGCTAGCATTTGTATCCGTTCTTTGCACGGGAATTTGTAGTGAATTATACGTTTCCTTCTGAAATTTACGCGAAGTAGCATGGCTGTATTCACACGGTTTTTTTTTCTATTTTGTTTTACGTCGCACCGACACAGATATGTCTTATGGCGACGATGGGAGAGGAAAGGCAAAGGAAGTGGAAGGAAGCGGCCGTGGCCTTAATTAAGGTACAGCCCCGGCATTTGCCTGGTGTGAAAATGGGAAACCACGGAAAACCATCTTCAGGTCTGCCGACAGTGGGGCTCGAACCCACTAGCTCCGGATTACTGGATACTGGCCGCACTTAAGCGACTGCAGCTATCGAGCTCGGTATTCACGCGTTTAATGCGAGATGTTAAAATGACATGTTTCTACGATAGCGCATGGCAGTAACGTGAAATATGATGGAGTCGAACAACGTCGAGAAAGAGAATGAGGACGATTTCCGAATTTATTGTGCGGTACAGCTCTTGGTCCGAAGATGTGCGGCTCCGTGGCTAAATGGTTAGCATGCTGGCCTTTGGTTCAAGAGGTCCCGAGTTTGATTCCCGGCTGGGTCGGAGATTTTAACCGTAATCGGTTATTTACACTGGCTCGGGGACTGGATGTGTGTGTGTCGCCCTTAAATAGAAAATAAAAAAAGGAGAAACAAGTAAAGAATGAGAAAAACATGACAAAAATTTTAAAACGTATATCATTAAGAAATTATCCATTGTTCTCAGGTTGCATATTGTATTTCTGACCACTGCCGTGGTGCTCTGACGTTGATGATACCTCCCTTAATATCTTCCCTATCGAAGAGTAAAATGGCTCTTTAGTTTTTCCCATAACCCACCTTGAAGGGACATGCACGACATGTCCATGGGACTCGGATTAAACACCCAATTATTCGTTATCATCCATCATCCATCGAATGATAAATACGTACATGCCATAAAGGAACGGAAATAACAAATTCTTAAAAGTCTGTAATATGCAGTCTTTTGATAGACCTAATGTTAACAAAAATATTTAAGAGTAATCTTCCTATAAATACCAACTCCATGTGATTACCATGACATCATATGAACATGATAACACAATCCTGAATGAGTAGATTCGAAATACGTAGTTTGGTGGAAATAAGTCCAACAATTTTTCACCTTTAGGAATATACAAATAGATAACCAGACAGACAGACAGACAGACAGACAGACAGACAGACAGACAGACAGACAGACAGACACCAAAGTCAAAAGTTCTACCACATGTTTCCTCGGTGTTCAGTTACATTAAGTGAGGTTAATTTTCAAGCCGAGCGAAATCTATGCATCTTCTGATTTTCTCTTGGTATGGATCCTTCAAATAACTATATGTCTACGAGGGTGTCCTGTACTGGCTGCAGAGCAAGAAGCCCGTAGAATGTAGTGATTTTCTCCGTCATTTGAAGAGTAAGCAAAATTATGCACAGGACAAACATTTAAAATGAAAAGGAATTTCATACATAGTCTAGATATTTTGCAATATATCAAGTGTAGGAGGAAATTGAAAGAAACAACTATTCTGGTCTTCCTATAAATCCCAATTTTGTTGAGGGATTTTTAAATGATAAGCCACTTCTAGGGAAAGAAGACAAAGCAGAAAGATGGCAGGAGCATATCCAACAGTTGTATCAAGGTAAAGATGTCGATAATTTGGTTCTGGAACAAGAAGAGGCTGTTGATGCTGATGAAATGGGAGACTAATTTTGAGGTCAGAGTTTAAGAGAGCTGTGAGTGACCTCAATAGGAACAAGGCACCTGGAATTGTTGACATTCCCTCTGAATTACTGAATGCCTTAGGAGAAACCAGCATGGCAAGGTTATTTCATTTAGTGTGCAAGATGTATGAGACAGGAGAAGTCCCATCCGATTTTCGGAAGAATGTTGTTATACCTATTCCCAAGAAAGCCGGTGCTGACAGGTGTGAAAACTACCGCACCATTAGTTTAGTATCTCATGCCTGCAAAATTTTAACACGTATTATTTACAGAAGAATGGAAAAACAAGTTGAAGCTGAGTTGGGAGAAGATCAATTTGGCTTCAGAAGAAATGTAGGAACACGTGAAGCAATCCTGACTTTATGTCTGATCTTAGAGGATCGAATCAAGAAGGATAAGCCCACGTACATGGCATTCGTAGATCTAGAACAGGCATTCGTTAATGTTGATTGGACCAAGCTATTTATGATTCTGAAGATGATAGGGATCAGATAACGAGAACGAAGAATTATCTACAATCTGTATAAAAATCAGCCTGCAGTGATAAGAATCGAGGGCTTTGAAAAAGAAGCAGCAATCCAGAAAGGAGTGAGGCAAGGCTGCAGTTTGTCCCCTCTCCTTTTTAATGTTTACATAAAACAGGCAGTAAAGGAAATCAAAGAGAAATTTGGAAAGGGAATCACAGTCCAAGGAGAGGAAATCAAAACCTTGAGATTTGCCGATGATATTGTTATTTTATCTGAGACTGCAGAAGATCTCGAGAAGTTGCTGAATGGTATGGATGAAGTCTTGGGTAAGGAGTACAAGATGAAAATAAATAAGTCCAAAACAAAAGTAATGGAGTGCAGTCGAACGAAGGCAGATGATGTAGGAAATATTAGATTAGGAAATGAAGTCTTAAAGGAAGTAGATGAATATTGTTACTTGGGCAGTAAAATAACTAACGATGGCAGAAGTAAGGAGGACATAAGATGCAGACTAGTACAAGCAAGGAAGAGCTTTCTTAAGAAAAGAAATTTGCTCACTTCAAACATTGATATCGGAATTAGAAAGATGTTTTTGAAGACTTTCGTGTGGAGCGTGGCATTATGTGGAAGTGAAACATGGACGATAACTAGCTCAGAAAGAAAGAGAATAGAAGCTTTTGAAATGTGGTGTTACAGAAGAATGCTGAAGGTGAGATGGGTAGATCGAATCACGAATGAAGAGATACTGAATCGAATTGGTGAGAGGAGATCGATTTGGCTAAATTTGACGAGAAGACGAGATAGAATGATAGGACACATCTTAAGACACCCAGGACTTGTTCAGTTGGTTTTTGAAGGAAGTGTAGGTGGTAAGAACGGTAGGGGTAGACCAAGGTATGAATATGACAAGCAGATTAGAGCAGATGTAGGATGCAATAGTTACGTAGAAATGAAGAGGTTAGCACATGATAGGGTGGCATGGAGAGCTGCATCAAACCAGTCTATGGAATGATGACACAAACAACAACATAATCAATAGTGTAAGTGAAGATCAAAAAATACTCTTCTGATCTTCCCATAAACCCACAATCTATGCAGCGATTTTGAAATTATATGCATATCGAAATCTGCTTCTGGATGAGTAAACTCTAAATATGAAGTTTTGTTGAGATCTATTCATCCGTTTACTCATGTTGGTGGAACAAACAGACAAACAAAAGACACGAAAGCTAAAAACTACTGATACGATCTTTAGTTGACTCAAAATAGATATAAATGTACTAAAATATGGCGAAATAAATGACATTACAGACAGCGGATCCCGTACAACTTTATTTATAAGAAGATGAGGGCAGTGGCTGCTTATCTCATGACTGTATCCTGCTTCGATATCAGTGGACTTGCTAGGTGTTACAGTCTACTGTAACATTCGTAGTCCATTCTCAAATAATTACGGAAGTCATCAGAATCCAGTTCTTTTAGTAACATCAAATGACTAATTTTTTCGTTCCACTAGCCATTTCTTTGCCCTCATTTTTTCTTTCCTTTCCCCAAATTAGTTAACGATGCTACAAGCGCAACATTTTGGTGTTCCGATAAAACGGGAGGCATGATGTGTGTATTCTGTTCAGGAGCCAAAGCCAATAGATGAGATCTGGCGCTTAGTCAGGTCGTCAGCTGACAACACCTGATTTTGTCAGGCTGCTGTCGGGCCGACAAATCAGGTCGTCTGTAGGGCCTTTATGAGGTGGACTTGAACGATTTATTTTCTCAGAGCGAATGATAATCTACTAGTCCTGTACACTAAGGGTACTACCTTACTCTTTCGCCCCTATTGATACTGAAGGTAGTGATTTGTAGGTTTGCCATTGATGCTTTCACGGCCCGTACTTATAGACATGATACTGTATAGGCTTTTGGGCTTATGCCGTGTGAAGAAAATAAGGTGAAGTTCCTTACGTTTCGCAGAGAACCGTACTCTGCGCCATCAGAAGAAAATCTCGATTGTCCACGAGAAAGGCTTCTTAAACAATGACTTTTTTGAAATTTAGACGTTATAATAGAAGTGGAAATGGTACGTTCATTCGTCACCAGATGGCTCCCCGGATGTGGCACTGCACTAGTGCTCGAAGCGGAAGCTGACCGAACCATCAGAATCACATAAAATGTGTTACGCATACACACACCGTCAAATTCTTTGACTTTCAAGAACATGGCTATTACTAATAAAGTAAAAATCTTTACATTTGAAATAATAGGGTATCTAATCCTAGTTTATAACGCAATTTTTTTATTTATTTTTTTGCTATTTGCTTTACGTCGCGCCGACACAGATATGTCTTATGGCGACGATGGGGTAGGGAAGGCCTAGGAATTGGAAGGAAGCGGCCATGGCCTTAATTAAGGTACAGCCCCGGCATTTGCCTGGTGTGAAAATGGGAAACCACGGAAAACAATCTTCAGGGCTGCCGACAGTTGGGCTCGAACCCACTATCTCCCGATTACTGGATACTGGCCGCACTTAAGCGACTGTAGCTATCGAGCTCGGTAATCCAAATTTCAAAGCTTCATATATATATTTATCGAGTCCTCTATAGACTTAAAATTCTACCTTAAAGAACTTGTAAAAAATATCTATTAACTTCTATACCAATAATATTTACTTTGCTAACTTTTGGGTTCGATTCAGTGTCGCTGGCCATACGGTTTGTGATTTTCGAGAATTACATATTGCCTCTGGCGTATTGTTAAAATCGCTAGTGTTACATTTGCGGGAATAATTTAAGCATATTTTCTTTGTCTGTGGGATTGTACATCTGTTTGGGTGATACCAGGTAAGTAGAATTGTGACATGTTCGAATAATGCGTTTAATAACGTAGGTGGTGTTGGGTGACAAACGGAGCATTTTATTAATACGGTCTTATTTCATCCAATACATGTGTATACAATTCCATTAGGATGTCTAAGAAGCAAAAAAAAATGCAAGAACTCCTCCGAAAAGAAAGGCAACATTACCTCCTCTATAAAGATCCGTTCAGTTCAAATTGAAGGAAATTTCGTTATCAGCCTAACTTAACCTAACCTTATCTTGTCACGACTTTGGTACGGTTTGCAGACTTAGCCTTTGTGTATTCTTGTTGATTAACGGGATTTGTATATGATTATATTTGCTTGTGTCTATTACTAGAGCGTGGTTTCTCGTCGATCCGACAAACAATAGCAGGTTTCAAGAAGGAAGCTGAATTATTTACACCAGGCAAACACCGAAGACTACGGTTATAGAAATGCGTATATCAAAATAAAAGCAGAAATATATAACATTAGATTGAGTGAAGGTGAGAGAGAGTGGGTGTATTTCCCCAATTCCTCATTAAGCTTGAAAACCGACTTAATTATGAATACAGTGGAACCTCGATATATCGAATCATCTTGGGAGCTAACTTTAATTTCGAGTTATCAAAACTTCGAGATAAAGAGAATACCGTTTTTGAGCATGTACAGCACATAATAGAATCATATGTACTGAATACATTATATTTAGCAGTATTTAAAAATATGCAAACTCTATTTTATGGCATCACCTTAATATTATAACCCTTATTATAGTAACTTTTTAGAAGACAGGATACAGTACGCACAGTAGTGAAACAAGAAACATACCTAGGTTAACACCTTTGGAAAAAAAAAAACGTTAGTCTCTTCTGTTCGTTACTGTTAACTTTTCCTCCCTTCACGTTGAAACTTCTCGTCAATATCCCGCAGCCGAGATTAGTAAATGGAGCTTGTCATCCTCAATTTCTGGGGTTGCTTGCGTACGTGACCGGTAATTAATTCACACCCGAGAAATAAATACGCTTCGCCGATTTTCCGATCATTAGAAATTTTAGTTTTTCGGTTCTCGTCATATTATCTCCCAACATCACTGTAAACCTTTCTCTACTTGTTAACTCTTCCTCACAAACCACAAATGCCGTACTGCACAGTTTGCACAAACTTCGAGTTAGTATTTTTTGCTTCAAGGGAGAAAATGTTTACTCCGAGAAATCAAACAATTCGTGAAACCGAATTTCGAGTAATAGACTAAGACAAACGGCCGCGAAATTTAAGTTACTTTGAGATATTGAAAATTCGAGTAATGGAGGTTCGATATATCGAGGTTCGACTGTATATTGAATTATCATTTACTTGCGTAAGGGAACCTCCATTATTGATACTTACATTGAAGTTAGTTTGTTGATAGTTATATCTCGTAATTTCAATATGTAACTAGTCATGTTGGCAGCAGTGATGAGCTATTAAGAAAAGGGCGGCGATATTTGCCTTTAGGTGTATAGCCTTACGTGATGTGTAGGCTTACTGTATACCGTTACAGATTCATAGTTCATTAGTTTCATGGATCGTCTGGCTAGGGAATCAGGTTATGGAACGAGGCAGAACTCTACCATTAATAAATTCGCGGCTTGTGTGCCTAAGGATATCGAATTGCTTGTTTCATGAAACCAATTAAGTGAAACTAAATCTGCAGTATGGGCATGATCAAAGTAATGATAATAAACGTCGAGCTGAGTTATTAGAAACTAGCTTGACTAATTAAATGATTTTATGTGGAGAAAGAAATACTACTAATAGTCAACAACGTAGTTAGAGCTTACTTTCGGGCGGGAATACTAACCTAAAAGTAGATTAAAAAACGAACACAGAAGATTCTAAATTGAAAAGTTCTTATTATCTCCAGAGCAAATATATATAATTTTTACCAAGAATTACTTCATTTCAGGTACTCGAGTTTCAACTTTATGTACAGTAGCGTCGACTGGGTATTAGAATTGGGGAGGGGGGCACAACCATTTATACAGAACTAAAAGTACCCGAGTTTGTGGGATATACCGGTGGGGAGTGGGGGAAAGTACAAGAAAATTGGAGAAAAGAGCTATAAAATGGTTCTATTCCCGAGATTTTGTGGTTTCTTGATGTTCTCTGAGTGATCTATTAAATGTTTTCATTCCCCACCGTGAAGGGGTGGGGCGGGCCACCTAGAGAGTAACGCCCTCTCTCTGGCCAGGAACTCAGAGCAAATTTCGACAGAGAGGTAAACGTTCACAATCTACCAACTTAAGTGTGGTAATAATAGTTTCTTTGAGATTTTGTATCAATACTAGTACAATAAAACTTTCACCAAAGGAGCAATAATTACATATGTATTACAGTTACGATAAATAGACGGAAGCATGATTATACAATTAAAATTCATTTAGTGTTTGACTACAAGCTATTAAAGAAACAGACGCTACAATCATAGAACTACACAACACATTGAATGAGTGAGATTGCCACATTGACGCAATGCGCATGGCAAGCGGGTGAATCATACCTCAATGTGCATAACCTTGGCAAAAATATTCCCCTGCTATCCTTCCTCATAGCTCGTGCTACACAATTTGCTGTGTCCGGCTCCATGGCTAAATTGTTAGCGTGCTGGCCTTTGGCCACAGGAGTGACGGGTTCGATTCCCGGCGGGGTCGGGAATTTTAAACCTAATTGGTTAATTTCGCTGACACGGGAGCTGGATGTATGTGTCGTCTTCATCATTCCATCCTCATCACGACGCGCAGGTCGCCTACGGTAGTCCAATCAAAAAGACCTGCACCTGGCGAGCCGAACTTGTCCTCGGACACTCTCGGCACTAAAAGCCGTTTCATTTTTACTACTTGCTGTGGCTGCGGCACAGTAAGAATCGGTTAGCCGCAAATAATGACGTTTTGTGCGTATTTCCGGTAACTACTTTTCTTAGTGGTTAGTGTGATTAATTGCAACCCTCGGAGGCCTGGGTTCGATTCCCGGCTCTACCACGAAATTTGAAGAGTTGTACCAGGGCTGAAACGGGGTCCACTCAGCCTCGGGAGGTCAACTGAGTAGAAAGGTGTTCCATTCCCACCTCAGCGATACTCGATGTGGTTTTCCGTGGTTTCCCACTCCTCCTGGGCCTGGGCCAGGTACTGGTCCACCTCCCCAGTTGTATCCCCTGACCCAAAGTCTCACGCTCCAGGACACTGCCCTTGAGGTGGTAGAGGTGGATGTCTCGCAGAGTCCGAGGGAAGAACCAACCCTTGAGTGTAAATGAATTTAAAAAGGAAGAAAGAAACGAATTAGCTGCTAAGGCAACAGGGGTTGTACACAATGTTTTTTAATATTTCCTATTTTCAGGTGGCTGCAATGGAATTAAAAATGTATTTTTTCTCCATAAATTGGGGGAGCGGGCAACTTTGCCTCCCCCCCCCCTCCCCAAATCGCCGCCACTGCAATATTCAAAGTCATCTTCAGTCTATAAAGAAAACAGATATTACATGCTAAGTCGTGTTACATAAGTACAGACTCTATATATTAATATTGCAAACTACGGTGCATATGAATAACTATCAAACATGAAAGAACTTTTTTAAACGCTGGGTAAACCTTCTGTAGTATGAACGTTAGACGCCAACACAAGTTACAGACAAATGAGAATCGCGTAGCGGAAATAAATTAAGGGGTGGAACTGCATAATGTATTTATTAAATTTATTGACAGCTACCCGATCTTCATTTGTATGCAAGTTGCGTTGACGTCTAACTTACATCCTGCAGAAGATTTGTCCAGCTTTAAAATATTTATTTCTTTCTTTCTCAATCCCTTTACCCTCCAGAGTTAGTTCTTCCTTCGGACTCAGCGAGGGATCCCACGTCTACCACCTCGAAGGCAGTGTCCTGGAGCGTGAGACTTTGGGTTCGGGGGATACAGCTGGAGAGAAGGACCAGTACCTCGCCCAGGCGGCCTCACCTGCTACGCTGAAAAGGGGCCTTGTGATGGGACGGGATGATTGGAAGGGATAGACATGGAAGAGGGAAGGAAACGGCCTTGGCCTAAAGTTAGGTACCATCCCGGCATTTACCGGGAGAAGTGGTAAAAGACAGAAAATCACTTCGAGGATAGCTGAGGTGGGAATCGAACCCCTCTTCTACTCAGTTGACCTCCTGAGGCTGAGTGAACCATGTTCCATTCCTCGTACCGCTTTTCCAACTTCGTGCCAGAGCCGAGAATCGAACCGGGCCAACGGGGATTTTATATATATATATATATATATATATATATATATATATATATATATATATATATATATATATATATAGAGAGAGAGAGAGAGAGAGAGAGAGAGAGAGTCCATCCGCCTATGTGGTGTAGTGGTTAGTGTGAATAGCTGCCACCCCCGGAGGCCCGGGTTCGATTCCCGGCTCTGGCACGAAATTTGAAAAAATGGTACAAGGGCTAGAACGGGTCCGCTCAGCCTCAGGAGGTCAACTGAGTAGAGGTGGGTTCGATTCCCACCTCAGCCTACTTCGAAGTGGTAGTCTCCGTGGTGTTACACTTCTCCTCCAGGCAAATGCGGGGATGGTACCTAACTCAAGGCCACGGTCACTTCCTACCCTCTTCCTTGTATATCCCTTCCAATCTACCCTCCCTCAGCAAGGCCCCTGTTCAGCATAGCAGGTGAGGCCGCCTGGGTGAGATACTGGTCATTCTCCCCAGTTGTATCCCCCGACCCAATGTCTCACGCTGCAGGACACTGCCCTAGAGGCGGTAGAGGTGGGATCCCTCACTGAGTCCGAGGGAAAAACCAACCCTGGAGGGTAAGCAGATTAAGAATATATATATTCTTTCATTTTCGATATTTATACGAACTATAGTTCGTAAGACTAATATATAGTCTGTATTAAGTAATATAACTTAGAATGTAATTCCTGCTGTCTTCATAAACTGCGACCGAGCAAGTAGCTGCGCGGTTTAGATCACGTAACAAAGAGCTTGTATTCGAGAGATAATCGGTTCGACTCCCACTGTCGGCAGCCCTGAAGAGGGTTCCCCCTCTTTTTATTTTGTATGTTTACAATTTGCATCAAGTCGCACCTATACAGAAGGCCACGATCACTTCCTTCCCACACCTAGCCCTTTCGTATCCCATCGTCGCCATAAAACCTATCGGTGTCAGTGCGACGTAAAGCTAATGTATAATAATAATAATAATAATAATAATAATAATAATAATAATAATAATAATAATAATAATAATAATGTCCGCCTCTGTGGTGTAGTGGTTAATGTGATTAGCTGCAATCCACGGACCGGGCGAGTTGGCCGTGCGGTTAGGGGCGCGCGGCGGTGAGCTTGCATCCGGGATAGTGGGTTCGAGTCCCAATGTCGGCAGCCCTGAATATGGTTTTCCGTGATTTACCATTTTCACACCAGGCAAATGCTGGGGCTGTATTTTAATAAAGGCCATGGCCGCTCCTTCCAACTCCTAGGCTTTTCCTATCCCATCGTCGCCATAAGACCTATCTGTGTCGGTGCGACGTAAAGCCACTAGTAAAAAAATAACAATCCCGGAGGCCTGGGTTCGATTCACCATTCTGCCACGAAATTTGAAAAGTGGCACAAGGACTGGAATGGGGTGCACTCAGCCTCGAGAGGTCAAGTAAGTAGAGGGGATTCGATTACCGCCTCAGACATCCAAGAAGTGGGTTACCACTTCTTCTCCTGACAAATGCCAGGATTGTACGCAACTCCTTCTCTCTTCCTTTCCTATCTATTCCAATCTTCCCATCGCCTCACAAGGCTCCAGTTTAGCATAGCAGATGAAGCCGCCTGTGCGAGGTACTTTTCCTACCCCCGACCCAATGTCTCACGCTCCAGGACACTGCTCTTGAGGCGGGAGAGGTGGGATCCCTGGCTGAGTCCGGGGATGAAAGCCAAACCTGGAGAGTAAACGGATTAAATAATAATAATAATAATAATAATAATAATAACAATAATAATAATAATAATAATAATAATAATAATAATAATAATAATAATAATAATAATAATAATAATAATAATAATAATAGGTTGAAGGTGACTTTAAGCATAGTTGACATTCGAGCATCTGAAAAGTAGTAATTCGTGGTAATAACCCATCATTATAAGTAAATACCATAATATATATCTCCACTACTATTAAATACACAATTTTACTTAAATGCACACCTAGCCCTAAACATAAAATTGTGTTAATCTATCACATCTTTATTACATGGGAAATGGTACTGCAAGCCTCAGTACGAATAACTTAATCACGCCTCCTTTTACTCGACTGTGACATCGCAGTTGACTCATCCACTGACAAAGAGTGACCGATCTGATAAACACTGTTGGTATTAACTCGTACCGCTCGGAAGAGGACCAAGGACCAAGGACAAGGGCTGAACACGAAAAGTTTCACACTCCTTTCAGACCTGAGCAGTACGAAGTCGCATCATGGCACCATGCAGTTGTTGTTTGGGTAAAAAGAATACTGTGGGAGTGAGACACCAGTTTACTTTTCAGCGACACAGATAGGTCTTATGGCGACGATGGGATAGGAAAGGCACAGGAATGGGATGGAAGCTACCGTGGCCTTAAGTAAGGTACAGCCCCAGTGAAAATAGGAAACCACGGAAAATCATATTCAGGGCTGTCGACAGTGCGGTTTGAACCCACTATCTCCCGGATGCAAGCTCTCAGCTGCGCGCCTCTAACCGTACGGTCAACTCGATCGGTAAACTTATCATTTGGAAAGAGTGCTTTGGGGGTATGACACCACTAGTACACCTAGGGAGTTGGGGATAACATGTAGAAATAATCGATTATGACTTATTATTGTCGGATCCATAGTTCTCGGGGTCACTGAGATGAAATGTGACAGTCTGGATACCGTTTAAATACATGTTAGTCTCCTTTGGAATGGCTGCTGAGACAGGGTGAAAGAAAGTGTCCAAACTGGTCGAGATTAGTGTTGAATCCGTAGTTTTCGGGTTCTCAAAGCTGATTGGTGACAGTCCCAGTAAGCGTTACAACGTGACGCGTAAATACATACTGTTATCACTGTTATCACTTTTTTTATTTATTTTTTATTTTATTTTTAAGCAAACAACAACTGCATGGTGCCATGATGCGACTTCGTACTGCTCAGGTCTGAAAGGAGTGTGAAACTTTTCGTGTTCAGCCCTTGTCCTTGGTCCTTGGTCCTCTTCCGGGCGGTACGAGTTAATACCAACAATGTTTATCAGATCGGTCACTCTTTGTCAGTGGATGAGTCAACTGCGATGTCACAGTCGAGTAAAAGGAGGCGTGATTAAGTTATTCGTACTGAGGCTTGCACTACCATTTCCCATGTAATAAAGATGTGATAGATTAACACAATTTTATGTTTATTATTTATTTGAAAGGATCAACCACTTTCCAGACGATCCCGGCTGCCACAATGACAACATTTAATTAACGCAGACAAAAAAATCTAAAACAAAAACTTAAAAATAAACACACAACAATTACTGCAAAGCTACCAAGAAGTTCCTAAAATACCAATTCTTCTTTCTTACGTTCTTAATCCGTTTACCCTCCAACGTTAGTTTTTCCTCGGACTCAGCGAGGGATTTCACCTCTACCGTCTCAAGGGCAGTGTCCTGGAGCGTGAAACATTGGGTCGGGGGTAGGAAAAGTACCTCGCACAGGCGGCCTCACCTACTATGCTGAACAGGGGCCTTCTGGAGAATGGGAAAATCGGAAGGGATAGACAAGGAAGAGGGAAGGAAGCGGCCGTACTCGCATTTGCCTGGAGAAGTGGGAAACCGCGGTAAACCACTTCAAGGATGGCTGAGGTGGGAATCGGGTTGCCGGACAATTGCGGTCACGGACATTTGCGGTCGCCGGACATTTGCGGTCACCGAGATAAACTTGTGCATACTCACAGAAATACCCTAATTGTCATAGGACATTTGCGGTCACTGCAGCAGGGAATGGGCCTCATCAGCTTAATCTCGGGGTATCTCCGCTAACCTACAGCTGATTTTAAACACGCCAAGATGATTTTAATACAATCATTATACCAGTCCAAAGCCTGGATAAAGTGTGATGCTAATCAGCATTTTAAAACATATAATTTACTGTCGACCAAATTATTGTAAGTACTCGAGTTTGGAGGTTTTTACTCCCTGTGGGTGGGGAACACAGAAGAAGAATACATCCACGGTATCCCCTGCCCGTTGTAAGAGGTGACTAAATGAGTCTCCGGGGGTTCACAATTCGGAAGCGTGGGTTGGCAGGATCGAACCTGCCAAGTAGGGGCCAGAAGGCCAGCGCTCAACCGTGTGAGCCACTGAGTCCGGCATTTCTAATTCTTTCCCATCCCATTTTCTCCGAAAAATATGTTAAGGTGACGTTAGACTGCCATAAATAAATAATAAATTAATAAATTTTAATTAATTAACGACGGATTAACTTTAGTTTTTCTAGAAATGAAGGACTGGTGCAGAATAAAACAGTGTCCTTTACTCTGGCCTACCTTTAATTATTCCACGATAAATAAATAGGAAACTTATTTTTTTGAATTAGCCTCTGATGTTTGTGTTACCGAGATATCCGTGGTAGGTAGAGGTGAAAGAAGGTGCGGGCGTGAATGGGTTTCAAACTACGGAATCAAAGTTAATGTAAAATTAATTTAAAATTTAACTAGGTTATATTTTCTTTTCAAAAACAAAGCAATAACAGACATGGCAGGTACAATGTAGCAAAACAAGGGGAGATACAATATTTACAGGTTTTGGGCTTCACGCCCTAACTTCAGCGATCAGCTCAGTTTTACCACAAACACAAGTTTTAACAGAGGGGCAGAAAACCCCATTCATCCCTAGAAGCCCCTGGCTCCGAATTACACCGAAAAGCCTCCACGAGGCATATGACACTCCATTTTCAAAAGAGCGATCCGCTCTTAAAATTTAAGCCTCTCAAAGGCCAAACCAAACTCTACCTTCAAGCTGTCCTCTAAGGACGTATTTACAGGGGTAAAATACCCAACCTACAGAGGTCTATTACATGAAAAGAAGGTTGATTACGTGACCTCTAAAATAACAATTTGAGAGGAGGCGATCTTGCACTCCTAATACACTTTGTTTTTTTTTAAACCTAATCTGGCTCTGGGCCGCTAACGCAAGGGCTAATCCCATACTACAGAGGTGACTTAGAGAAGAACACTTTACATTACATAAACGAAGAATAGTTTGAGAAAATAAGTTCACCTCAAAACAAATGTGAGTGGGAGCTCGAGAGGGTTAGCACTCTCTATCCCAATATGTAGCTTTACAAGAAAAAGATGAAAAGAGTAATTACATTTTAGGAAAAGGTTACATGATGGAAATGCTTCGAACCCGCCGCGAGTGTTAAACTGCCGACCTAGCAAGAAAAGAAGTTATTAATAGGCCATTACCTGGTGTTGAACGGCTGAAGAAGAAAGAGGCGCTTCCCGCCTCCTGCTATGTACTTAATACACTGAAAGATGGAACAGAAGTGGCCCGGAGACCCCAAAATCAGCAGTTTATATCCTCTCGCGGAAGATTCTAGGCGTTAGGGGAAATAAAACACCCTCCCTCAAAGTTTTTATTGGCTAGGGAAACGAAACCCCTACATAGAGGAAGAAGAAACACATTATTGGTGGAAAATTAATTAAAGAAATTCGGGATTGGCTAGATCTAAAATAAGGGGAAAAAGAGGGGTATACAGCCAACTTAAACCATGACAGAAGGAAATTTAACAAAGAACAAACTCTTGAAATAAAAATTTCTCCAACAAAATAGTTCTTTGATTTCGCACTAGGTTGCACTATTGTAATTCTTCAGTAGTGTCCTCTAGAAGAGAAAGTTCACACTTCTTACTTCAAGCGAAACAAAAACACATCAAAAATGACACAGTTCACACACTCAAAAATTTCCAGGTAGTGACATCTTCTGAGAAATTAGTAGATTAATAGTGTAGATAAAGTTCAGACTTCCTCCAGAAGAGGAGTTTCAACTGGCGCAACTTTTAAATAAACGGTGTAGAGGTGTACCGCCCGGTACAGTTTGTATATAAAAATTCACTTTGTGTTGTATTAGAGTTTAAATGTAAAATATACGAACTTGTATATCTGCGGGAATGTTTATATCGTGGTAGCCACGGGACCTTTTCATGATGGTGGTGATTACTGTTTTTGTAAGAAATTAGAACGGCGCCACCATCCTCCCTTAAAACTAACCAGAAGAAAAGTTGAATAGATTCGACCCTCTTTTGGGAAAAAGAAGGGAAAAGCCCCAAAGGACGTGAAAATGTAAGACTGCCTGGTCTTGACAAACATCGTACCGCGGGGTCGGAAGAGAACAAGGGTTGACCAAGGTCGGATAGAATAGAATAGAATAGAATAGAATAGAATAGAATAGAATAGAATAGAATATATTTATTTATCATCTACAGAATTGTTTGTTGCCAAAAACATGACATGACTTGTTCTTCTGCTTCTGACACACCCAGGTGACGATTTCATGTTGACTTTCCGTATACTTTCTGTGCATATAACCATTTGCCTTATTAGTAACTGTCAAATCCATTACAGCACACAACAGTAAATAATTACACCAGGAAGTTTAGATATATAATTGTGTTTGTGCCTGAAGGTATCAGTCTCTAAATAATGCCCGCGAGAGTAAAATGTTGATCTGCAAGGAGCGAACAGGAGATTAGGCAGGTTAGCGGGGATATTCCGAGATTAAACTAATGAGACCCAACCCCTGCTGCAACTGGGGAATTTCTGTGACTATACTGCTAATAATAAGAGTTGGTGCCTGACATTTCTTAGAAGGAGGTCCGTTTACTGCCTGCCGAGGCGGGATAAAGGGAGTGGCTGTGTGGTTGCCATGGAAACGAGGGTGGGGCGACTGCGGTTGCCATGGAGATAACACTTCAGGGCAGCTCGTCTTGCTGGGAGTTGCCAAACCTGTCACTGTCACTGATAAGAACCTGATTGTTTGTATAAGAGTGATCGCAAATGGGACGACACCGCCTGGCCAGGTAGTCTACAACAGATCACAGCGGTCAGAATGAAGGAGGGAACAAGTGAGCTGGAAGCGAGGGGTAAGAGTATGTAGAAAGGAATGCTGGAATGTGGCAACATCGTGAAATGGCACGTGCAGTGCTCCTCCCTCCAACATTACCTGTCAGACGCCAACTCTTATTATTAGCAGTATAGGCACAAGTTTATCTCATTGACCGCAAATGTCCGTGATGTTGTGATGACCACAAATGTTCGGACACCGGGAATCGATCCCCCTCTACTTAGCTGACCTCCCGAAGCTGAGTGGACCCGGTCCTAACCGTCGTACCATTTTTCGGCCTGGAATTGAACCCGGGCCTCCGGAGGTGGCAGTAAATCACACTAACCACTGCACCACGGAGAAAAATATCACTTGAGGTCACAATAAAGTATTCTGAAAAATTAACTTCACACATAATTAACGAGTAATACAAATCCTAAAAGTAAACGTAGAAGGAAGTATCCGCGCAGCGACGCGTAACGCATCACAAATTTGTAAGTAAAAATTAGTTTACCAAATATCTACAGTTTTAATGCGTTATTGATTATTTAGACTATTTAGCAGTGATCAATTCGGTATAGCAATATTAGCAATTTCAAGCAATCAAGAGCCGTATTTCGATTCCGTATTATCACACGTGCACTTGTATTTACATACAGTACGTATCCCGAGCGAGTTGGCTGTGCGCAGCTGTGAGCTTGCATTCGGGAGATACGCGGTTCGAACTCCACTGTCGACAGCCATAAAGATGGTTTTCCATGGTTTCCCATTTTCACACCAGAGAAATGACGGCACTGTACCCTAATTAAAGCCAATGCCGCTTCTTTCCAACTCCTAGCTATTTTCTATGCCATTGGCGCCATAACACCTATCTCCGTCGGTGCGACGTAAAGCCAATAATTGTGCAAAAAAGGTATGCATAAACATAATCGTAGTTTCTTTGCTACGATATCGTGACTCGGTTCTATTCAGTATTACGCAACTATGTTATTCTGATGAAGCAGGCAGTCAACATATTTGTAGACTGCGGCCCAAAGAGTTAAAATGCAAAATAAAACAGTACATCTCAGTTTTATACGTAGTTGAAGTGGTTCCGTCCACCTCTGTGGTGTAGTCGTTAGTGTGATTAGCGGCCACCCCCGGAGGCCCGGGTTCGATCTCCGGCTCTGCTGGTTCGAGGACTGGAACGGGGCCCATTCAAACTCACGAGTTCAACTCAGTAGAAGGGGTTTCCTACTCAGCCATTCTCGAATGGATTTTCCGTGGTTTCGCACTTCTTCTTCACGCAAATGCTTTCTTCGCTCTTCCTTGTCTATCCCTTCCAATCTTCCCATCCACCCACAAGGCCCCTGTTAAGCATAGCAGGTGAGGCCGCCTGGGCGAAGTACTTGTCCTCCCTAGTTGTGTCCCCGACCAAATCTGTCACGCTCCAGGACACTGCCTTTTAGGCTGTAGAGATGGTGTCCTTCCCTGATTCCGGGGAAATAACCAACACTGGAGGGTAAACGGATTAATTACTTTTGACACAATGGTGTCTTATGGCTGTGGGTTATCCGAAAATTTGTGTAACGTAACGCGACAAATTATGTGACGGAAGTGTAACCATAGCAAGCGTGCAGGCAGTAATGTAAGGTATGGATGGATGGCCAGATAATGTTACCTAGCAACCGTACAGGCTATGTTTTATGGCTGGTTGCTATCTGAAATTAGCAGCCGTTGATGAATGACCATGATCGGGAGACATATTTATGATCATTTGATTTTCGCAAATGGAAAATTGGTCAATGATTTATTTTATGGAAATGGTGAAAATAATATCAAGAATATTTTCATACTAACTGTTACGGGGATACCGTGGATTACAGAGGTGAAAGAAGGTGCGGGCATGAATGGGTGCAATATAAGACAGTCAGAAGATTAATTTAAAACTTTAAACATAGAGCTGTATTTCTTTCTCTTTTTTTTAGGTACCAAAATTTAACTTACAAGCTAGATAACAACTTTTAGAAAATCAGAACAATCAACTAATAACAAATTAGCAAGCTTGAGCTTGCAGTTCCCTAATTACAAACTTTGCATGAGCACAACTGCTCCCGTTAACAAACAGTCAAGAAGACGGGTCTCCTAATTTCTTTTACATCAACAAGAAGAGCGTTATTACTCTATCAATTTACACTTAGGAATCTATTTTCAATAATTTCCAGGCCTATCAAAGGCACGACCTACAAAATCAAACTGTATTGACTGTTTTAAATGCTCAACAGTCTGATATCCTTATCATGAAAAGAATTAAATAGAGTTTAACAGGGGTAGCGAGTACCCATTCTACAAGGCCTTTAGTAAAAACCAAAGGTTAAAGTTACTGACCCAAAAATCAAAATGGTTAGGAGGTAGATACTTGCACTCCTTAAAATTTACATTAGATGCATAAAACCCTATTTGGGCTTGTGGCCCGACGTTACAGAGGCTAAGTCCATACTTTGAAGGTGACTAGGTATAGAAATATATTCTAGTTGCAGAAATTACAAGATAGAAAATGTTACAAAGTCACAGTCGCCTCAAAATTAAGTTGAAAAGGAATACGAGAGGGTACCTCACTCTCTATTCCCTAGTTTCGGATAAGTTATTTTGTCTAGTTTGAAATTACAGTTAGTATTTGAAATTTACATTTTAGAAAATAAAGTTACATTACTAAACACTCCCCTCAAGCTAGCTTTGAAAGACTATCAGAATTTAATCAGGATCTGCCATTACCTTGAGCTGGTGGATCTCTTGAAGATGGACGAGGCGCCCCCGCCTCCTTTATAAACACACTCTAGACTGGAGCGATCACTAAGACAACCTGGTCCGAAAATATTCCAGCTTTTATAGCGGAGGGGAAAGTTCCAGAAAACTCTTGGCTAAGGCCCTGACACACCCCCAATTCTCACTGGATAATCAAATATATACCAAAATGTTCTCATTGGTGAATAAATAAATGTACACAAATTTTGATAGGTCAACGACTTGATTTGGCAGGAAGAGATAGAAGTGTTGATAACTTTAGAAAATCAAAATACCAACGCTAAACATTCCAGTTTAGGGAAACCTTTACATACAGAATTACTCTAGAATTTCAATAGTTCATCTTCACCCCAGAGGGCACAACATACTTTTACAGTAGCGACATCTGTTGAAAAATGTACAAACTTCTTGCACTAGTTGTTGCAAATTTTATATTTTAGATGGCATTCTCCAAGGCGCTTAATTTAAATGCGCGGGGCGGCTGTACCTCCGGTACACTAACAAAAACAGTACAGTTAAAGATTGGCTGCTTAAACATGAACACCACAGAATAAGACTTTAAATGAAAGGCGCAGAACGAGAGTTTAATCTTTTAGATATGAGTCGCAATGGGTTGAGTGACAAAACCAAGGACAGCTAAATACAACATATTGTGCTTAGAGCAGAACTTGCTTTCCACATTTCAAAGAATGGCCAGAATCCATCTTTTAAATACTGATTTTTGTAAAATACATTTTTAATTATTATTCTATTTAAAAAATCAAGGTGTAGTAAAGCTAATGCAGAGAGCTCGCAGTTGCGATCAACAGTATTCTGTAAGAAGGAAGTCAGCTCCCAGACGAAACTATCTTTACATCGGTCTGTTTTCAGACCAACTTTGCTTTACGGGAGCGAAAGCTGGGTGGACTCAGGATATCTTATTCATAAGTTAGAAGTAACAGACATGAAAGTAGCAAGAATGATTGCTGGTACAAACAGGTGGGAACAATGGCAGGAGGGTACTCGAAATGAGGAGATAAAGGCTAATTTAGGAATGAACTCGATGGATGAAGCTGTACGCATAAACCGGCTTCGGTGGTGGGGTCATGTGAGACGAATGGAGGAGGATAGGTTACCTAGGAGAATAATGGACTCTGTTATGGAGGGTAAGAGAAGTAGAGGGAGGCCAAGACGACGATGGTTAGACTCGGTTTCTAACGATTTAAAGATAAGAGGTATAGAACTAAATGAGGCCACAACACTAGTTGCAAATCGAGGATTGTGGCGACGTTTAGTAAATTCTCAGAGGCTTGCAGACTGAACGCTGAAAGGCATAACAGTCTATAATGATAATGTATGTATGTATGTATGTATGTATGTATGTATGTATGTATGTAAAAATCTTATTTAAAAGAATGAAATACGGAACATATTTAAAAAATTAAATTATGTAAATTAAATTATGTAAATATATGCGAGATTTCCTTAAATAAGTAAAAATGTGTGCTATTCATAGAAGTATGGACAAATATGAAAAATACATAATGTTTTCAGTCACTCCAAGCATCCTAATTCGTAGACAACATTCTAACTGTACCTAATGTAAAAACAAATATGTATTTACATAGGAAGCCCAGCCCTTGTTATCATTAGCTATGTATTTAATCTGTATTGTATTTATGCACATGTATTATCATTACTAATTTAATTTTGTATTTATTCTCTAAATAGTAAAAATACAACTAATGCTCAAGATTCTCTCTATATACATTCTAATAGTAATAATAATGTTATTGATCTTACGTCCCACTAACTACTTTTACGGTTTTCGGAGACTCCGAGGTACCGGATTTGTCACGTAGGATTTATTTAACGTGCCAATAAATCTACCAACACAAGGCTGATGTATCGGAGCACTCTTCAAATACCACCGGACAAAGCCAGGATCGAACCTGCTAAGTTGAATTACACTCTGAGCTACTCAGTCCGGCAGATTAATTCTGGAGCACTCGTTATATTACCAGAGATAACATTAATATTCGTTTTGCTATTGTGATCTATACTTGCGAAATCTTCTTTCCGTTTATTTTAAAAAATACACAAACACTTCAAACTTTTTCATCTGGCTTTCATTTCGGCCCTCTATGGACCACTTTTGACTATCTTCGTATTATTTGTAGCTTTCTCTGCCTGTGTCTGTTCATCCTTTCTCCTACTTCCTTTTTCTGTATAGGATCTCCCTTTTTTCCCACTAGTGTCTCTCCAATCTCCTGGAAAATGCGGAACTTTTTGACGAGTTGTCTAAAGCGATTTATGTCCATTATATCGTCTTCTTTAGCCCCATCTTAGTCAAGTCCAACCTCATTTCTCGAAACTATTTCTTCTCTGTCTTCCTCTCTCTTCGTCGTGAATTTTACCACACCTTCTGTTCTTTGGCACAAGTACGTTCTTTGTTAGATTTGAGTCTCCTCTCCCTCACTTTTTACATTTGAGAGTAGAATGTTTGAGTATTTTTCTTTCTCTCTTCCGGATATCTTCAAGCCCGCCTTTCCTAATTATGTCCAATGTTCCCGCTGCATACAGGTACTCAGGTTTAACAACAGTGTCTACATGTCTCAGTTTCGTCCCATACGATAGGATCATTTTTTGTAGGTGTTCCTTGTCAGACGAAATGCCATTTCATTTTCTCTCGCCCGCTCTTTAATGGCGTTCTTTTCCGACCCCTTATCTAACAGTTATTCTCCCAAATATTTTATGTTCTCGTCTCCTAACTTCAACAGCTGATGGGCCTCTTTAATTTTGGTCATAAATCCGGTCTCCTAAAAATAAATTTGAAGCACAGTTGGTTTTAGAATTTTGTCCCGCAGGAGTTCTTTTACGTGCCAGTAAATCCTACTGACACGAGGCTGACGTATTTGAGCACCTTCAAATACCACTGGACCGAGCCATGATCAAACCTGCCAAGTTGAGGTCAGAAGGCCAGTGCCTCATCCGTCTGAGCCACTCCGCCCGGTGCCCTCTGAAGGTCACTACGCTGTTCATTCAGCCAAGGCCTCGGACACACTTTCTATGAAATAGCCTCGGATTGCTTATATCTCAGATTTTGGCTGCGATTCTATTCATTGACGCATGGATCAGGTACAAATGGGTTGTTATATAAGTGCTACTGTGGGCGAATGGGATCAGATAAGAGGGGTCGTGTTGATGACCTCGAGAAGAGAGGTATTTAAAACCTATTCTGAGACAGACAAGTTTGCTTGTTAGTAGAGCACTGTAAATACGGGAAATAATTGTGCAGTCAATACGAGTCTTATACGGAACTAGACTGCGATATTTAAAACATGAATCGATCACAAGTACTGTAGGCTCTAGCTGCCTCTGTGGATCCGTGGTAGAGTGTCGGCCTCCGGATCCCAAGATAGCGGGTTCAAACCCGGCAGAGGTAGTCGGATTTTTGAAGGGCGGAAAAAAGTCCATTCGATACTCCATGTCGTACGATGTCGGCATGTAAAAGATCTCTGGTGACACATTTGGCGTTTACCCGACAAAATTCATTAAATCTCAGCCATAGACGCCGAAGAGAGATCCGGTTTACTCTGTCTGCCATCTACAGTAGTGGGCCTAGAGTACCTCAGATTTTGGCTGCGATTCTATTCATTGACGCATGGATCAGGTACAAATGGGTTGTTATATAAGTGCTACAGTAGTGGGCCTAGAGTAAAACGGAACGTCGAAATTGACGAGCAGACAGCCAGATGGCGTCAAATCGAAATGTCTGCACACGGTAGCTGAGGCCATACGATTATTATTTATTACTGTAGGCTCTCTATGGCCGACAGCAAAGTGGTAAGTATTATTAAATACTGCATCACCGCAGTCTGTATATTCTCTATTTCCTGGTAGGAATTCCACGTTATACCATATTTCATAACATAGTATTTACGAAATAACTGCAGCATTGTCCTCTAATAGAACGACTTCATTTAGTCACTAAAATTAGTTTTAGAAACGCTGATGACTTTCACTTTTTTATTTATTCCGTTTACCTTCCAGAGTTAGTTTGGGCCGATGACCTTCGATGTTAGGCCCCTTAGAACAATAAGCATCATCATCATCATCATCACCAGGATTAGTTTTTCCCCTAAACTCAGCAAGGGATCCCACCTCAGTCGCCTCAAGGGCAGTGTCCTGGAACGTGAAACAGTTGACTGGGAATACAACTACAAAGGAGGACCAGTACCTCGCCCAGGAGGCCTCACCTGCAGTGCTAAACAGTGGCTTTGTGGGGGATAGGGCGAATGGAAGGGATAGGCTTGGGAGAGGGAAGGACGCGGACATGGCCCTAAGTTACTGTAGGTACTATTCCAGCACTTTCCTGGAGAATAAGTGGGTAAAAACCACGCAAAACCACTTTAGGATGGCTGAGGTGAAAATCTACTCACTTGACCTCCCGTGACTGAGTGGACCCCGTTGCAGTCCTCGTACCCGGCAAATGCCGGAATGGTATCTAACTTAAGGCCACGGCTGCTTCCTTCCCTTTTCCTTGTCTATCCCTTCCAATCTTCCCATCCCTCCCAACAAGGCCCCTGTTCAGCATAGCAGGTGAGGCGGTTGGGTGAGGTACTGGTGCTTCTTCCCAGTTGTATCCCGCGACCCAAAGTCTCACGTTCCAGTACACTGCCCTTGAGGCGGTAGAGATGGGATCCCTCGCTGAGTCCGAGGGAAAAACCAACCCTGGAGGGTAAACAGATTAAGAAAGAAAGCTTAGGTTATATTTTAGAACACAATCGCTCAACATGTAATTGTTCATAAACACGGATGAACTGAGGAACTGTTCGCTTTTAAGTGTAAATCAATGTTCGTTTTGAAATTCTCTTTCGAAAACCTTTTAAACTGTTACTTCTTTCTTTCAAGAATCAGTACCTAACCACAAAGAAATGAAAATAATTTTTAAATACCATGTACAATTTTGGAACAAGAATCCCAGAAAATGAACTTTTTATTACTTCCCTTCGGCCTGTATTCTGTAACGATGGAAGGAGATAGAGCTATAAAATGGACAGCTGAGGAAATGTGCAATGAGAATGAGCCTACACTGACCTAAACAAGTCCCAAGGTCATATCTCCTCTTGAATCGCTCACGTTCAATGGCAGAATTAGCTTTGCTAACAAAACCTGCTATTGTCAGGTAGAAGAATGCTATTGAACATAGTACATACAAACACATATCAATACGTGGCCCTATAACGATTTAAATTTATCGCGTTGTAAATCAAGAAATGGTAAGCACATAACACAGTATAACAGTATAGCAGTAGATCATACTTTTTTGGCAGAACCTGAAAAATTAAAAATATTCGGCAGGCAGAGTGTCTACGTAATTTAGATGACTCATAAAATACATGCAGCTTTTCTTTTATCGCTATTATCGTATGATATCGTGAGCTAAGCGATGTACTACTTCCCCTGGGCGTGGCTTTTAAGTTACGTTATTAAGATACAAATACGCTAGCTGGGATCCAAATTTTGACCCCCTTGAAGAGATGCTATTCCATCCGCTGTATCAAGTAAATCTCTCGACTCTCGGTCACGGTAATCAATATTTTCAAAATGGAATGTCACTTCCTTGCCACTAGCAATCTACATTAAAAACAGGCCTCGTGGATTATTCACACTATCTAATTAAAACTACAGAACATACTTTGCTATTGATGATAATGATTTAAGGCGTTCATTAATGCTTCATTTAGAATAATTAATACAATACAGGAACGTACTTGTGTAGGCTATCACCGGATAAATGTCAGTCTCCGTAGTGCAACCATTCGAGCTATTAACTACCGTTCTGGGAGACCTGGGTTCGATTCCCCGTACTGTCATATATTTAAGATTGGCAAAATGCTGGTAAGTAGTTAATAAAAAAATGAAGGTGTTCCTGAAAAGAGATGCGCCACTACGTGGACATCAATCTACTAATTTATTTAAAAAACCAGGAAATTTGTGAAGTAAATATCTCAATAAAAAAAATCGTCACAGTAATTTTCTGGAAATGAACTGGGAATATCACAAACTCATTCATCCATACCTGGTTAGTTGTTGGTAGTTACACAATATGCGACAGACATTTCACAACGAGAATGCAACCCACTTCGGCAGAAATATTCAACAATGATAATTAATTTGCTTACTATGGAGGAGAAAAGGCAACACTTCTATCCGTATCACTTATTAAAAACAAGATTTTGCCGAAGAAAAAATTCACAAAAGTAGATAGAAAGAATGAATGAAACAAACAAACAGACAAACAAACAAACAAACAAACAGCGAGTGTTCTACTATTGGTATAGAGTTCTTCATAACCTAAATTAACACGCACTATTTTGTTTGTACGTACTGTATTTCCTGTAAGCTTGCGCACTTACCGTTGCAGCATGCAGTTAGCACTATGAGGGAGAGACACGATACCACCACCTGACGCGATTCCATCTTGCCTAATGTTAGCAGCGGTCTCTCTCTGCTCTGTTGTCCTCTTCCACAGCACTCAGCTGTTCGAGAAGGCAGCGCTTCGCAAGCAGCGCGTTAGTATTACTGGGTCTCTCGATATTATCGCTTGACTTAGAAACATAGCTCACATGATAAGGAAACACTGTTTATGGTAGACTTTGTTTTTCCAGTCTGAATACAGCTGTAACACCGCCAGGTATACCAACTATATGGAACTTAACGCGGCAAGCAGTCGTGCGTGCACATTATGCAGGTAAGCGTGTCATGAGTACCTAATCAAAGCTAGGGTTATCACTGCTAGTTGTCTACCCACAGATACTGACACTCGAATAGCGGTAGCATCATTACCGATACTGTAATGCGGGAAACAATCAGCGAACCCTTACCCACAGATAGGCAAAACTGCCTACTATTTATGCTTACAAATGCCAAGTTCCAAACACCTAGAGGAAAAATATTCTAAATTTCACCTAATTGGATTGATCTATACCTTAAAGCAAGCAGCGATCTACATTCATGATGATGGAAAGGAAGTCATTTTGAATCGAATCCTTAAGAAAAACGTTTGTTCTCTCTGATTCCATTATCCCTTTCCTGCCCCGTCGTCGCCATAAGACCTATCTGTGTCGGTGCGACGTAAAGCAACTAGCAAATATATAAAAGCTAAAAAGTCAACTTAAAAATCTTCTCCTGCTACCGCTTTTCCCCACACAAGTAGATAAATAAATAAATATAAAACCGAGCTCGATAGCTGCAGTCGCTTAAGTGCGGCCAGTATCCAGTATTCGGGAGATAGTAGGTTCGAACCCCACTGTCGGCAGCCCTGAAAATGGTTTTCCGTAGTTTCCCATTTTCACACCAGGCAAATGCTGGGGCTGTATCTTAATTAAGGCCACGGCCGCTTCCTTCCCACTCCTAGCCCTTTCCTGCCCCGTCGTCGCCATAAGACCTATCTGTGTCGGTGCGACGTAAAGCAACTAGCAAAAAAATATATATATAAAAGCTAAAGAGTCAACTTAAAAAAGAAATAAATGGATTAAACATCCCCGAGTGCAAACTGTGTCGCACATATGAATTTGGTCCCGTTTTATGGCCGGTTGCCCTTCCTGACGCCAACCCTATATGGAGGGATGTAATCACTATTTCATGTATCTGTGGTGGTTGGTGGTGTGTTGTGTTGTCTGAATATGAAGAGAAGAGTGTTGGGACAAACACAAATACCCAGTTCCCCAGTCAGAAGAATTAATCACACATTATTAAAATTGACCCGGCCAGGAATCGAACCGAGGACACTCTGAACTGCAGTCCTCGACGCTAACCTTTCAGCCAAGGATTCGGACGTTAATAATAATTAAAATAAATATTTATTTAATCCGTTTACCCTCCAGGGTTGGTTTTCCTCCGGACTCAGCGAGGGAAGGGCAGTGTCCTGGAGTGTGAGACATTTGGTTTTTGGTACATCTGCGAAGGAGGACCAGTACCTCGTCCAGGCGACCTCACCTGCTATGCTCAATAGAGGGACCTTGTGGGGTATATGAAGATTGGAAGGAAGAGGGAAGGAAGCGGCCGTGACATTAAGGCGACACTCCGGAGATAAAAATCGATATTTTGATCATTTTGGTGAAAATTTTTAATGACTGAAATTGAAAGGACTGGGTTGTTTTTTCTTGTCACGAACTTATTCCGCTGAATTCAAACAATTTATCACTGTAATAATGCTTCATTTACCAATTGTAGTTTTACATTTAAATCCCATTTTTCTCCCATAAGCCAACGGCCGTAGCCATGTTGAAACACCGGATCCCGTGAGATCTCCGAAGTTAAGCAACATTGGGCGTGGCCAAGATTTGGATGGGTTACCACGCGCTGTTGGTGGGGGCTAAGGGAATGGAGGAGCGGAAAGGAACTGGCCACCCTACCGTACGTAAACTCCGGCTCAGGCACACCTCTGCGGAGGTTCGGACCTGCCTTCGGGCAGAATACACCCTTACCTTACCTTACCTTACCTTACCTTACCTTTCTCCCATAATATTCTGGCAAATGTAACAGAATTTGTATGGTATATGTATCACAGCTATATCAAGAAGCCAGCGTAAGGAATTTATAATTGCAGAATTGTTTTCGAGTAGTAGGGATTTTTAAATCTACAATTGTAGAAAGTAAAAATTACACAAACTTTAGTACGACATATCTCCTTACACAAATTATGTACAGAAAAATCGATAGGTAGTGTTATTAAAAGAAGTATTATCTACCTAGTCCGCCTCTGTGGTGTAGTGGTTAGCGTGATTAGCTGCCACCCCCGGAGGCCCGGGTTTGATTCCCGGCTCTGCCACGAAATTTGAAAAGTGGCACGAGGGCTGGAACGGGGTCCACTCAGCCTCGGGAGGTCAACTGAGTAGAGGTGGGTTCGATTCCCACCTCAGCCATCCTGGAAGTGGTTTTCCGTGGTTTCCCACTTCTCCTCCAGGCGAATGCCGGGATGGTACCTAACTTAAGGCCACGGCCGCTTCCTTCCCTCTTCCTTGCCTATCCCTTCCAATCTTCCCATCCCTCTACAATGCCCCTTTTCAGCATAGCAGGTGAGGCCGCCTGGGCGAGGTACTGGTCATACTCCCCAGTTGTATCCCCCAACCAAGAGTCTGAAGCTCCAGGACACTGCCCTTGAGGCGGTAGAGGTGGGATCCCTCGCTAAGTCCGAGGGAAAAATCGAACCTGGAGGGTAAACAGATGATGATAATGATGATTACCTACCTAATTACGAATTTACATTAACATTTTAATTAAATTTCATGAAAAATACAATTAAGAAAGGAAAAATGTGTTTTGGAAAATCTATTACTTGTATATGAAATAAATATTCCTGTTATCTCTACTTTTATGTAGGTGACATTCACTCAAACTTTCGCGAAAAGCCATGCATAAGGTCAAATATCTTTTTATCTCCGGAGTTTCGCCTTAAGTGAGGTACCATCCCGGCATTTGGCTGGAAAAGAAGTGGGAAACCACGAGACTCGAACCCGATTCCCGGCTCTGCCACGAAATTTGAAAAGTGGTGTGAGGTTTGGAACAGGGTCCACTCAGGCTCGGAAGATTAAATGAGGGGAGAGGGGTTCAATTCCCACCTCAAACATCCTCGAAGTGGTTTTCCGTGATTTCCCCACTCCTCCTCCAGGAAAATGCCAGGATGGTACCTAACTTAAGGGAAATGAAATGGCGTATGACTTTTAGTGCCAGGATATCCCAGAACGGGTTCGGCTCGCCAGGTGCAGGTCTTTCTATTTGACGGCCGTAGGCGACCTGCGTGTCATGATGAGGATGAAATGATGATGAAGACAACCCGTACACCCAGCCCCCGTGCCACTGGAATTAACCAATTAACGTTAAAATCCCCGACCCGGCCGGGAATCGAACCCGGGACCCTCTGAACCGAAGGCCAGTACCCTGACCGTTCAGCCAACGAGTCGGACAGCTGCTTCCTTCCCTCTTCCTTGCCTGCCCCTTCCAGTATTCCCATACCCCCACGAGGCTTGTGTTCAGCATAGCAGGTGAGGCCGCCTGGGCGAGATCCTGGTCTTCCTGTCCAGTTGTATCCGCACGACCCCATGTCTCACGCCTTTGAGGCGGTAGAGGTGAGATCCATTCCTGAGTCCGAGGGAAAAACCAACCTTGGAGGGTAAAAGGATTAAGAAAGAAAGGCATAATATAATAGTTTATACTGCTAATATTCAGCATTCAAAATGAGTGAAAATATGCATTACAGCTGTAGCTCATAACAGCCGCGAAAGTAAAGTTGTCATCTGTAGGTGACACTGTGCATTTCGTTTAGTGTATATTATAATTATTCCTCTTTTTAGGGCTGCATGACGACCTCTGCATTCGTGATGGATCTGACCATGTTATCGTTATATGCTCCAGATACAGCGCGATATGTATATGCGAGCAATGCTTCTGTTAATACACAACAGCGCTGTAACCATAAAAGGTTTGTGAAATTATCCAAAATATGCCAAAAGGAAAGAAAGGCTTTCAAAGAGAGGACTATGAGGTATGGTGTGGTGGCTAACGTGGATACACAAGGTGTCCCAGGAGGACAATATTCAGGGATATGATGGGAACGATCATTTGAAGTAAAAGAAAATCATATGGACATATGCCCTTTTCCGGGATAGAACACAAACAATGTGCATTTGTTTCTGGGCACGGACGCATGTGTCTTACCCATCCAACCTCTTTGACCTTTTTAAATGAGCACAAGTTTTCCGCATGTAATTTTTTTTCGCCATACACGAGTACGTGGGTCATTGATAGGGGCATAAAGCCGCCGCGCCGTGTGCTGGAAGTAGGACTACGCTGCACCATTTCAACAATGCGCAGGTTGTTGAACTACACATTCAGAAGAAAAATGGGAAATAGAAAGAATACCTGTTTCACGCAATGTGCTGAAAACACTGGTAATAACTGTACGATCAGGAATTCGATGTGTCGAAAAGCGCCGATAGTAATCCTCGACAGCAGCAGGAGCACTACCATCACAGAAGCTGTATACAAACATCAAATCTGCATATCTTATAAATAAAGTTGTAGGGGGTCCGCTGTCTGTAATTTCGTTTGTTTTGCCAATTTTTCAGATATTTATCCGTTTTAGGCCAACTCAAGACCGAATCGGTGGTTTTTACTTTTCGTGTCTGTTTGTTTGTTTGTTTGTTCCACCATCACGGCACAAGGGCTGGATAGATTTCAACCAAACTTCATATTTGGAGTATACTCACCCCGAGGAAGGTTTATATATGTATTTCATTTTAAAATCTTTGATTAGACGTGGTTTTATAGGAAAACCAGAACGGTTTTCTTCCATTTTCTCTTATACTATTGATTTCCTGTAAACTCCGTTGACCGTATGTGAAATGTCTCTTCATTATAAACAATTTTCGTTATGTTCATAATTTACCTTACTATTCAAATGACGGAGAAATTTACTATTTTCTGCGGGTATCATGGTCTGCGTGTGTGATCGACAGACCGACAACGAACGTGCAGGTTGCCATGGCAACGTCTCTGACTGCTTGCCAGCAGGGAAGTAACGTATTGCCATTTTCCTCATCATACCTTTAAATTCATGGTTGTTCCTTGGGTAGAAGGCAAGAGAGGGCGTCAATCGGCCATTCTGCGGGATATTGGCGGAATATCGTTGGAGTTTATAACCGTCCTCGAATAGCTTAAGTAATAACACCATTAGTCATCTTATCTATTGACCTAAGAATGCCTGCGCCTAAATTTCTCCTCTGTTACCTCTTTCTTATATCCATAACTCACACCAGCATATTTTATTGAGGGGCATTTGATTTTCCAATACATTCACTTGGTAATTACATATTTGTCGTCATCCGGCTGTCCTCAGTTTTAATCCATTTTCTATTAATTTCAACTTTATTTACTGAATTATTTTCTTCCTTAATTACACCGTATGTATGCAAGTGCTAATCCCGGAAGCTTGACACTCTTTCCTTTGAGGAAATATTCTAAGCTATGCAAATGTATAACTTTCGGCCCCGGAAAATATCGGAATATGGATGCAGTTTTAACGACGGTGCACACCTTCGTCTCGGGATAATTGGTGCCTAATCTGTAAGTGTTATCACAAATCAGAAAGCACAATCGCCTTTCATTTTGGAGAGATCTACAACTTTGGTCCTATGACTTTTTATCGTATTTATATTCCTTATACGTTAAATAGAGCTGTATTTCTCGATTTCAAGTTAATTTTGTACTTTACACACGTGTATGTTAACATTAATTTGGCACACTTATAGGAAAGATAGAATCATGACATTCAGCACGCAAATTGGCATGACCAGTGGCAATGTGATAGCCAAATTTTATGATTCTATCTGTCACATGAGTATCACAAATATAAAGTAGTATGCGAAAACTGTACAAAATTTCACACCCAATGATTCTAACGCAATCTAACCCATAAATATAGGAGATACGAGAAGATGTCATGGGACCAACCATGTAGAACACTGAAAGAGGCATCTGATGGTGAGGTCCGTTTGCAGATATGTCGCAGAGTGTGTCTGTACATTCAGTATTTTGGCGACATTTCTGTACAGTTATCCGTTTCAGGTGTAATAATGACCATCTGCATACTTTTAGCCTTGGTGTCTGTTTTTCTGTTTGTCTGTTTGTCTATAACTTGGAAACTACTGGATATATTTCCACCAAAATTCATATTTAGAATCCACCTGTCCTTGGGTAGGTTTCAGGGCAAATACTGTTTCTAAATCCGTGGAATGACTGGGGGATTTATACGAAACCGAAACCGTGATTTTGCACTCCCACAAAATATACACAACCAAACTTAATAGAAATCTATCTGCCTTAACGGAAATTCATTTTTGAACCTTTTTCTCATGTGCATCATTTCGGTAAGAGGATTTATAAGGGAGATATCATTAACCGGACTTCACTTAAGAACGGGCGCGTGTTGAGCGTATTTCTTACAACTTGAAAACTATTGAAGATATTTGAACCAAACTTTATATTTAGCATTCACCTTTTCAAAGGTAGATTTTAAAGGTCAATAACATTTCATGTTCCTGGAATGGACTGGCGGTTTATAGGGAACTGAAATGGTGAATTTACTCTTCCACAATATATACAGTACATGACCAACCTGACTGGAAATCGACCAAATTTGTTGGAAATCCATTTCTAAAACTTTTTTCATGTGTATTTTCTCGACAGAAATATTAATAAGGGAGATATCATGAATGGTCGGTTTTGCAGGGTAAGTCCAGCAGACATAGACTAAAAGGTGTTGTACGTGGAGCAGATTTCTTATTTATCTATATAAGTAAAATCCTAACGACGACTGTGTGCCTGTACATTGACTATTTTGGCGAAATGTTCGCACAGCTACGCGTTTAAGGGGTAATAATAACAACCATCTGCATAATTTTTTGGTTTAGTTTCCTGAAAGTCCTAATTTTAACCCTCCTCGCCCAAAATCCACATTGCGGCATAATCTGCCAGACGAACAAGAAAACAGAAATTTGGCAAAATTATACGTTTTAGCCTGTAACGGACAGAACATCTCCAAGAGATTTAAATTTTTCACCTTTTTCCCCGAAGAATATCGAAATATGGAGGCAATTTTAATTATGGTGCAGATCTTCGCGAAGTCCTATCACATAAGGGAAGGCACAATCTCCGTTCAATTTGGAGTGATCTACAACCTTGGTCTTATGACTTTTTGTTGTATCTGTATCCCTTTTACGTTTGATTTTTGTCTGTTTCTCGATGTTAAGTACATTTGGACTTTTCACATGCATAATTCATACTTTCAATCACTTATAAGAAAGATAGAATCATCAAACCCTACACGAAAATTGGCCCACCCAGTAGCCATATGTGAGCCAAATGCTATGTATGTAGCTGTCACATAATTATCTGAAAAGTAATGCAATGTGAGATAATCTTACAAAAATGTTACCCTATTCAACGTTTCTAACTCAATCTGACCCATGAATAGATCAGATATCATACGACCAGCCATTTAGGCCGCTAAATCTGACGTCTTATGGTACAATCCCTTGTCGATATGACGTACCGTTTTGCAGCAGTCAATCTGTAAATGAAGGTCTGCAATATTTTAAGCATGGATATACTTTCGTATGTCGACCTATATATATTCACTGATGCCGTGTTGTAGCGATCGAGAAAGGGTGTGTCTGCTATTGTAATCAGTACTCCCCACAGCGACTTTGACTGGCAGTAGGAATGGGGTCCTTCTCCAACACCTGTGTAACTGGCATTAGTAAGGAAGGCCTACCATTGTAGTGAATAATTCACTTCTCGATTTGACATGCAGAAGGCAAGGGAGCATGCATTGTTGTTTAAAAGTCCCCTACCCGATTGTGTTTGGCTGTAGGCAAGGGTACCCGCCCTTATAAGCAAATGCATCCATCTAAAATGTGACTGGTATTAGGCATAGTGGCCTGCTATTTTGATGGAAACTCACCAACTTGGTGTGACTGGTAGTAAGCTGGCTGGCTGTAGGAAAAGGGGCCTGTCATTATAATTATAACTGCACAACTCAACTTCAACTGGTAGTAGGGAAGTTGCCAAACATTCTAATGAAAACTGTAACCTGTCTGGAAGTAGGAAAGGGGGCCTGCCATTGTAACGAAAACTCCCAAATCGATTGTGACAGCGCAGTAGGCGATGGAGCCTGCAATTATAATGAAAACTTCCACAATCGATTGTGAATGGCAGTAGGCAAGTGAGCCTGCTGTTATCATCACAAATCCGTAACAAGCACTTTACATTGGAAACACCGTATTGGGAACCTCCCTATGCTGTTTCTCGGATAACGCTAAGAGACATGCCATTTTAAAACAATCTTATTTACTGTATGTACAGTATTTACTTCGATATTCGAATACAATGTAGAATACCGTAGCGAAGCACGGGTACATTTGCTAGTTCTTCATAAGTGTAAATATGTGGCATTTTAGCCAGCGCACACTTCTCTCTGATACACTCCCAGACCCTCGCACTACTTCACTCACAACGAACCATGAACAACTAAGCGTCCAACGGGCTAGTTTAATGGCACAAATACATCCAAGAGGTTGAAAGCAACGAGGTAGGTTAAGGTATAATAAAACTTCAAAGAGGTTGCGTGGGTAAGACACATACGTGCGTGCCCCTAGCCCAAAAAACAAATGTACATTACATGTGTTCCACCTCAGAAATGTCCGGCTCCATGGCTAAATGGTTAGCGTGCTGGCCTTTGGTCACAGGGGTCCCGGGTTCGATTCCCGGCAGGGTCGGGAATTTTAACCTTAATTGGTTAATTTCGCTGGCACGGGGGCTGGGTGTATGTGTCGTCTTCATCATCATTTCATCCTCATCACGACGCGCAGGTCACCTACGGGTGTCAAATCAAAAGACCTGCATCTGGCGAGCCGAACATGTCCTCGGACACTCCCGGCACTAAAAGCCATACGCCATTCTTCTTCTACCTCAGAAATAATTTGGAATAAGGCATATGTCCATGTGAAGATTTTTGCTTCAAGTGATAGTTTCTGTAATATCCCTTAACATTGACCATTCATCCTGGGAAAACCCGTATAAAAATAAGGATCAGAGAGAGAAAACGAAAGACTTTGTTTATTTTGTGGAGAAATAATAGAAGAAGCGCATCTCTTTAGACTATGTAGGGGAACTGACGCACTCAGAATTAAATATATGGCTGGTGAATATAAGACATAAGTACTAAGAGACGAAGAATTCTAAACAAATGTTAAATTATTAAACAAAGAATGGATTTCACTGGGAAGAATAGTATTTTTTAAAAAAAAATATGTGGCAAAAAAGTGGAAAAGGAAAAAAATAACTAAACGAATGAAGGGTAGGATACATCAGAGATGTAGCCAGGGGAGCGGGAGGTTACTGTGAGTTAGGACCCCCTCCCCATGGAAATTTTACGAAAATAAAATAAATAGAAACTGACAATAAACAATAAACTAAATAAACATTCAGAGGCATAATTGTAGAACCAACAGATCTGTAATTCACTAGTATCAGTGTCCTTGTAATGACAAGTCAAACATGCTCATTCATTTTGCTCTACCATCACAGTCGTCAGCTAGTAAGAAATTATTTCCATCTGCCACCTTCAAACTTTCTGAATCCAACTCAACTTCATCTCGATGATTGGGTTCTGCCTGAATTCCCTGAGCATCCCTTCGCTGTCTATGCAGAGTAGACTTGCAGTTATATAATTGAGGAATTCTGGTAACTAGTTCAAATCAGGATTGTAGAACAGGTTTGAATTCGTCATCAAAAATTTGAAACCAAACTATACTATCTATATGAATAAAATAAGAGTTCTGTCTGTACAATACTTGGAATAGTGAAATTTTGGCATAATTTCACGTTTTATACATCGTAGAAGCCGAATCGAACTTTATCTCAATTTCTGTCTGTCTGTCTGTCTGTCTGTCTGTCTGTCTGTCTGTCGAGCAAGACGTCACTCGCAGAATGTAAACTCGCTTCGCTAGTTTACTTCCTTCGGCCTTCAGCCTCAGGATTTGCAAGGAGTTCAAACTCAATTTAAATTAATATATGGCCATTTAAAAGCCAGTGAGGCGGAGTCCTAGAGTCTTGGGCGTAAATATTGTCACTAATAAAAATGTAAACCTACCTGTGAAATGGATTTATCGGTTTCTTCGCGGGCTCTCTTCTTTCCCTGTGCCATGGACTTGTGGACTTCTTGTGCAGCCACATCAGGAACACTCGTATTATGGATCTCTTCTTTAATAATTTCACGGTTTATAGTAAACACTTTACCACTACAATAACTGTTAATACAATACCACACAACTTCACCGCACTTCTTCTCATTCTTAACCGTATACCGATACCCGTTAAGTAATAACGTAGGTTGGCCCCTTGTGGTGGTTTAAAACTCCATAATTAACAAAGATGTTAATTCATAGAGATCATTCGAACGAATGAAGTCTCTATTCATAAACAAAGGTGGGGAGGGGAGGAATGGAATTTCACAGCAGGGGTGGGTGTGAAATCCCACAACCTGCGGTTGTGCACGTAAGCGTAACCTGCACTGCCTCAACCCTTGTCAACATTTCGTCTGGACGAGATGGCACTCATTGACTTGTGTAATAATTTGTAAAACCGAGCTGGACGAAATGGCACGTTTTTCAAGGAAATTTGTTGCTGGACGAAATAGCACAGATGACTCAAACAACTACAACAGTTCATTACATAACGATAATATAGTTTCTTGCTTTTCATGTAAGCTTAAAAAATGTGGCATTGAAAATATTGGTGCAACATCCCGCTTCAGATGCTACCAGTCACCACTACGCGATATATGGAGAGTGGTAATGCTAATGATCGACCGCGATCCGGTCACAATACCTGCTCAGGATCACTGGGTTAACATAAATGCATCCAGGAACAATACCTCAACAGTAAGGGAGATATGAGATCGTCTCCGAGCAGCCTGGGATGTACAAATCTTCAAACAGACCGCGTCGCAACAGGCATCGAAAGAATCGCCTGCAATGGGCACGGGATAAACAGGAGTGGAAAGCTGAGGAATGGTTACATGTTCACTAACAGAACGGTATGTAATGAAGATAAGCATATCAACATTACGTAAATCTAAGTTTAAACATTCATAAAAAAATTTTAAAAAAGGGTTGAAAGCGGGCTACTTAATGCACTAACTGAAACTATTGTAATCACTGTAGTAACGTAAGTGATTAGAAGGTCCGGCTCTGTGGTGTAATGGTTAGCGTGATTAGCTTCCTCCCCCGGAGGCCCGGGCTCGATTCCCGCTCTGCCACGGAATTTGAAATGTGGTACGAGGGCTGGAACGGGGTTCACTCATCCTCAGTTCAACTGAGTAGAGGTGGGTTTGATTCCCACCTCAGACATCCTGGAAGTGTTTTTCCGTGGTTTCCCACTTATCCGCCAGGCAAATGCCGGACTGGTACCTAACTTAACGTCACGGACACTTCCTTCCCTCCTCCCTGTCTATCCCTTCCAAACGTCCCATCCCCCAAAAGGTCCCTGTTCAGCACAGATTAATAATAAGAAGTGATTAGAAAACTGTTAAATTACGGTATTTAACAATTTATATTTAAGAAAACTCTTTCTTTCTTTCTTTCTTTCTTTCTTTCTTTCTTTCTTAATCTATATATAAAAATGTGTCATTGAAAATTTTGGTGCAACACCCCGCTTCAGATGCCACCACTACGCGATGCATGGAGAGTGGTAATGCTAATGATCGACCGCGATCTGAAACCCTCATGGGTTGATTTTTCCCGCGGAATCATCGAGGGATCCCACGCTCTACCACCTCAAGGGCAGTGTCCTGTAGTCTGAGACTTGGGGTAGGGGGATACAACTAGGGATGAGGACGAGTAACTCGTCCAGGCGGCCACACTTGCTATGCTGAACAGGGGCCTTGTGGTAGAGATGGGATGATTGGTTGCTTGTTCCTTCTTATTTAAAGGGGGCTAAAATCTAAGGTCATCGGCCCGGGAAGATTGGAAGGGATAAACAAGGAAGCGGGAAAGAAGCGGCTATGGCCTTAAGTTAGGTACCATCCCCGTATTTGCCTGGAGGAGAAGTGAGAAACCACGGAAAACCCCTTCTAGAATGGCTGAGGAGGGAATCGAACCCCCTCCACTCAGTCGACCTCCCGAGGCTGAGCAGACCCAGTTCCAGCTCCCATACCACTTTTTAAGTTTCGTGGCAGAGCCGGGAATCAAACCTAGGCCTCCCGGGGTGGCAGCATCACACTAACCACTACACCACAGAGGCGGACAAAGAAAAGTGTTACAAGAAGAAACCGCTTGGTCAATGCATTACGAAGATTGGATAAAAGCTCAGTCCAGTCACGAAGAATACGAATTTAACTCTAAAAGTCACAATAGACGGCAAGAAAAATGCTTTAAAATAATTTCAATCCAACAAGGTCTACAGTACCTCCATTCAAGGACGAATTCTAGATCGACAGTACCTCCACTCAAGGACGAATTCTGAGGAATACATGGTCCCAAGAAGTTACTACTGTAGGTTTATCTTTGACTGACTGCGATGGGAAGAAGCCTTGTCACACAAATACGCTAATTACGAAGTCAGAAGGTGCAAAAATGAGCATAACGAGGACCACCGAACTGTTCAAAATAGATTTAGAAGAAATACAAATCCTTAGCTAATATTTTTCTATGAATGTTACTACACACACACACATAAAAATAATACAAATAAGAGAAGACATTTTACTCCATTACATTACATTTTCTTATCTTATAAGTTTAGTCTCAGATTTGTCTCTGAAATATAACCCAGGAAGGAAGTGCAGATATCCTGCTGCGAGGCTCATAAACTAGTGATTTTTAATTCAAACAATAACCGAAAGACAGACAGACAGACACTTCTCATCGAAGTGGTGGTTCCAGCTCCTCTCTTAAATTTATGCGCAAGCATTTAAGGATGTATCTTATTAATAACAATAGCCCCTAATAGTATTGTAATATTTGATTAATATCGGAATTTTCTCCCACTTTAACATCTTAACGACCCTAATTTTTTCTAATTTAATCCAAAATCGAACTCATTATCTCGAGAGGTAGTAATGGAGATTATTGTTTTAAATGGTAACTAGGTAGCCAGTTCGCCTCTGTGGTGTAGTAGTTATTGTGATTAGGTGCCACCCCGAAGGCCCGGGTTTGATTCCCGGCTTTGCCACAAAATTTGAAAAGTGATCGAGGACTGAAACGGCGTCCGCTCAGCCTCGCGAGGTCAACTGAGTAGAGGTTGGTTCGATTGCCACCTCAGCCATCCTGGAAGTGGTTGACGGTGTTTTCCCACCTGTCCTCCAGGTAAATGCCGGGATGGTACCTAACTTAACGCCACTTCCTTCCCTCTTCCTTGTCTCTCCCTTCCAATATTCCCATCCTCCCACAAGGCCCCTATTCAGCTTAGCAGATGAGGCCGCCTGAGCGGGGTACTCGTCCTCCTCCCCAGTTGTATCCTCCCGACCCAAAGTCTCACGCTCCAGGACACTGCCCCTGAGGCGGTAGATATGGGATCCCTCGCTGAGTCGAGGGAAAACAACCCTGGAAGCTAAACGGGTTAAGAAAGAAAGGAAATAAATAACTAGGTAGGTCTAGCAATATGCGTGCGATTATAACGCGAGGCTTACACACAGAATAATATCGACCCTACCTGGATCGAACCTACTACCCTGGAAACAGGACAGTGACTATCCGACTGTTTCACTGAGGGAGGCACAGCTACTTTTATAGTTCGATCTACTATCTATAAAAAACTTCAATGTGTATCCATCAAGGAACTGCTCGAGAGGTAATGAATATTAGTCACTGGCCTACTCTGCTCCTACTCTGCTAGGTGTGTAGGTTGAAGGAAGTCCATAGAAGGTCGGAGCGAGGTTGACAAGGCGGGTATAGTGCATAATTTGACACAAGGGGGTATAGCTCAGTGGTAGAGCATTCGACTGCAGATCGAGAGGTCCCCGGTTCAAACCCGGGTGCCCCCTGAAAATTTTATATTTAAGAAATATTACAGTCTGTTTAATTTACATTCTCTTCCGACATTCTAATATATTTCATCATCATCATCATCGTCTGTTTACCCTCCAGGTTCGGCTTTTTCCCTCGGACTCAGCGAGGGATCCCACCTCTACCGCCCCAAGGGCAGTGTCCTGGAGCTTCAGACTCTCGGTCGGGGGATACAACTGGGGAGAATGACCAGTACCTCGCCCAGGCGGCCTCACCTGCTATGCTGAACAGGGGCCTTGTGGGGGGATGGGAAGATTGGAAGGGATAGACAAGGAAGAGGGAAGGAAGCGGCCGTGGCCTGAAGTTAGGAACCATCCCGGCATTCGCCTGGAGAAGAAGTGGGAAACCACGGAAAACCACTTCGAGGATGGCTGAGGTGGGAATCGAACCCACCTCTACTCAGTTGACCTCCCGAGGCTGAGTGGACCCCGTTCCAGCCCTCGTACCACTTTTCAAATTTTCGTGGCAGAGCCGGGAATCGAACCCGGACCTCCGGGGGTGGCAGCTAATCACGCTAACCACTACACCACAGAGGCGGACTCTAATATATTTAAACAGTTAATTGTGCGTTCTGAGTACTAACACAAACCGGCTTTGTTTCAGATCATCCGAAATCTTGTGTTCGTCATCGTGTTATCTCATTCTGCCAGACATTTATATAATATCTTAACACTCTAGATAGCGGTACATGAATGTTGTGTATGTGGATCTTGTTTGTTTTAAGAACGATATAAGGAGCCTCCGTGGCTCAGACGGCAACGCGTCGGCCTCTCACCGCTGGATACCGTGGTTCAAATCCCGGTCACACCATGTGAGATTTGTGCTGGACAAAGCGGAGGCGGGACAGGTTTTTCTCCGGGTACTCCGGTTTTCCCTGTCATCTTTCATTCCAGCAACACTCTCCATTCTCATTTCATAGCATCTATCATTCATTAATAAATCACTTTGGGAGTGGCGACCCCATCGTACTAACAGCCTATACCTTATTATTCATTATATCCCTGACCCGGCCAATGACTGGAAAACAGGTTGTAGGTTTTCATTCATTTTCATTAAGAGCGATATAACTATAAAGGAGTATACTTGTAATAACTGGTGTTACTGTTGACGTTTTATTTATGGTTTGCTACATTACGGTCTACAATGCCTGTTGGTATTGCTTACTCATCTTAGAAGACAGAATTCCAAATCATTTCAGTTGTGAGTAATGTTAAACCTCACTCTGCACACAAGGGTTTCACAGACCCCACCTAGAATTTAATTATTTAAGTGCATAAAGTCACATCCACTGTGTGTCTCAGGGGCTCTCAACTTGGAGAACGAGTAAACGTTGGTTGGCGATCATGGGGTCATTAGCTGAGACTGGCATTGGAACAGGTTCCTCATTTTCCATCTTTGCTATCTGACCTCCCTTGGTAAATTCTCGTTTTCTTCCAACGTAATACGTTCGTGAGGTCTTTAGAGTCTTTTATTTGTATGTCATTTCTGGCCTTCTTTCGTCGATACCTTCCTTATTCGGTGAGTCGGACCTTATTATTTTTCTCTTCTGGCTAGCTTATTTTTTTACAAGTAGCTTTCGTCGTACCGACACAGATAGGTTACGGCGACGATGGGATAGGCCAAGGAATGGGAAGGAAGCGGCCGTGGCATTAATTAAGGTACAGCCCCAGAATTAGCCGATGTGAAAGTGGGAAACCACCTAAAACCATCTTCAGAGCTGCTGACAGTGGCGTTCGAACCCACTATCTCCCGGATGCAAGTTCACAGCTGCTTGACCCTAACCGCACGGCCAACTCACCCGGTAGTCTTAGATGAGAGACAGAGTACGAAATAAACATGACACAGTACGCAAAATAATATTCTGAGAAGAGAAATAGAATGGACCCGCCTCTGATGTAATGCTTAGTGTGATAAGCTGCCATCCCCGAAAACCCGAGTTCGATTCCCGACAAAATCTGAAAAGTGGTACGAGGACTGGAAAGGAGTCCACTCAGCCTCGGGAGGTCAACTGAGTAGAGGGGATTTGATTCCTTCCTCAGCCATCCTCGAAGTAATTTTCCGTCGTTTTCCATTTCTTCTGCAGGCAAATTTCGGGATAGTACCTAAATTAAGGCCACGGCCACTTCCTTCCCTCTTTCTTGGCTATCCCTTTCAATCGTCCCATCCCCCCAACAAGGCCACTGTTCAGCATAGCAGGTGAGGCCACCTGGGCGAGGTAATGGTCATCCTCCTTTTTCCCCGTTTCACGCTCCAGGTCACTACCCTTGAGGCTGTAGAGGTGACATCCCTTGGTGAGTCCGAAGGAGAAACCAAACCTTAAACTTTAAAAAAATAAATAGTATGGTTAACTTCTAGGCAATTTTGAAAATATGGATTCAAACATTGAAGAAGACTTTTTTTTTCACAATTTGCTTTGCGTCGCACCAACACAGGTAGGTCTTATAGCGACGAATAGAACAGGAATGGTCTAGGAGTGGAAGGAACCAACCGTGACATTGATTAAGGTACAGCCTTAGCATATGCCCTGTATGGAAATGGAAAACCACGGAAAAGCCATCTTCAGGGCTGCTGACAGTAGGATATAAATCCACCATCTTCCTAATGCAAGCTGATAGCTACGTGACCCAAAGCCTTCAACCGCTCGCCCGGTAGAAGAGAAATTTAACAGTAGAGTGTAGAGACTAGAAAGGAAAGAACAACTAAAATGAAATCAGGCATGTAGACAATACGGATGTCATCATCATCATCATCTGTTTACCCTCCAGGTTCGGTTTTTCCCTCGGACTGAGCGAGGGATCCCACCTCTACCGCCTCAAGGGCAGTGTCCTGGAGCTTCAGACTCTTGGTCGGGGGATACAACTGGGGAGTATGACCAGTACCTCGCCCAGGCGGCCTCACCTGCTATGCTGAACAGGGGCCTTGTGGAGGGATGGGAGGATTGGAAGGGATAGGCAAGGAAGAGGGAAGGAAGCGGCCGTGGCCTTAAGTTAGGTACCATCCCGGCATTCGCCTGGAGGAGAAGTGGGAAACCACGGAAAACCACTTCCAGGATGGCTGAGGTGGGAATCGAACCCACCTCTACTCAGTTGACTTCCCGAGGCTGAGTGGACCCCGTTCCAGCCCTCGTACCACTTTTCAAATTTGGTGGCAGAGCCGGGAATCGAACCCGGGCCTCCAGGGGTGGCAGCTAATCACGCTAACCACTACACCACAGAGGCGGACCAATACGGATGTAAAATTATAAATTATTCTTTATCTCTTGCTTCCTGTCCTTCTGTGATCCCTAGCTAACGAAATGTCAGGGTCTGCTTCTAAGCTTCAGTACCTTGCTGTGTGTGCTGCCCAGTTTTCGGACTTCGTTATTGTGCTCCTCCAGATTTTTCACTCTCTAGCAGTGAGTTAGATTTTTTTCTTTTTGGTTACTCAGCTTGCACTCAGTCTGGTGTTCGAACGTTCCACTGCGATGGTCTCTGCTGCCAAATACGTCTGTACGGTATCTTATTCTCGCTCATCCAGATCACTTCTCCAACTGTTGGCTGGTCGTCATATTATTTCCAGATGGTTTCATCGAGTACAGCAAGTGGTCACGGAGAACAACGCTGAGAATCTGCCAGATGCATCCGATCTTGAAAAAAAGTTCCAACTTCTGAAGGTCTCGTTTCAGGAAGAGGTTACGTGAAAGAATCGTATCCGTGAATTTTTTTTGTAATTTTTGTCCTTGCTTGGACCCAAATCAACAGTAAGTTAGTGGTAAATTAAAAAATAGCATTATTACTAGCACCTAGGGTGACTATTTCGCTGTAGACACGACTCTCTTCTGTGGCATTCAGCTTCTTCGTGCCTTCTTTTGTTTTGTTCTTGAGGTCCAGGGATAGCATCGACAAATGGTAGTGCTATTCAAAATTATAACTGAGGAAGATATTCATGTAAATGAGGTTATGGGCCTCTAAATATCACGTCTCAGTGACTGTCAAGATCCGTAATTTCACCAAGCATTGTGTGTGGTCCGCTTCATCGTTTCCGTCTTTTGTTTCCTCCTCGAGGTCCAGGACTACCACTGACAAATGGAGTGCTATGTCTGTGAATTCTCAATTTTTCGTCCATCATAACCAGCGCGGACAGTTCAACCGGGAAAATGAAGATGAAAATTATATCGCAAAACAAAAATGATTTTTGTTGAAAGAAAAATAGCATGATCCCTGAAATAATAGGTCTGATTATATTAATTACCAGCAGAAGTACCCGTTCTTCGTACGGGTTATCAGAAACTGGCTTTAGTTACTCATACTATCGGTGTGACTGACTTCATTAGATATTTATATCACTGGTGTATTTACTTAAGTACGTAGGAATTATTTGTCATGTTTGGAATTATAGTGTATCTTCTTCTTTTCTTCATGGGGACTCTAATATTAGTTCCTAATTAGCGTCGACCTCTAAGATATTTTGCTACCATGTTTTTCCTTCATTCCCACCTAGATATACCTGCTCCCTTCACAAATCTGCAGATTTAGTGTAAGTATACTTCCGCTAGATAGTACCGCAAATATATACATTATAGAATGTATTTGTTTGATCCGACATTTCGTAACTATTACAAATGATCAAGGAAATACGCGATGCATAAAAGAAACTACTATAATTATCGAGAATTATAATTCTCATGTCGCACATCATATAATGTATCTGAGTATAAATGTTGAGAAATTTTTTCAAGTCATGGGCGCACCATCTTGACAATTGTGTACAGTATATAGGATTTCATGGTTACAATGATCGTAAAAGTGAACCAAAATATCGGCACTAACAACATCAGTGATCCTACTACTCCTTTATTTGATAGAAAATAGTTTAAACTATAGGTAACAGACTCCGTAAAATGCTGAAACCTAAGCCAGCACGTAAAAACGGAGGTCCGTCGGCAACCGCTGGTCGCTGTACTAAGATCTCCGCGGCTGTTCTTTTTATACTTCACTCCCTTTCCATCCACGCCCAAAGGAGTGCTATGAGCGTCTTACACAACAGTTTATTTTTTACAGATAGTAAATCATACGTGTATCAATTTTGGTTGGCAACTATGCCCAAACGTACATGCATAATCTAGCTGCTGTAGAATCCTGGAGCTGACGTTGCCATGGTTACGGCCGTTCGTTTCTTTATCCGATTCCTAGAGCAGGGAGAGTGTGGTTCCAATATCTCCATAACGGTTGGTTTTAGGACCTTAAAACATATTATTCGGTTCCGAAGGGTTTACCGAGTTTTGTTCTTTGCGTCAAGGGGCTTAAAATGAGCTTTGTCTCGTCTTTGTACGACACATTCGATTTCGCCTACATTAGCCTATTATTTTAATATTTTTATACCTCCCCCGTCGCCCCCCTCGAATTGTTTGGAAAATAAAATACAGCCCATGTTACTCACTGGCAATGTAGCTTTCTATAGGTGAAGTAGTTTTTAAAATCGGTTCGGTAGTTTTTGAGTCTATCCGTTACAAACAAATATCATCATCATCATCATCATCATCATCTGTTTACCCTCCAGGTTCGGTTTTTCCCTCGGACTTAGCGAGGGATCCCACCTCTACCGCCTCAAGGGCAGTGTCCTGGAGCTTCAGACTCTTGGTCGGGGGATACAACTGGGGAGTATGACCAGTACCTCGCCCAGGCAGCCTCACCTGCTATGCTGAACAGGGGCCTTGTGGAGGGATGGGAAGATTGGAAGGGATAGGCAAGGAAGAGGGAAGGAAGCGGCCGTGGCCTTAAGTTAGGTACCATCCCGGCATTCGCCTGGAGGAGAAGTGGGAAACCACGGAAAACCACTTCCAGGATGGCTGAGATGGGAATCGAACCCACCTCTACTCAGTTGACCTCCCGAGGCTGAGTGGACCCCGTTCCAGCCCTCGTACCACTTTTCAAATTTCGTGGCAGAGCCGGGAATCGAACCCGGGCCTCCGGGGGTGGCAGCTAATCACGCTAACTACTACACCACAGAGGCGGACTACAAACAAATATACAAATCGAAAGCGACTTTCAACCTATTAGGTCGTGTTACGTACATTTAGCACGTGATGAAGAGATGTTAAGTACAGTACAAAAATGGCCAACCAGACACCAGTGGGATCCGAACCCACAACCTCCCGATTTCGCGTCGGTTGCTCTACCAATTGAGCTATGGTGGCCTAGGCCATCTTTGTTCTGTTGGAAAGGATCTAAGCTACAGGTCTGGTACTACTACCATCACACTGTGGAGTGCATTCAAGTTGCCCGTTGAGGGCCAAGTCAATGAATATTGAATTTTCACGACCACATTGTAATCGAAAGCGACTTTCAACCTATTAGGTCGTGTTACGTACATTTAGTACGTGATGAAGAGATGTTAAGTACAGTACAAAAATGGCCAACCAGACACCAGTGGGATCCGAACCCACAACCTCCCGATTTCGCGTCGGTTGCTCTACCAATTGAGCCACTGGTGTCTGGTTGGCCATTTTTGTACTGTACTTAACATCTCTTCATCACGTACTAAATGTACGTAACACGACCTAATAGGTTGAAAGTCGCTTTCGATTACAATGTGGTCGTGAAAATTCAATATTCATTAAATATACAAATATTTCCTCTTTATAATATTAGTATAGAAGTATAGATTACATCCCTACACATATGGTTGCCGTCAGGAAGGGCATCCAGCCGTAAAACAGGGTGAAATCCTCATGTGCGACACAGTTCGTAGCCGCAACCTCACAGGTGTGGGTAAAGCGATAGAAGAAGAATATACTCATTTTTAAAAATTCACACGCTTTTTTATTCTTTTCACCCCCTTAAGTGAATTTTCCCAAAAGAGATTCCAAGTACCAATTTTAAAGTCTGTAACATCTTAATTTTTTGAGATATATGTATCCTCATATAAATAATTCAACTCCTTCCTCGCTTCTTTTCAACCGCCCCCCCCCTTTATGTGGATTTTGTGAAAACGAATATTTGTGTTCTTTTATTTTTAAAGGGGATTCCAAATATAAATTTTCATGTCTGTAACATGTTAAATTTTCGTGATTTATTGTAGATAATTTCGCTGCTGTAGAATCCTGAAGCTGACGTTGCCATGGTTACGGCAGTGCATTACTTTATCCGATTTCTAGAGCAGGGGTAGTGTGGTGCCAATATTTCCGTAACGGTTGGTTTTAGGGCCTTAAAACATGGTTTCCGGGCCCGTAGGGCTTACCGAGTTTTGTTCTTTGCGTCAAGAGGATTAAATTGAGCTTTGTCTCGTCCTTATACGACAAATTCTGCCTATATTAGCCTATTTTTATATCTCCCTCCCGTGCCCCACCCCCCGCACCAAGAATTGTTTTGAAAATAAAATTCAGCCCATGTTACTCACTCGCAACGTAGCTTTCTACAGGTGAAGTAATTTTTAAAATCGGTTCAGTAGTTTTTGAGCCTATTCGTTACAAACAAACAAATTTTTCCTCTTTATAATATTAGTATAGATTGAGTTATGGGCACAAATAAACAACTCGCCCCACCAAGTAACATCAAGTAAAGCAAAGCTAAGAAATTACCTGAGCAAAGACTTCACACGCAAAAGTGTTACATCAGCAAAAGACATATTGAAGCGCTGTGACGTAGTATAATTCATAGTCGTAATGTAGCAAAGTATGTATGAATATATTTCTCTAGTAGTAATCGTATTTATTAATTTACCGCTAATTTTATACTTGATTTGGGTAAAAGCAATTATTATTTTCCAATCAGGACAAAATTTTAAATCAATTTAATGAATACGATTCTTTCACGCAACCTACCACCGTTTTTCGTGTTATTTCTTCTTTCTTTCTTACTTTCCTTCTTTCCTTTTACCGCCTCAAGGGCAGTGTCCTGGAGCGTGAGACTTTGGGTCGCGGAAATAAAACTGGGGAGGATGACCAGTATCTCGCCCAGGTGGCCTCACCAGCTACGCGGAACGGAGGCCTTATAGGGGATGAGAAGATGGAAGGGATAGACAGGGAAGAGGGAACAAAGCGGCTGTGGCCTTAAGTTAGGTACCATCCCGGCATTTCCCTGGAGGAGAAATGGGAAACAACGGAAAATCACTTCGAGGATGGCTGAGGCGGAAATCGAACCCCCGCTACTCACTTGACCTCCCGCGGCTGAGTGGGCCCCGTTAAAGCCCTCGTACCATGTTTCAATTTTGTGCCAGAGCCGAGAATCGAACCCGGACCACCGGGGGTGGCAGCTAACCACGCTAACCTCTATACCACAGAGGGGTACTTCGATTTCATTTGCATAAGTGTTCAGCTCCGTGTCAAAATGGTTAGAACGTTGGACTTCGGTTCAACGGGTTCTGGGTTCGATTCCCGCTCTGCTCCAGGATTTTAGCTTTCATAACTCCTATGGCGCGGGGATGGATGTTCGTGACGTCTTCAGGATTAGATTTCATCCTCACAGACGGGCAGGTCGCCTACACGGCGTCAACTCGAAAGACCTGCACCAGGCCTTTTCGCAGGCAAGTTCTTACTAACTCACGGTCCTGAAGATAAGTGGAATATCAAAGGTTGGTAATCGTGTAATAGAGCACTATCGCGTCATCAAGCAAACAACCTACACAAGTAGAAGCACCAACATCTGAGTCACCTGCAAAGTATGTTAAAGGAAATAAATGCGCTGAGCAGTGCAGTAGGAAGAGCAAAAAAAAAATCACTTAGACTTTCACGGCCCGTGTAACTGTTCATGATGCATATTTTGGGTTTATGCTGTCCTGATAAAAAAAAATAAAATGCTGTATGGCTTTTAGTGCCGGGAGTGTCCGAGGACATGTTCGGCTCGCCATGTGCAGGACTTTTGAGTTGACTCCCTTAGGCGACCTACGCGTCGTGATGAGGATGAAGTGTTGTTGAAGACGACGCATACACCCAGCCCCGTGCCAGCGAAATTAACCAATGATAGTTAAAATTCCTGACCCTGCCGGGAATCGAACCCGGGACACCAAAGGCTAGCACACTAACCATTTAGCCATGGAGCTGGACATCAACCTATAAATCAGCTGCTGCTGATCACGCCTTAACACCTGGTCATGATGCCATGTTCCAAGGAGCGGATGTTCTTGCCCGTATAAAACAATATCGCCCAAGAATCATCGGGGAGGCGGTTGAAATAATACACCCAAATAATTTACACTGCGATACAGGCAGTGGATCATGGCTACTTATATTATCAGAACCATTAGAAAATGATGCTCTACTGTTGCCATTCGTAATTCGTTACATTATATATACATACATTATAACTTCAGACTCCATACCCTATTGCACGGTCACAATCGATTTGGAGAGTTTTCGTTACAATGGCAGGTCCCTATCCTACTTTCAGACAGATTACAGTTGAGGAGTTTTGATTATTATGGCAGGAAATTTCCTACTGCCAGACAAAATTGAGTTGTGCTGCTAGCATTATAATGACAGGCCCGTTTCCTACAGCCAGCCGCCTTACTGCCAGTCACAGTGAGTTGGTAAGATTCCATTAAAATAGCCTAATGCCAGTCACATTTAAGATGGGTACATTTGTTTATAATGGCGAGCACTCTGGCCTACAGCCGAAAAAAATCGTGTAGGGAAATTTTGAACAAAATTACATGTTCCCTTGCCTTCTGCAAGTCAAATCGAGAAGTGAATTATTCATTACAATGGTAGGCTCCCCTTACTAATGCCAGTTGCACAGGAGTTGGAGAAGGACCCCATTCTCACTGCCAGTCAAAGTCGATGTGGGGGTACTGATTACAATAGCAGGCACACCCTTTTTCGATCGACCGGGCGAGTTCTCCGTGCGGTTAGGGGCGCACGGCTGTGAGCTTGCATTCGGGAGATAGTGGGTTCGAATCCCACTGTCGGCAGCCCTGAAGATAGTTTTCCGTGGTTTCCCATTTTCACACCAGATAAATGCTGGGGCTGTACCTTAATTAAGGCCACGGCTGCTTCCTTCCAACTCCTAGGCATTTCCTATCCCATCTTCACCATAAGACCTATCTTTGTCGGTGCGTCGTAAAGGCAGTAGCAAAAAAGAAAAAAGAAGCTTTTTCGATCGCTACAAATTGACATCAATGAATACATATACATAGATCGACATACGAAATGATATGCATGTTTACAATATTGCATACCTTCATTAACATTAACTGCTGCTAAACGGTACGTCATATCGACAAACAGATTGTACCAATAAGTCGCCATTGTTAACGGTCTAAATGGCTTGTCCCATGATATTTTCTCGTATCTCATCTATTCATGGGTCCCATTGAGTTACAAACTTTGAATAGCGTGAAAATTGGGGAAGATGTCTCACAGTGCATTACATTTCGGATAATTATGTGACAGCTAGAAACATAACATTTGACTCACATATGGATACTGGGTGGGCCAGTGTTCGTGTAGAATTTGATGATTATATCTTTCCTATAAGTGGTTCAAAGTATGAATTATGCGTGTAAAAAGTACAAAATTTACTTAGAATCGATAAATAGAGACAACTCTAACGTATAAGGAATAGAGACATGACAAAAAGTCATAGGACCAAAGTTGTACAACACTCCGAATTGAACGGAGATTGTGCCATCCGTTTTGTAATTGGACTTACCGTTTAACCACGAAATACCTCCAAACGAAGGTCTGCACCGTCATTAAAATTGCTTCCATATTTCGATATTCTTCGGGGAAAAAGTTAAAATTTAAAGAGCTTGGAAGTTTTCCGTCGGTTGCAGACTAAAACATATAATTTTGCGAAATTTCAATTTTCTAGCTCGACTGGCAGATGGTGCCGCAATCTTGTTTTGGGGGAGGGGAGGTAAATATTAGGACTTTCAGGAAACTAAAGGTAAAATATATGCAGATGGTCATTATTACCCCTTAAAGGGACAGCTGTACAAAAAATTCGCCAAAATAGTCATAGCACAGACACACGGTCGTTACGATTTTATTTAGATAAATAAGGAATCTGCTCCACGTACAAAACCTTCTGGGCTATGTCCGATGGACTTAGCCTGTAAAACAGACCGTTCATGATATCTCTCTTATTAAACCTCCTGTCGAAAAAATGCACATGAGAAAAATGTTTTCGAAATGGATTTCCATCAAGGCTGCTCGATTACCAGTCGGATTGAACTTGCATATGTTTCGGCTCCCTAAAACCCCCAGTCCATTCCGGGAATTTCAATAGGTATGGATCTTAAAACCTACCTTTGGACAGGTGGATACTAAACATAAAGTTTGGTTGAAACATCTTCAGTACTTTTCAAGTTATAAGAAATACGCTTTACACGGACCCGCTTTTGAGTTAAGTCCGTTGGAACTTGTGCTGAAAAGCCATCCGTTAATTATATCTCCCTTATTAATCCTCCTATCGAAATGATGCACATGAGAAAAAAGTTTTAGAAATTGATTTCTATTCGGGATGGTAGATTTCCATTAATTTTGGATGTGTATATTTTTTTGGAGTGCAAAATCATGTTTCGGTTTCGGATAAACCCCCAGTAAATTTAGGTATTCAGAAATAATATTGGCCCTAAAACCTACCGAAGGACAGGTGGATTCTAAATATCAAGTTTGGTAGAAATATATTCAGTAGTTTTCAAGTTATAAGAACTCAAACAATCAGACACCAAAGCTAAACATGATGCAGATGGTCATTACTACACCTGAAACGGATAACTGTGCGGAAATTTCGCCAAAATAGTCAATGTACAGGTTCACGGTCGTTACGATGTTATTCAACTTTATATAGATTACGCGGCATAAACCCAAAATATACATCATGAATAAGAACATTTTTTAATGTGTTGTTGAGTAGCTTGAGAGGACAGTGAAAGGATGAGTAAACGAAAATTACGTATTTGAAGGTCTTGTCTTCGTTCTGTTCACTGTACTTCTCAGTTACTTCACTGTCAGAATCTCATTGTTAAGGAAAAATTATGTATTTTCCTACGAAAGCTATAATTCTGCATTTGCTACTGGCTCTGCGGCCTCGTTTAGTCCCAAAACCGAGTCTAGCTATCGTCGTCTTGATTTCTCTCTACTTGTCTTACCCTCTACGACGGAGTCCATCCTGGCTTTCTCTCGCATGCAACAAATTCGATGTGAAAAGAGACCAATGTAAAGATAGTTTACTTTGAGAACTCACTCGAAACAGTGAACTCACTTTGCTACATGTCGATTTGTTTTCACCTTACTTTATTGCCATTTTGGGAGAATAACCATCCTATGTACTGTACTTGAAGAGATCCTTCTGTTTCAGATTCGTATTCCCTGTCTGATATTCAATCCTCTTAGGTTTCTTGCCATCAGAGATGACTTTAGTGATTATTATTATTATTATTATTATTATTATTATTATTATTATTATTATTATTATTATTATTATTATTATTATTATTATTATTGTACAATCTTTCCGTGATGAAAGCAACGGGAAACTACCTCACTCCTCATTTCCCTAGTACGCCTCTTCAGTGATGCCTAGGCAATCTATGACAGCTGATGGCAGAGCTGTGGAGGGTCCCACCAACGGCATCGCTGACGGACTGAACATACATACAATCTTTCCACAACAGCTGCAGGTTGCCAAATGACAAAGAGTATCTGAATAACAATAATGGATACTAGGGTTGGGCACTATGTCCCTGTTTCGGCACAAGGTGCCGGTGTACAGTTATGTTCCGCTGTTCCAGAACACCGAGTGTCAATTGTTCCGAAACATTCTCAAGCGAGCCGGAGACACTGACTCGCTGTCCCATCAGAAGCGCCACTATGCACTGCCCTTCGCCTACTAGCTGAACTGTGCAGCGGGCGCACGGGACGCGGGACTGTAACTGCGCAGTGTAGATACAGATGAACGGACTAGCTCTACACGAGATAGCATGAACTTACATAAGAGAAGGCAAAGAGTGAGCCACTTGAAACATTTATCTAAGGTTGGCAAGCATGATTCCTTAAGATCATGTTGCAATTCTTGAGAGTAGTAATGGCAACGTTATTTATAATTTGCCGAAAACGCAGGTAGACGGGTGCCAGAGGTCTAATAGTAGGATTTACGGTAAAGTATAAAAGGACTTTGTGTATATAATGGCTGGAAAACTGGTAGAATTTAAATATATAAATACAAGAAATTTTCTAATTACAACCCCGTAAATTTACATAATGGTACTAGAAATTTATTATGGCGCAATCATATAAATACCCCTATTGTTTCTTCCATAATGAAATATTTCTTTCTTTCTCAATCCTTTTATCTTTCAGGGTGGGTTTTTCCCTCGGAACCAGCGAGGAATCCCACCTTTACCTGCTCAAGGGCAGTGTCCTGGAGCGTAAAATTTTGGGCTGGTGGGATACAACTGGAGAGAAGGACCAGTATCTCGCCCAGTCAGCCTCACTTGCTATGATGAACGGGGAGTTTGCTGGGGTTGGGGTGGGAGGCGATAGACAAGGAAGATGGAAGGAAGAGGCCGTGGCCGGAAAATCACTTCGAGGAAGACTGAGGAGAGAATGGAACATCCTTCTACTCAGTTGGCCTCGTTCCAGCTCTCGTACCACTTTTAAAATTTCGTGGCAGAAGCGGGAATCGAACCCGGGCCTCGGAGGATGGCGGCCAAAAAAATGCACATGAATAATATAATATGCAGTATGTATAAATTGCCATATGTAGGTTTTTTACAAGCTGTTTTACCTCGCCCCGACACAGATAGGTCTTTTGGCGACGTTGGGATAGGAAAGGGCTAGGAGTGGGAAGGAAGCGGCCATGGCTTTAGTTAAGACACACTCCCAGCATTTGCTTGGTGGGAAAATGGGGAACCATGGAAAACCATCTTCAGGGCTGCTGACAGTGGGGTTCGAACCCACTATCTCCCTGATGCAAGCTCACAGCTGCGCGCTCCTAACCGCACGGCCAACTCGCCCGGTTGCCGTATGTGTAACAATGATACATATTACCGATACATCATTTCATGCAGTGAATGTTTACTGAATATTTATCAAGCCTTTGCATTCCCTGTAGATGTCAAGTGGGATGTTGTTTCCATTACGGTCGTTTTTATGAACTTGTGCAAGTAATATTTAATGTAGTGAAATTTTCCACGCAGCGCACAACTCATTGAAAGAGTGGGATATAGTGACAATAAACCAGCCGCTTTGGTTGGACAACATTCTGTCTGAGTAGCCTCTCGAGGCTATTTGGCACAGACTGTAGTGTCGTATTTCCAGTGTGCATTTAGTTTGGAGACGGATGGTACATGCTGGTATTATGTTGTAAGGTTGGCTGCTCTCTGCGGTATTCTCCCACTCATTATCATCACCTGCCCTCTATTGTCACATTCCGCAGTCTCCCCTACCCCTAGACCTTCGCAGCTCAAGCGATTCAACGCGTGTAGCCCACACCTGTTCTCTCGTGCCCTATAGTACGTTTATCTTCTAAGTCTCAATTGGGTTACATATGCGGGCTGCAGGTTCAACTTATAAAAAAGGTAGTGGAGTTTTGATACAATTATATATTATTAACCCCTTCAGACCTGATTTTCTTTATAGGCTTTCTTTCTTTCTTTCTTAATCTGCTTACCCTCCAGGATTGGTTTTTCCCTCGGACTCAGCGAGGAATCCCACCTCTACCGCCTCAAGGGCAGTGTCCTGGAGCTTCAGACTTTGGGTCGGGGGATACAACTGGGGAGGAAGACCAGTACCTCGCCCAGGCGGCCTCACCTGCTATGCTGAACAGGGGCCTTGGTGGAGAATGGGAAGATCGGAAGGGATAGACAAGGAAGCGGCCCTGGCCTTAAGTTAGGTACCATCCCGGCATTTGCCTGCAGGAGAAGTGGGAAACCACGGAAAACCACTTCCAGGAGGGCTGAGGTGGGAATCGAACCCACCTCTATTCAGATGACCTCCCGAGGTTGAGTGGACCCCGCTCCAGCACTCGTACCACTTTTTAAATTTCGTGGCAGAGCCGGGAATCGAACCCGGGCCTTCGGGGGTGGCAGCTAATCACACTAACCACTACACCACAGAGGCGGACTTATTTATAGGCACTAAATATTATTTGATTGTAATTTCCACTTTAAATTCCAGCTGCCAACACTGGCTGCAAGGTGTATTGAGTATTCGTGTCAACTGAGGTGGAAAAACAGTCAAAAACACTGCGGAAGCCTTTTCATTTCTGTTATAAGTGAAAATATGTTATTTCCATTGTAATGGACACTGGATCTGAACGATCACTCTGAAATGCATACCATGAATGGAATGGACCACACTTTATAATAATATTAATAAATAGGTGAACCAGGTATATACAGTTGCTCAAATGCAAGTAAAGAAATGAAGATGTAAACCGACAGCCTTTTTCCAGTCATTCGACCGTGTCAGGAATGGAATTAATGAAGTCCCCATCTAGTGGCGCGGATAGGAATTGTGCCGGCTGCCGAAGCCTGTCGCCCTCCTTTGGGGCGATGATTAATGACTGAGAGATGAAATGATATTGGGGAGTGTTGCTGGAATGACAGATGGCATGGAAAACCGGAATACTTGGAGAAAAACCTGCCCCGCCTCCGCTTTGTCCAGCACAAATCTCATTTGGAGTGACCGGCGAGAAGCCGGCGTGCCACCTGAACAGGGAAGCTCCAAGTACTCAAATACATTCATTAAAATATGATGGATATAGGGGAAGTTACAGGTACCAATACGCGCTGCTCTTTCAGCTGCGAATGAAACTCCCGTTCGTTCCAGTTTGTTAATACAATACCGGTAACGGAAAATGAAATTCCAGCACCAAGAAGACATTAGTTTACAGGAATGCAGTTTAGACGAATCAATTGTCTAGGTAAGCCGTAACGTCCTAGTGATTCACAGGAAAAACTAAAATAAATTACGAGCATAAGGCCCAGCAGGAAAATTTAGCACACTCGAACATTAATCCTCTAACAAAGAATTACATTACGCTGAGAAAGGGGGAAATCGAACTCATTAGACATGCGCTTTATTATCAGTGGAAATAAAATAAGTTACAATGCTAGAAGGACGGAGTAATATGAACAGTAGTATAAACTACATTCATGTTCATAAAAACCAGATCGCCTTGAAAGACTAGAGATAGGAAGTTCATGTTCTGAAGAAATGATTAGTATTTGAACCATGTCGGCCCTAAGGTTCAAGGTCCACATCGATATATCGGCGCACCACCACCGACTGGTAAAATGTACCTGTGGATCTGATTATCGCTATAAACCGCAGGTAATGGATCAGTGTGACTTGGGCAGATGTGCAGGATGCCTCGTAGACGTATGCGAGAGCCGTACAGTCAAATTTTATTAGGGCGCATTATTGGCATGAGAGAACGTGATGCGTTCATCCGGGAAATTGTTGCTGGTCTGGGACGAAGTGCAACGGGTGTGTACAGAATGGTTCACACAAGGCCGTAGAACACAACGATACGGGTCTGGTCGCACCACCCAGACCACCCCCCGAGAAGATCGACACCTCATCCGAATGGCATTGGAGGACAGGTCTACGTCCTTCTCGGCTCTGGCGCAACAATGGAACAGTGTAACACATCGTGCACTGTCAGGAGTGACAGTCCGTCGGCGTTTATTAAGGTCTGGGTTGCCATCGCGTCGTCGATTTCTCCGCCTACCTTTGACTAATGTGCATAAACATGCTATACTGCAATGGTGTGTGGAACGACGTTACTTGGGACAGGAAAGGCAGCAGATAGTGCATTCGGACGAATCCAGGTTCTGTCTGTTTGAATTTGATGGCCGCATTTTGTTCGCCGAAATCAGGGGGAGAGACATCACATTGACTGCATTCGCACAAGACATACAGCGCCAACTCAAGGCCATATGGTGTGGGGTGCTATATGGGTACAAGCACAAATCACAGTCGGTGCGTGTCCAGGGTACTGTGACCAGTTTGACCTACGTGAATGACACCATGTGACCCGTAGCCATACCCTTTCTGCACGACACACCCAGACGCCATATTTCAGCTGGACAATGCGCGACCACATGTTGCTGCACGAACACGTGCCTTCTTGTTGACAAAGGATGTCAGACCGTTGCCCTGGCCCACCCGATCACCGGGCTTCTCGCCAATCGAAAATGTGTGGGATATGGTGAAACGACGGGTGCAGCGCTTTGACCCAATGCCAACTACCAAAGATGAACTGTGGAACGAGGTGAATGCAGAATGGATGGCTATACCCCAGACACCATTCGCGCATTATACGCGTCGATGCCATCACGCATGGAAGAAGTTATCAGTGCCTATGGAGGATCCAGTGCCTACTAGGCAACAGGACACATGGTGAACCTAGGTGACTGAAATGCTAATCGTTTCTGAAGAACATATTAATGAACATGTCTTGTGAATATGAACTTCTTATCTCTAGTCATTCAAGGTTTTTATTTTATTTTATGAACATGAGTGTAATTACAAGGTCAAATACCTCACGAAGGATTAAAAGTTGTATTGATCTTTTAGACTTCACTTACACCACTGTTAAAAATTACTGATTGCAATCTTTGAGAATACATGATTGAGGTTTTGGCACTGTCTCATCCCATATGCTACTTAGCAATAGGCCTCTCAGAGGCAAAAGAACTGGATCCCGTAAGTCCTCTCTAAGCAAATCAATCAATCAATCAATCAATCAATCAATCAATCAATCAATCAATCAATCAATCAATCAATCAATCAATCAATCAATCAATCAATCAATCAATCAATCACTGTTGTTTAGCTAACATTTTCTTTAATAATTTTCATAGAATTTCTAACCCAGAGGAAAACCTACTCGCTGCTGATTAGTTCTGGTCTACAGCACATGCGCAATATTGGCTGCTAATGATACACTGACTCCCATGAGAGAAACCATCATGGCGAGGTTATTGCATTTAGTGTGTAAGGCAGGAAACGTGCCATCCGATTTTTGGAAGACTGTTGTTATATCTATTCTCAAGAAAGCCGGTGCTGAGAATTGTGAATACCACACCGTTAGTTTATTATGGACGACAACTGGCTCAGAAAGAAATAGAATAGAATCTTTTGAAATGTGGTGTTACAAAAGAATGCTGAAAGTGAGATGGGTAGATCGAATCACGAATGGAGAGATAGTGAATCGAATTGGGAGAGGAGATCGATTTGACTAAATTAGATGAGAAGAATTGAGAGAATGATAGGACACCCAGGACTTGTTCAGCTGGTTTTTGATGGGAGTGTAGGCGGGAAGGACGGTAGAGCTAGACCAAGGTATGAATATGACAAGTAGATTAGAGCATAATGCATGATATAGTACTGTAGTTACGTAGAAGTGAAAAGGTTAACACAGAGTAGGTCGGTATGGCAGCTGATTCAAACCGTTCTATGCACTGAATATACAAACAACAACAACGGTACACCTTGCCGATAGGATAATGATGGAAAGTGTAGTGATGAGAACATCTGTCTCTAAATAGGAAGATAATCCGTGGCAGATATGAGTTGCATACAAGTAAAGAAAGTTCACAAACTGTACACTCAACCACACACTACCACCTGCACAATGTGTTCACCCTTTTTGAAACAAGAGAATTTTGAAAAAAAAAAAGTCGTGTTCTGCGACGGCCAATTTTTGTGCGGTTGAGTTCGCAAAGGAGACTTTTATTTTGCACGATGAGCAGCGAATGAAGAACTGCAATGATCACCTGATCACGAAATGTTTTAATGTTTTTTTTTTTTGGTAGTGATTTAACGTCGCACTAACACATAGAAGGTTTACGGCGATGGAAGGATAGGAAAGGGCTAGGATTGGGAAGGAAGCGGTCGTGGCCTAAATTGAGGCAATGAGTTCAAAAACGGGACAATTCACTGAATAATAGTTTTGCGATATATCTTTTTTTGTATATAATTCTGAGTAATAACATTCCTACACATTATAGTTAAGCCTGCGTGATCATTAGGAAGATTAAAGTCGCATACTAAAATATGTAATCATGTGATAAAGACGGATAAATAAAACGCCTGAAATGCCCCGTTAATTATTTAAACAACACTCATTTTACCAAAAATAAAGTGTAGCTAAAAAATTCGTACAATTTTATAGCAAAATGCGTTTTTAATCATTTAGATATATTAAATATGCATTCCAAAATAATTTTATAAAAATGCATCATATAATAAAACATACATATCAAATTCGACGCTGCCATGGAAAGACGAGTCGATAACCTATCAGTGTCTTGGCTTGTAACATATTTGGTAACGATTTAGTCAGACAAATATGTTCATATTTGATTTGGACGCCATATTTCACTCCTGATCACTGTCCCAAACTTGACTTTCGCACTACACAAAATTTCAACACTGGTTTAGACAGGGAAAGAGTTACTGAACAAATCCCATCAACAGATGCAGAACAATAGAATGATAAGAACTACAGTAATAACTCATACCTACCACCAAATTGATGACTAGTCCCGTTCTTGAACTTCATATCTCATTTAAGGTGCAGCCCCAGTATTTGCCTGGTGTAAAAATGGAATATCATACAAAAACATTTTCATGACTACCGACGGTCAGATTCGAACCCACCATCTCCCGAATGCAAGCCCACAGCTACGGGGTACTGAACATAAGATGCGTAGCCACTCCAGAAGAACACTTGCCTCATGGCACAACAGTCCCGAAGAGACTTGGCCTACCAAGCGACCGCTGCTCATCCCGAAGGCCTGCAGATTATTAATTACTGTAACTTAACTAAGGTAGGCTCCAGATAGCTCCTTCACTGTAATTACGTAGGCTGAATGGACCTCGAACCAGCCCTCAGACAGGTAAAAAATTCCCTGATCTGGCCGGGAATCGAACAGGGCCACCGAGTAAGAGGCAGGCACCACTCCTGTACTCCTACACCGTGGGACCGTCCTACTAAGTCACCACACTATACAAATATTTGCTTTGGTATTAGTTTCATATTCAATGACAGGATAGTTCATATCAATTATTGACACGTAGAATGTCATAAGGCCGGGCTGAGTATCTCAGCTGGTAGAGCGCTGGTCTTCTGAGCACAACTTATCAGGTTTGATCCGGTGATACTTCAAGCTACTCAAATACGTCAGCCTCGTGACGGTAGATCACTGGCACGTAAAAGAACTCGTGCGGGACAAAATTCCAACGAATCGGCTACGCTGTACACAGATTCATCGATGCAATAATAATAATAATAATAATAATAATAATAATAATAATAATAATAATAATAATAATAATAATAATAATAATAATAATAATAATAATAATAATAATTGTACCGGGTGGTACACCTCAACTCCGCGCATTCAGAATTACCTCCTAAAGGAACTCCTCTATCAATAAAAAGTGAAACTAATAACACAACAAGTTGGAACTTTAATCAGAAGTAATTTTGTTATTGTGCAGTTTCCTAAACTGACTGAATTTCTCCTTGTTTTGTTTTGGTATACATCAAGAAGTTTGGACATTTTTCCACAGATGAAACTACCAAAAATTTACGATCATGCCCTCTGGTGCAAAGTGAAAGAACTTATAATTTAAAGAAGTTTTGTATTCCTAGGTTTTTGTAACTGACTGATGTTCATTTATTTTTGGGTTGGCAATATTTCCTTTTTCTTTCCGCCAGTTTTGAATCTGGCCAATGAAAAATTTCTGTAATTAATTTTCAACCTATCACAGGCTTCTTGTTCGATTCTGAGATTAACCAATTAAATTGAGAGGGTGTGGCTGGTTTAGTCTTGAATGATCTCGAACCTTACCTGAGGGTTTATAAACTGCGGCTTTTCACGTTTCTAGGCCAATTGATCGTTGTCTATCTGAGTGTGTTTGTTCTCGCAGGAGGCGGGCGGAATCTTTCGTCGGCAATCAGTACATCTATAAGGTAATGGCCACATAATTTTATTCTTTCTTGCTACCTCCGCAGTTTAATCCGAGGGAAAGGTCCGACTCTTCAGTTATATAACAAACTTTTTCAAAATGTAAATCTTCCTTCGGCTTATGTAAAAACTTCGTAAACCCTTTAATTGGAAATCGGGGATAGAGAGTGAATTACCCTCTCGAGCTCCCCTTACTTATGGTTTGAGGTGACTACGTTTTGTAACTGTAATGTGTTAAAGTAATTTCTATACGAGTCACCTCAGTAGTTTGGGAATAGCCCTTGTTTCATCGGCATAGAGCCCAGTAGGATTCTAAGTTTTCATTATCTTGGAGCGCAGTGCACGCCTCCATTCCTTTTGTGTTTGGGCCAGTTATTTAACCTGTTCTTTTTCCATAAAGGCCCCGTAGGTTGGTTATTAAATACTCCTGTATAAAATTATTTTCAGATTGTAAGTTGTGCCTTCAGAGGCCAGTTATTGTAAATTGATGTTGCCTTGAGTAGGCTTGGAAAACTGAGAGCCTATTAGCTATTTTTCAAAGTTTCGTAACTGTAAAGAGTGCCTCTGGAAGGCCAGATATTGTATTTGGGGAGCAAGTGCTCTGTGAATTAGGGGATTTCTGCCCTTGAATAAATGTGTACTCTATTGTAAATTTGAGCTGGGAGCTCAGGAATTGTAAAATGAGGGGCTTGAAGCCCAAAATTGACAAATTTTTTGAATTTTGATTTTCCTAGTCTTGTTTCAAGATTGCTTTTTTACCTGATATGTGTTATGCTCACTCAGTAAAAAACTGTTAAATTTGAAGTTCTAAAAGAAAAATATAACCTTTTACAATTTTAATTCAGTTCTTGATATTGTAGATAGACCCATTCACCCTGGCACCTTTTTTAACCTCTTTCTGCTCCACGGGTAACCCCGTAATAATAATAATAATAATAATAATAATAATAATAATAATAATAATAATAATAATAATAATAATAATGATAATAATAATAATAATAATAATAATAATAATAATAATAATAATAATAATAATAATAATAATAATAATTGTACCGGGGGTGCACATTCTCCGTCTCGCTGAACTGCGCGCCTTCTAGAAGATCATCTGTGCTGTGAATCCTGAAAAAATGTAACTCAAGATACTTGCGCCTTTAACCATTAGATGTCTACCATCAGCATATGTGCCCCCTCTGGCGGGATTAAGGGCAATGAATTCTGGAGGGAATTTCAATTTTTTGAAGGTGGCAAACCTTAAGTCTTTGTAGATTGTTTTTTAATATATCTAGGTTGTCAACACTTCTATGGCTGTCTTCTTCCATAAGTTATTAACCAATCACGAATTTTGTGTATATTTCTCTAGCCAGTTAAAATGGGGGTCTGTATAGGCATTCTGCCTATCGCAAGAGAGTACTGGAATTTTCTCCTCTGAGATGCTATTAAAGCTGGGCGCTTTAGGGCCGTATTTTCATCTTAATCGCACCGGTCTTGTGTGTGTGTGTGGCGTAATAAGGAAGCAGGGGCTGCCTGCTGTCGTTCGGAAGGCCTAACTACTCAAGGTAATGGCAGAAATGTGATAGCTCCTGGCAGATAACTTAAGGGGAAGGTTTCAAACTTCTTTTCTTAATGTAAAGTTCTAAAGTCATTGTTTAAATGTAAATTTTCGGCAAGTCTGAGGACTCTATTCAAATCCCTATTGGGAAACGTAAATTAAGGGAACAAAGAGTGTTCACCCTCTGTTGATTCCCTTTCAACTTGGTATAGGGTGACTAAAATTTTCTAAACCTCTAAATTTTTCACTCGCCTTCGGCATTTACTATATTTCGTTTAGTCACCCCTCCGTAGTCACCCCCTTTGCGAATTCGGGCCATAAGCCCATTTAGGATTTCAAGTGTTTTTTCTAAAAGGAGTGCAAGTGTTCCCGCCTCCTAGCCTTTTATTCATGGCCGATCGTCTTAAAACTTTTATTTTCGCACTAAGACCATTTAGTATGGGCACTCATTGTCCCGGTTTAAAGTGTCATTATCGATAAACAAGTATGTAGCAGGCTGTTGAGCAGAAGTGATTGTTAACACAGTATTTTTTAAAGTTGTAAGAAATAATTTTGTTAGAAGCTTGTGCCTCTTAGAGGCTGGACTACAGTAATCTTTCGGAGCTCAGTCTCCTAGAATGTGAGTGGAGCAAATATGCTCTTGTAAAATAGTGTACCTTCAGAGCTACAATGCTCATCCCTTGTAACTATTGTGTCGATAATTTTCTCTATTGTACCTGGACCTATAGTCCGCTGTTGTTACCCGAGCTGACGAGCTCATCGTAATATTGTTGTTTATTCAGATTTTCTATCAGATTTTAAAATCAGAAAAAAGAAATAAAACGTCAAAATTCAAACTTATACTCTGGTCATTTTCCTGTCCATCCATTCACCCCTGCACCTTATTATACCTCTGCGTTCCACGAAATCCCCAGGACAATAATAATAACATAATCTTTCTTTCTTAATCTGTTTACCCTCCAGGGTTGGTTATTCCCTCGGACTCAGCGAGGGATCCCACCTCTACCGCCTCAAGGGCAGTGTGCGGGAGCGAGAGTGGGTCGGGGGATAAAAATGGGAAAGAGGACCAGTACCTCGCCCTTGTGGAGGGATGGGAAGATTGGAAGGGACAGGCAAAGAAGAGGGAAAGAAGCGGCCATGGCCATAAGTTAGCTACCATCCCGGCATTTGCCTGGAGGAGAAGTGGGAAAACACGGAAAACCACTTCGAGGATGGCTGAGGTGGATATCGAACCCACTTCTACTCAGTTGACCTCCCAACGCTGAGTGGACCAGTTCCAGCCCTCGTACCACTTTTCAGATTTCGTGGCAGAGCCGGAAATCAAACCCGCGCCTGCGGGGATAGCAGCTAATCACGCTAACCACTACACCACAGACGCGGAAAATAATAATAATCAGATTATTATAATATTTTAATATTATTATATTATATATTATGTACTGGAGGTACACGCACACCGTGCATTTAAATTAAGTGCATTTTAGAAGGCCATCTATAACAGGAAAAATGAAACTCATTTCCGAAGAAGTTTGAACATTTATCGACAGATGTCTCTACTATCAACTTATGAGATCCCTCTGATGAGAGGATGGAAACTTAATTTTCAAGAGAAGTTTTGAAAACATTGGTTTCCTAAACTGTGCTGTTTCTAGATTGTTTTTGGTGTTCTAAGGTTATCCGCACTTCTATGTCTTTCCGCCAGCTTATAATTGTAGTCAATAGGAAATTTTCTACATTTATTTAAGTAACCAATCAGGGTTTTTGATATTTATTTGATTGTCGAAAGGAAGTTGTGGGTGTGTCAGGGCTTCGGCCCAGAGGGAACCTTCCTCTCGGCTATAAAAGCAGGGAATGGTTGAGCAATGTTGTCTTTCGATCGCTCCAATCCAGCAGTAGAGTTTGCTAGTAGAGGATGCAGGAGAGGGCTTGCCTCGTCCATCTCCAGTAGGTCCCCCAGCTCAAGGTAATGACAGCCTTATTTAAATGATGTAATAGTCTCAGAATGTTAACTCGAGGGGAAGGTTTCGAAATTCTTTCTTAATGTAATCTGGACATGTAAATTGTACATCTGGTTTAAGATCTTAATTTAACTTAGGGAATAAAGAGTGGGAACCCTCTCATATTCCCCTTCGACTTGGTCTTGAGGTGACTATGATTTCGTAAACGTTAAATTTACCTATTCCTTGTAATTTAAACTTTCTCTCCATCTAATCATCTCCGTAGCATAGCCTTAGCCTTTGTAACTTAGGGTCATCAGCCCAAATAAGGTTTTAGGTATTTGTCAAGTGTATTTCAGAGGAGTGCAAGTGTTCGCCTCCTAACATTTTGATTTTCAGCCAGAGCAGATAAGACAGTGAATACTGTTTGGTTTTGGTAAAACGTAAATTGTGCCTTTAAGAGGCCTGGAATTTGTAAATGGTCTCCTAGAGAGAAATTGTGTAGAGCAGAGACGCTCTTCCTACTGTTGTAAATTTTGGAGCACAGTCTCCTTGTAGATTTATTGAAGGGAGCCGTGGTGCTCTTGTTAAAATTGTAACTGGGGAGCTTCAAGCTCAGGTTGTTAAATCATCTTGTATAATTGTTCTAGGAGTTTCTAACGTTTTTTCTCAAGCTCACGAGCTCACTATTGTACCTGGTCATTTGTTATTGCTTAGGAAAGTGCAAAAGCTGAAAAAAGGGGAGAAACCTAGGAAATAAATATATTCGGAATTTTAAAATTACTATTTAATTTTTTCTGTATCCACCCATTTAAGCCCGCACCTTCTTTCACCTCTGTCCACTACGGTATCCCCGTAACATATTATATTATATTATACTAGCTGTACTACCCGGCATAGCCCGGTTGGTTTAGGATGTTTACTTTTAAGATTAGTATCACCAGTTAGTTATGTTAAAGTGTATTTTTATAGAATTCCTTTCTGGGATATGGATATTTACCATCTATTATATAGTTTTAGAGTTATTTAGATGTGTTTGATTTCAAGTTTTAAATGATTTCATTTTTAGTAAAATTTTATCCTTGTGGAAGCTCGAATTGATTGGGAAGTATTTGATAGTTTCAAAAAGATAATAAGTGATAACTTCATGTATTTATCAGTAACGGTATAGATATGATCTACACGATTTCAGCTGTCATTGAGACTCTCACCAATCAGCCTTGAGACCCCAAACGCAGTGGATTCAACACTAATCTCGGACATTTTATACTATTCACTAAAACCCCTTTCAGTGTACCGTCCCAACGGAGACTGAACGTCGACTTAAACGATATTTAGGGGATCACAACAATGAATTCGACATTAATATAGGTTATTTTCCATTATTTTTAAATAATGGAAAATGTCATGCCCACCCATTCCCCACCCCCAGCGGGGATTGGTGTTTTATCTCCATAGTATTCTTTTTTCCAGATGGTAAGTAATATACGTACCAAGTTTTGTTGAGAGCTATTTTGTAATATACCCACATACATCCATATATGACGGTTATTTTTACATTAATTTTCACTCCTTCTCAATCTCCATACCAATTGCGGTGAAGTATGACTTATCCATCCAGAGTGTCACAGTTCAACTCAGCGAACTCGTAAACATTAATATCAGTCATTTTTGTTTATTTTTCTATTTCGCCACCTCCACGAGGAGTGCTACTGGTATTTTACCCAATAGTAATTTTTTCAGATTGGAAGTCATATGTATACCAATTTTGTATGACGGCTTTGTTAGAAGAAACATACACACAACGACGCCCGGAGTATCAATATTCGTCTCACTATTCCACACTATTTTCGATTATTTTTACATCTCAGCCCTTCCCACCACGTGCTAGGTCTACCACATCTCCTCGCAGTTTGTCTCACGATAGTAAGTCATAAGTGTACCAAGTTTGGCTGAAATCTCTCCCGTAGTCCAGAAAACTATGGATTCAACACTAATATCGTCGTTTTTAGTTTTAATTATATTTCGCCCCCTTCCCTAGAGATTCTAGGGGTGTCTTGTCCCCGCAGTATCTTTTACAGATAGTAGATAATATTTGTACTCAGTTTTTAACACCTATGCTGTAACAAACATACAAACACCCAAAATCTCGGTGATTTGCACATTTACTTTGCTTCGCCCCTTCTCACAACCCCGCCTAGTGGGGCTCAGCTTGGACTTAAACGACATCCGGAGTGTCACTATTTATCTCAGCGATCCCGAAAACTATGGATTCGACACTATTTCCTATCATATATCATTCCCCTCTAGTCCCCACCACCCCAAAGGGTGATGAACTTGGAATTCAACAAATTCCGGAGTGTCACTATTCATCTCAGCCGCCCTGAAAATGATGAATTCGGCTCTATTTATTATTATTATTATTATTATTATTATTATTATTATTATTATTATTATTTCCCACTTCCCCTCGCTCCCGCCCCAAAGGGGGCTGAAATTGGACTTTAAAATCCGGAGTGTCACTATTTATCTCAGCGACCGTGAAAACTATGAATTCAACACTATTTTCGATTTTTTTAAGGGTGCTTGTGGTGTCTTCCCCCACGAGGTTTGTTTCCTGATACTAAGTCATAAGTGTACCAAGTTTGGTTGAAATCGCTCGAGTGGTTTAGGAGGAGATGCAATACATACATATCCACCTATAGACCTATAGATTACATAGACTCGCCTTTGCTCATTGCGAACCCCCAGTTGCTCTTCGTTAGGAGGAGGGGTGATAACTCTTGTCATTCCATTGTTGATATTTTATATTTTTAACAGTTTCTTAAATACTGTACACGTGTAATACACAGCTACATTCTTCAAAATGGGCAGACCTATCACAGTTGGTACTATGACATGAAAGTACATCTCAATCACGGCATGTTGGATTGCTATTTCAAAATAATAGGCATAAGAATGCACCTCCTATCAAGAAAGGTACTTTGTAAGTCAATACGGCGTGTTTTCATCCTCCTATATACGGCAAACATTATCCTCATCACGACGCGCAGGTCGCTTACGGGAGTCAAATCACAAGACCTGCACGTGGCGAGCCGAACATGTCCTCGGGCACTTCCGGCACTAAAATCCATACGCCATTTCATTTAGCGGACTATCAGGATAGCGTAAGCTGCTGTCGCCTAGCGACAATCTGTCCATCAAGTCGATCCAGTCTTGGTGCGGCTTTGCAATTGAATAAAATTACATAAAATTACTCATAATAATAAAACTACCTTACCGATTTCGTTCAAACCACTTCATAATCCCTTTCAGATGTAATAAAAACAAATTGTGAAAATTTCAGCGAAATCGGTCCAGTAGTTTTTGAGTCTATTAACGTCAAATATACCAACATCCAATTATATATATATTATTATTATTATTATTATTATTATTATTATTATTATTATTATTATTATTATTATTATTATTATTATTATAATGTTACTTCCCACTAACTACTCTCACGGTTTTTAGAAGCGCCGAGGTCCCGGAATTTAGTCCTGCAGGAGTTCTTTTACGTGCCAATAAATCTACCGACACAAGGCTGGCATATTTGAGCATCTTCAAATACGACGGGACTGAGCCATGATTGAACCTGCCAAGTTGGGGTCAGAAGGCCAGCGTCTCAATTGTCTGAACCATTCAGCCCGTTTTCGGAAGCCTTCAATTTTCGAACACGATTCTTCACGAATATTAAAACTACCTCGATTTCCCAGAGTCCTGAAATGAAGAAGATATCAACAATCATTCTGCGGTATGAGAGCTTTTTCCTTCTAGTAGCATGGAGTCCAGCAGCACAGGACAGGACCTCTCGTGGGGAGCAGTGTTACCCATTCCGTTCCTGGATGTTAATAAAATATTCATGAAGTTCACTTGATGGCTAACAGAGTGCGCGACAAGTAATTTACAGCTTTCTATTGTATGCTGTGCTGCTGTTGCCTCGCGTAAGCTGCTTCCAAGATAGGAAGCAGCCTGGGAGAGATAGATAGATAGAGAGAGAGAGAGAGAGATTGCGAAGTTGTAGCGTGCGGTAATCGAAAGAATTGAGCTGTTATCTCGTTAAGAATGGTCTAAGTGCAAATGATTGTTGACTCCTTTGCGAAACATCACTGCACGTGAATTTGACTCCCAGGCATCGCTCTTCCTAACTGGGAATACGATCTATGCCACTTTTTACTACGGCTAGGGAACACTCCAGTCTCCACTTCGCACCCTAGCCGTGACAACAAAGCATAATCAGGCCAAGACACCAAACTGGAAGTCGGCCTCCCACCACTATGCCCAACTGTATCCTACCTGGGGTAGATCTTGCCTACACAGACGATGTTCTGTTCCGATACCTGAAAAATGAAGGAATCCCGATTATAAACCTCCGGAGAATACATCAGAACTACGTGCCTACTGACCGGGTACTCCTCCAACTTTCTTCAGAACGAGCTGTCCAGACAGCAATAAGATATGGAATCTACATCAACGCCAAGCCGCACTAAGCCGAGCCCTGCCCACCCCAACTGGAAAACGACTTCGGACCGGACCCGGGAACCAAGCCACCTTGCCAGCCACCTCCAATAAGGACACCGCCATACATCCCACCACCCCAGCCATCAACCCATCCCCTCACTATCCTAGCCACTGCCATTACCACCACCATGGCTACTACTCCCGCCCGCAGCTCTCCATACACCCCTATAACCACTACCACCATGACCCACTCCTCTCCTATTATGATGTCCCCCGTTACCCTACCCAACCCAACCCGGCCAACAACAGAAGAAGCAGCCCACAATACCACCATGGACACAGAAAGGCCACCGTCACCGCCACCAGCTCCCGAGTACGAGTCCGAGCCCGAGCCTAATAGAACAACCCCGCATCCACCAGCATCAGAACTTCACACCAGCTGTGTCATTAAAGGAGTGAATCCAGCCATCCCACCAGAACTAATAAACCACGAACTTCAACGATCAGGACTCCAGCCGAAGAAAGTAAGCAGAATCCACAACGCAACAGGACCAACCTATATGGTAAGAGTACAACTCCAGCTCCCCGAAGAAACTCACCGCCTGATTGAAAATGGAATCCAGCTCTTCGGGAAGCACCATCGGGTGGAAGCATCACGCTCCCCTCCGCAGAAACCCACCCACCCCAATCGCAACCCTTCACAGAACCATACCCGTCTCGCTCTCCCTACCAACTCACACAACAACTCCCAGCTCCTTCTACTACTTCTCACCTCCCTAGCAAACATCACCTCCTTCTACCATCAAATCATCCCTCTATTCCTTCCAAACAATCGCAACCTCATTAGAATATAAGTCGATCTATGTAACCAGCCAATGTATGTAAACCTTTAAACAATTCCAATTAATGTATGTAACCATGAAAGAAAATCAATAAAAAGCAAAAGAGCGGACACTGCACCTTAGCCAAGAGGCCAATCCCCCACTTCACCAAATCCAAAGCTCCTTCCTCTTAACATCAAACCTCTCCAAATCCCCGAACCCCGCCAAATCTCCTGGCCAGAGAGAAGGCGTAACCTTCTAGGTGGCTCGCCCCTTCCCTTCGGGAAGGGGAATGAAAACATCCCCCTTGGTCCTCCCAGGGCATGACAGCGAGTTGGCAGTTACAGCGTTGGCTTTGGCCTATAATTGGCCACGGCTGCACGCAGTTTCGGTAAAAGCTCAGGGTATTCTTTTTACTAAAAGGAGACATGGACTTGGTCATCTTACTATAAACGATTTCCCATCTCCTGGACCAATCCGATCAAATATTTGAGATTAACAATGGACAAAGGTCTTAGAAATGGAATATAGAACAGGCCCTGCAACGAGCCGCTAATTTATAATAAATATATATCAAATAACATTAAAATAAATGTTTATTTCGTGTGCATCAGACCCATTCTGCTCTACGGTTGCTAGGTCTGGGGCTGTATACCGAAAACTCCTGTGGGCAAAAATAAAATTATTCAGAACAAAATTGTACGCAGAATGACTAAAACCCCATTATGGAATCCAGTAAGGAGATACGGAGACAAAATAGCGAAGATGGCAAAGTACAGGATACTCTCTACCCAGTCGAACGACCCAGGCATCCGTATACTTAAACAAGTCATAAGGACCGAGAAGCCCAACACACGTCTTAAATACAGAGGCCCTTGGATCACTTATGACTTGGTTGAAGTATCCCTTTCGTCTTTTCCAAATTAATACACACCATTAAATAATGATTAACTTAACACTAAAATTACGACCCTGATAAGGCCCATTTCTTAAGAAAGTAGCTGCCACCCCCATCCCCCACCACACAGTCACTAAATAAAACAGAAATCTCTTCCTAATTAATGATGAGGGAGTTTCTCCTCTGGCTAGTGGGTTAATCCATCCTACTGTCAGATCGCTTTTCCCCCAATAGAGCAATTAACAGAGATTTCCCGATTCATCAGTCATTCTCGGAAAAAGAAGAATAGAAGGGCACAGCAAAAAAAAAACAACCAAAAAACCAAACAAAAATATCGGTGATTAGTGGGGCGAGTTGGGGAGGGGAAGACGTACCCCCTCCCACGTTTTGTGGAGAAGAACATTTTTATTCCATTTTAGCCACCTAAAACTTGGAATTATTTCTTTTATATATACAAACCCTGTTGTCTATTACCGAATTCTTCCCTAAAATTACTTAGCGAAAATAGGCACAAAATGTTATTCGACGCAGATAACCGATTTGAACAGCGCCATATCAAGTATTGGAGACTGGGGCAACAGGGCGTAGAAGCAAATTCTTTTCAATTTTGTTATCTACCCTGCACTATATTCCCAGACCGGCGGTACTTTCTATTATCTATTAATTCTTGTGCCCCCACCCCCATTCCTAATTCCCAATCGCCGCTACTGGCGGGTCCGTGGTCCGACAACTCTGCACTCCGACTGACCAACCGAGCAGAGAACGGGTGGCCGTGGAGGACAAACATTAGTCAAATTTGTGATTATTTTCGTCTTTTTTTTTCTGACACATTTTTTTCTTTCCTTTCTTAACCCGTTTGCCATCCAGGGTTGGTTTTTCCCTCGGACTCAGCGAGGGATCCCATCTCTACTGCCTCAAGGGAAGTGTCCTGGAGCCTGAGACTTTGGGTCGGGGATATAACTGGGAAGGAGGACCAGTACCTCGCCCAGACGCCCTCACCTGCTATGATGAACAGAGGTCTTGTGGGGTGATGGGAAGATTGGAAGGGATAGACAAAGGAGAGGGAAGTAAGCGGCCATGTCCTTAAGTACCGTACCAGCATTTGCCTAGAGGAAAAGTGGGAAACGACGGATAACCACTTCAAGGATGGCTGAGGTGAAAATCGAACCCCCCCCCCCCTCTACTCATTTGACCTCGCAAGGCTGAGTGGACCTCATTCCAGTCGTACCACTTTTCAAATTTAGTGGCATAGCCGGGAAATGAACCCGGACCTCCGGGGATGGCGGCTAATCACACTAAGCACTACACCACAGAAGCAAACCAC